>NC_045434.1:210929150-211009459 GCF_002776525.5 Piliocolobus tephrosceles
CCACTGCACTCCAGCCTGGGTGACAGTGTGAGACTCCATCTAAAAAAAAATATATATATATATATATATATATAAAATATATAAATGTTATATAAAACATATACTTTTATATAATATTTATATAATTATAAATATTAATATAACATAAAATTTACAACCTTAACCTTTTTTTTTTTTCAGTAGAGACACGGTCTCACTATGTTGCCCAGGTCTCAAACTTCTGGCCTCAAGCGATCCTCCTGTCTCAGCCTCCCTAGGTGCTGAGATTACAGGCATAAACTACTGCACCCAGCCAATCTTAATTGTTTTTTAGTGTACGAGTGCACGGGTTCAGTGGCGCTAAATACATTTACGTGGTTAGGCAGCCACTGCCACCATCCACTTCTAGAGTTTTTTTATCTTTCCCAGCTGAAACTCTGCACCCATTAAACACTAACTTCCTATTCCCCCCCGGCCCGCAGCTTCTGGTAAACACCACCCTACTCTCTGTCTCTGTATTAGTCTACTTGTGTATCGCTATAAAGAAATACCTGAGGCTGGGTAAGGTATAAAGAAAAGAGGTTTAATTGGCTCACAGTGCTACAAGCTGTGCAAGCATGGCTCCAGCATCTGCTCCTGGTAAGGCCGCAGGAAACTTCCAATTTTGGTGCAAGGTGAAAAGGAAGTAGGCGTGTCACTTGGCGAGAGCAGGAGCAAGAGGTGGGGAGAGGTAGCATGCTCGTTTTGTTTATTTATTTATTTTTGACACGGAGTCTCTATCTGTCACCCAGGCTGGAGTGCAGTGGTGCGATCTTGGTGCACTGCAACCTCCACCTCCCAGGTTCAAGCCCTTCTCCTGCCTCTGCCTCCCAAGTAGCTGGGGTTACAGGCATGCACCACCACACCCAGCTAATTTTTGTATTTTTAGTAGAGACAGGGTTTCTCCATGTTGGCCAGGCTGGTCTCGAACTCCTGGCCTCAAGTGATCCATCCGCCTCGTACTCCCAAAGTTCTGGGATTACAGATGTGAGCCACCATACCCAGCCTTACGGTCTTTTGTTGTTGTTCTTGTTGTTGAGAGAGAGTCTCACTCTGTGCACTCCACAGACTGGAGTGCAGTGGCTTGACCTCACTCACTGCAAACTCTGCCTCCCGGGTTCAAGTGATTCTCGTGCCTCAACCTCCTGAGTAGCTGGGATTACAGGCGTGCACCACCACACCTGGCTAATTTTTGTATTCTTAGTAGAGACAAGGTTTCGCCATGTTGGCCGGGCTGATCTCGAACTCCTGACCTCATGTGGTCCGCCAGCCTTGGCCTCCCAAAGTATTGAGATTACTGGCGTGAGCCACTGTGCTCGGCCTCATGCTCTTTTAAACAACCAGATCTTGCATGAACTGAGAGAGAGAACTCGCTAATTACCGTGAGGATGGCACCAGGTCATTCCTGAGGGACCCCCCACCGTGACCCAAGCGCCTCCCACCAGCCCCACCTCCAACACTGGGGATTATATTTCTTTTTCTTTTTTTTTTTTTTGAGACGGAGTCTCGCTCTGTCGCCCAGGCTGGAGTGCAGTGGTGCGATCTCTGCTCACTGCAAGCTCTGCCGCCTCCCGGGTTCACGCCATTCTCCTGCCTCAGCCTCTGGAGAAGCTGGGACTACAGGCGCCCGCCACCACGCCCAGCTAATTTTTTTTTTTTTGTATTTTTAGTACAGACAGAGTTTCACTGTGTTTGCCAGGATAGTCTCGATTTCCTGACCTTGAGATACGCCCGCCTTGGCCTCCCGAAGTACTGGGATTACAGGCGTGAGCCACTGAGCCCGGCTGGGGATTATATTCAACATGAGATTTGGAGAGGACAAACATCCAAACCACATCAGTCTCTGTGAATCTGACCACTCTGAGGACCTCATGTAAGCAGAATCCTACATTCTCTCACCTTTTGTGTTTGACTTAGTTCCCTTATAGCATAATGTCTTCAAGGTTCATGTCTGTTGTAGCAAATGTCAGAATTCCCTTCTAAATCTTTTAATTAAAACATTTTTTTTTTTTTTTGAAGAGTCTCATTCTGTCACTCAGGCTGAGGTGCAGTGACGTTATCACAGCTGACTGTAGTCTCGAACTTCTGGGCTCAAGCAATCCTCCTGCCCTTAACCTCCCAAGTAGCTGGGACTACAGGCGTGTGCTACCATGCCCAGCTAATTTTAAAAAATGTTTTGTAGGCCAGGTGTGGTGGCTCACGCCTGTAATCCCAGCATTTTGGGAGTCCGAGGAGGGTGGTTCGCAAGGTTAGGAGTTTGAGACCATTCTAGCAAACACGGTGAAACCCTGTCTGTATTAAAAATACAAAAAATTAGCCGAGCTTGGTGGCACGCACCTGTAGCCCCAGCTACTCGGGAGGCTGAGGCAGGAGGATTGCCTGAACCCGGGAGGCGGAGGTTGCAGTCAGCCAAGATCGGTTGTGCCACTTCACTTCAGCCTGGGCAACAGAGCAAGACTCTGTCTCAAAAAAAAAAAATGTTTTGTGGTAACAAGGTCTTACTATGTTGCCCAGGCTAGTCTCAAATTCCCGGTCTCAAGGGATCCTCCTGCTTCAGTCTCCCAATGTGTTGGGATTACAGATATGAGCCACCCTGTCTGGCCCAAAAGATATTTCTTACTCTGAAGTCACGGTCAAGAATGTTGAGAAACATGGCCTGAATTTCCGTACCAGCCAAGTGCCCTAGCATGGCAAGCGCAATTCCTGCCCCAAGCCACAAGGTTTTCCTCTTCAGGTCCTTTCTGCTGCTGCTGCCCTTGTCTTAGGTTTTTGCCCCCTTTTGTTGGCTTTTTTTTTTTTTTTATTTTTTTTTTTAGACAAGAGTTTCACTCTTATCGCCCAGGCTGGAGTACAGTGGCGGGATCTTGGCTCTCTGCAACCTCCACTGCCGGGTTCATGTGATTCTCCTGCCTCAGGCTCCCGAATAGCTGGGATTGCAGGCGTCTGCCACCATGCCCGGCTAATTTTTTTGTATTTTTTTTTTAGTAGAGATGGGATTTCACCATGTTGGCCAGGCTGGTCTCAAACTCCTGACCTCAGGTGATCCACTCACCTTGGCCTCCCAAAGTGCTAGAATTACAGGTGTGTGAGCCATTGTGCCTCCCCCCCCCCCCCCCCCCCCCCCCCCCCCCCGCTTTTTTTTTGAGATGGAGTCTCATTCTGTCATCCAGGCTGGAGTGCAGTGGCACAATCTCAGCTCACTGCAACCTCTGCCTCCCAGGTGCAAGTGATTCTTCTGCCTTAGCCTCCCAAGTATCTGGGATTACAGATGCTCCCCACCACGCCTGGCTGATTTTTGTGTATTTAGTAGAGATGAGGTTTTACTATGTTGGCCAGGCTGGTCTAGAACTCTTGGCCTCAAATGATCCACCCGCCTCAGCCTCCCAAACTGTTGGAGTTACAGGTGTGAGCCACTGCACCTGGCCAGTTTTAAAGCTTAGTTGAAATACTCCCTTCTCTGGAAAGCCTCCCTGTTCCTCTCCAATGCCTGGAATCCTCTCTTTCTCTCTCGGGTTCACCCTCCCATGTTTGGTCTCACTTTCCCTGACAGCAGCTGAGCACACACTGTCCTGCAGGGTGGGTGACTGGGCCTTTCAAACTGAAAGCACCCCTCTCCAGGAAGGGGCCCACCTCATACCTGTCCTATGTGGGTGTCTAACAGTGCCCCTGAACACAGAAGGGCCAGGGTCAGGCTTCCTGACAGTAACCATCACAATGCTGGTGCAGTGGCGATGTGCTGGTGATGGTAACTCGTGGCCATTGTAGGGAACAGTTTTCATGCTCATGGGCCACCCAATGCCCTATGAACTCTCTTTTTAGAGTGGAGGCATCTACCACAATAGGAGTCCTGCTCCCCCAAGGTAGAAGTCAGAAATTCACTTTGCCAGCCTCCCTTGCAGCTAGAGTGTACCCATGTGACCTGGTCTCCACCAATCAGGATTTCTCCTTGGAAGAGATGTGGGCAGGCTCTATGCTGATTGAGCTTGGGAGGGGGACAGCCAGATTTCAGAGGCAGCAGTGGTGGTGTCCTGGCAGGAGAATTCCTGACAACTTAGGGTGGCTTGAACCACCATCCCTGTGCTCAGCAACAGCAGCCGAAATCACTCTTCCAGAGCATCCCTGGGTGCTAGTCCAGCCTCCAAGTCTGATCCTGTGGCATCTCTAGAGAGTTCCTGAGTTACCTAGTGCCCCAGTTTTCAGGTGAATTGAAGTAATATTTACATGTAGTAGAATTTACTTCTTTTGTGCATATAGTTCTATATACCTTAACAAATTTACACAGTCATGTAGCTACCACCACAATCGAGATACAGAACTCCCGAAATCTCTAAGTGCCACTTGGTAGTCAAGCCCAGTGGTGTGAGAGAGCTGGTTAGTATCAGTTCATGGGAGCCAGTTGTTAGGTTTTGAGGAACTTTGCAAGCTGTTTCTTAAACATAGTCATCATTAAACATTAAATTATATAAACTAACAAAAAATTATATTAAAACAAAGGTAATAAGGCCAGTCACGGTGGCTCATGCATGTAATCCCAGCACTTCGGGAGGCCAAGATGGGCAGATTGCTTGAGCCCAGGAGTTTGAGGCCAGTCTGGGAAACAAGGTAGAAACAGCTCTACTGAAAATACAAATATTAACCAGCCGTGGTGGTACTCATCTGTGCTCTTAGCTACTTGGGAGGCTGAGGTGGGAGGATCAATTGAGCCTGGGAGGTTGAGGCTGCAGTGAGCCATGATTGCACCATTGCACTCCAGCCTGGGTGACAGAGTGAGACCCTGTCTCAATAAATAAAATAAATAAATAAATAAAATAAAACAAAGGTAATAAACTTACCACCTCCTAATTCTTTTGCTACATTTTACTGTTTAGATGCCCTGAGATTATTTATTATTATTATTATTATTATTTTTAAGAGATGAGAGTCTTGCTGTGTTGACCACACTGGTCTTGAACTCCTGTCCTCAAGCAGTCCTCCCACCTCAGCTTCCTAAAGTGTTAAGATTACAGGCATGAGTCACTGCACCTACCTGAGATTATTTATGTCTGTTGTATCTATATGGTAGAAATACTATCTAATGATATGCTAATGTACACCTCTTCTCAACTCTGAATTCAGTGACCCCATGTGAACAGCTTAAAATTGGCCATGGCTGTAATATTTATATCAGAGACATTGGCAAATGCTACAAATCAAGGTCTGATTTTATTGTTTTGCTGATTGTCTAGACATGAGAAAGTAGTGGAGAAAAGGCAGATAATACAGCTTAAACTTATAAGTGTGTCATGTCTGTGGCCATTACATTGAGAATAACACAAAAAATTAAGGAATCATTCTTTCAGTATTTAAAAACTATGATCTGACTCAGCAAAGAAGTCACCCACATCATTGATGAACCAATGAAGTTCTGACATATATCTTTGTTGCTTTATTTTTGTCTTACTCTTGTCAAATGATGGCTCCCCAAATACCGCCGGTACAACCTACTGATAAGACGAAGCTGGGTTTATTGCTTACTATAGGAAGGGAGAGCATCACATCGGCAGGGCTTTGTCGCTATTTCAAAGTGGGAAGGCAAAGTCGGAATCCATTAAGAACTAGAAGTTTGGTAAAGGAGGGTCTTTCCATGCAGGAGTTTGTTAGGAGTTGGGCGTGGTGGCTCACGCCTGTAATCCCAACACTTTGGGTGGCCGAGGCCAGTGGATCACTTGAGGTTAAGAGTTCAAGACCAGCCTGGCCAACATGGTGAAACCCTATGTCTACTAAAAATACAAAAATTAGCCAGGCATGGCTGGAGGTTGGGCTGTAATCCCAGTTACTCAGGAGACTGAGACAGGAGAATTGCTTGAACCTGGGAGGCGGAGGTTGCAGTGAGTTGAGATGACACTGCTGCACTCTAGCCTGGGTGACAGAGTGAGACTCTGTCTCAAAAACAAAACGAAACAACAACAACAATAAAAAACAGGATTGTGTTAGGGTCACAACACAGTCCAGGAGATTGTTTTGTTTTGGAGACAGCAAGGTAAGGGTCTGTGACACAGGGAGTCTCAGAATCTCAGGGTGCTGTCAATACTTCCCATTGAGGAATTGGTGGGTCTTATGGGAAGTTTCTCTAATGCACGATCAAGTCATGTGTGTGGGCAAGAGTCTCCCAGAATAGCATGGAGACAATGGAATAATAAAGTCTTGTTGTACACTGTCATTTGTTTGAAGGGAGATAGCTTCAGTCTTCAGTGTCCAAGGTATATGTGAGGGTAGGCGATTTTGTTTGTTTGTATGTTTGGGTTTTTTTTTTTGGCTGTAGTGTAATGGCATGATCTCGGTTCACTGCAACCTCTGCCTCCCAGGTTCAAGAGATTCTCCTGCCTCAGCCTCCTGAGTAGCTGGGATTACAGGCGGCCACCACCACGCCCAGATAATTTTTGTATTTTTAGTAGAGACAGGGTTTCATTGTGTTGGCCAGGCTCGTCTCGAACTCCTGACCTTGTGATCTGCTCGCCTTGGCCTCCCAGAATGCTGGGATTACAAGTGTGAACCACTGCACCCAGTCAGATAGGTGGTTTTAATGCTTTTTTTTTGAGACAGGGTCTCGCTCTGTTGCCCAGGCTAGAGTGCAGTGGCTCAATTACGGCTCACAGCAGCCTTGACTTTCAGGTGATCCTCCCACTTTGGCCTGCCAAGTAGCTGGGACGACAAGCACATGCCACCACACCGGCTGTTTTTTATTTTTTGTAGAGATGGGGTTTTTCCATGCTGCCCAGGCTGGTCTCAAACTCCTGAGCTCAAGTAATCCAACCACCTCGGCCTCCCAAAGTGCTGGGATTACAGGCATGAGCCACTGCACCCAGCCCCCGTGGTTTTAATTGTTACTCTCTAACATTAAGTAAAATATCAACCAACATTCACTTCACATCTGCACTTGTTTGTCAGTTGCAGCCACAGGTTGGTTCCAGTTACCTGAGTTTGGCAAAATTGAAGCACTCTGTGAGAGTCAATTGGCTATAAGAAATTTACTTTTTTTTTTTTTTTTTTTTGAAACAGTCTCACTCTGTCTCCTAGGCTGGAGTGCAGTGGTAAGATCTCAGCTCCCTGCAACCTTCGCCTCCGGGGTTCAAGCAATTCTCCTGCCTCAGCCTCCTGAGTAGCTGGGATTACAGGCGTGCACCGCTATGTCTGGCCAATTTTTGTATTTTTAGTAGAGACGGGGTTTCATCATGTTGGCCAGGCTGGTCTCAGGCCCCTGACCTCAAGTGATCCTCCTGCCTCGGCCTCCCAAAGTGCTGGGATTACAGGTATGAGCGACTGTACCTGGCCTGAAATTTACAATTTATCATTTGTAAGTTATGGGCTATAAATTCAACAAAGTTGCAGGAGACAAGATCAACACACAAATATCAGTTGTGTTTCTATACACCAGGAATTAGCAAACTGAAAAGGAAATAAAGAAAACAATTCTATTTACAACAGCATCCAAATATCTAGGAAAAAAATTTAACCAAGGAGTTGAAAACTTGTACACTGAAAACTACAAAACATTGCTGAAAAACACTGAAGATTGGATTAAAAGGAAAGACATCCCATTTTCATAGATTGGAAAGCTTGGTATTACTTAATATTGCTAAGTATTGCTATTCTCCTCAAAGCAATCCACAGATTCTAGTGCAATCCCTATAACAATTCCGATGGTCTTTTGGGGGCAAAAATAAAAAAGCTGACTCTTAAATTCATATGGAATTGCAAGAGGCCCCAAATAGTCAAAACAGGAAATAAAGTTGGAGGAATACACTAGTTTGCTTGGGCTGCCATAACAAAGTAACAGACTGGGTAGCTGAAACAACAGAATGTATTTTCTCACAATTTTGTAGATTGAAGTCCAAGATCAAGGTGTCAGCCTGTTTTGGTTTCTGACGAGGCCTCTCTCCTTGGCTTGCAAATGACTCTCTTCTCTCTGTGTCTTCACGTGGTTTTCTATCTGCGAGTGTCTATATTTGAATTTCCTCTTCTTGTAAGGACACCACTCCTATTGGACTAGGTCCTCCCATAATGTCATCATTTTAACTCGATTACCTCTCTAAAGGCTTTATCTCCAAATACAGTCACATTTTGAGGTATACTGGGAGCTAGAACTTCAATATAGGAATTTTGGGGATGGAGACACAATTCAGCCTGTAACAAAGGGTTACATTTCCAGATTTCAAAACTTACTATAAAGCAACAGTAATCAAAAAGGTGTGGTACTGGCATAAAGATAGACATGTAAACCATTGGAACAGAATTGAGAGTCCAAGCTGGGTAGTGGCTCATCCCTGTAATCCCAGGGCTTTGGGACACCAAGGCAGAAGGATCGCTTGAGGGCAGGAGTTTGAGACCAGCCTGGGCAACATAGCAAGACCCTGTCTCTACAAAAAATAAAAATAAAATTAAATTAGTCATGGTGGTGTGTGCCTGTAGTCCTAGCTACTCATGAGGCTGAGGTGGGAGGATCGCTTGGGCCCAGGAGTTCAAGGCTGCAGTGAGCCATGATTGTGCCACTGCACTCCAGCCTGATTTACAGAACAAGAGCCTGACTCTAAAGAAAAGAATTGAGTTTTTTTTTTTTTTTGAGACAGAGTCTTGCTGTCACCCAGGCTGGAGTGCAGTGGCGTGATCTCGGCTCACTGCAAGCTCCACCTCCTGGGTTCACATCATTCTCCTGCCTCAGCCTCCCGAGTAGCTGGGACTACAGGCGCCCGCCACCACACCCGGCTAATTTTGTTTTGTATTTTTAGTAGAGCTGGGGTTTCACCATGTTAGCCAGAATGGTCTCAATCTCCTGACCTCGTGATCCGCCGGCCTTGGCCTCCCAAAGTACTGGGATTAGTCGTGAGCCACCGTGCCTGGCCAAGAATTGAGATTTAATATTCAGAATATCTAAATAACTCTTACAGCTCAATAACAAAATGATACACTCTGCAATTTTAAAATGGGCATAATAATTGAATAGATATTTCTCCAAAAAAGAGATACAAATGGCCAAAAGCACATGAAAAAATATTCAACATCACTGGTCATTAAGGAAATGCAAATCAAAACAGCAGTGAGGCCAGGTGCGGTGGCTCCCTCCTGTAATTCTAGCATTTTGGGAGGCCAAAGTGGGTGAATTGCTTGAGCCCAAAAGTGTGAGACCAGCCTGGGCAACATGGTAAAACACCGTCTCTGCTGAAAAAGATACAAAAATTAGCTGGGCATAGTGGCACAGGCCTGTAGTCCTAGCTACTCAGGAGGCTGAGGTGGGAGGATCACTTGAGCCCAGGAGGCAGAGGTTGCTGTGAACTGAGATCTTGCCACTGCACTCCAGCCTGGGTGACAGAGTAAGACTGTCTCAAAAACAAAAACAAAAACCAATAGTGAGATACCATTTCATATTCACTAGGATGACTATAATTTCTTTAAAAGGAAAATTAGTGTTGACTATGTGGAGAAATAGGAACCCTCATCCATTGCTCACAGGAAGGTGCAATGGCACTGTAACAGCCACGGGAGACTGGCTGATTAACTCAAAAAGCTAAACACAGAATTACCATATGACTTAGCAATGTCATTACTAGGCATATACCCAAGAGAAAAGAGGACATGTCTACACAGAAACTTGTTGGTGAATGTTTGTAGCAGCGTTACTCATTTAGTCGAAGACTGCAAACAACCCGAATGTCCATCAGTGGATGAATGGATAAACAAATTGTGGTATATTCATATAATGGAATATTATTCAGCCATAAAAAGGAATGAAGTACTGATAGATGCTACAACTTGGATGAACCTTGAACACATGATGCTAAGTGAAAGAAGCCAGACATAAAAGGTCACATACGATATGATTCCATTTAAATGTATGTGTAACGTTGTAAGAAACTGCCAAACGGTTTTCCCAAGTGGCTGCACCATTTGGCACCCCTACCAGCCATGTATGAGAGTTCCAGCTGGCACTGCATGCTTCATGTCCTTGCCAGCATTTGTTATTATCTACATTTTTTTTTTTTTTTAAATGGAGTCTCATTCTGTCACCCAGGCTGGAGTACAGTGGCGCAGTTTTGGCTCACTGCAAGCTCCACCTCCTGGGTTCAAGTGATTATCCTGCCTCAGCCTCCCAAGTAGCTGGGATTACAGGCACATGCCACCCCACTACGCTCAGCTAATTTTTGTATTTTTAGTAGAGATGGGGTTTCATCATGTTGGCCAGGCTGGTCTCGATCTCCTGACCTCAGATGATCCGCCTGCCTCAGCCTCCCAAGGTGCTGGGGATGACAGGCATGAATCACCGCACCCGACCCTGCAGTTTTCATCTGAACCATTCCAATAGGTGTGTAGTGGTATCTCTCTGTGGCTTTATTTTCATTTCATTTTATTTCATTTTCCTAATGACTAATGATGTTGAGTATCTTTTTTTTTTTTTTTTTCTGAGATGTAGTTTTGCTCTTGTTACCCAGGCTGGAGTGCAGTGGTGCAATCTCGGCTCACTGCAACCTCCACCTCCTGGGTTCAAGTGATTCTCCTGCCTCAGCTCCCTGAGTAGCTGGGATTACAGGCATGTGCCCCCACACCCAGCTGAATTTTTTGTACTTTTAGTAAAGACAGGGTTTCTCCATGTTGGTCAGGCTGGTCTCGAGCTCCTGACCTCAGGTGATCCACCTGCCTCTGCCTCCCAAAGTGCTGGGATTACAGGGGTGAGCCACCGCACCTGGCCTGAGTATCTTTTCATGTGCTTATTTTCTATCATACATTTTCTTTGGTGAAGTGTCTATTTAAATTGTTAGCCCATATTTTTATTATGTTAGCCCATATTTTTATTGGGTTCTTTTCCTATTTTTGAGTCTTGAGAGTTCTTTATATATAGGTTACCAGTCTCTTATCAGATATGTGTCTGGTAAATGTTTTTCTCCCAATCTGTGACTTGCCTTTTTTTTTTTTCTTACCAGTGTCTTCAAAGAGCAGAACTTTTCCATCTTGATGACATGACATTTATCAATTTTTTTTCGTTCATGGTCTGTGCTTTTGTGTTTTAATAGGCTGGGCGCGGTGGCTCAAGCCTGTAATCCCAGCACTTTGGGAGGCCGAGGCGGGCGGATCACGAGGTCAGGAGATGGAGACCATCTGGCTAACACGGTGAAACCGCGTCTCTACTAAAAATACAAAAAAATTAGCTGGGCGTGGTGGCAGGCACCTATAGTCCCAGCTACTCAGGAGGCTGAGGCAGGAGAATGGCCTCATTCTCCTGAGGCGTGAACCCAGGAGGCAGAGCTTGCAGTGAGCCGAGATTGCGCCACTGCACTCCAGCCTGGGCAACAAAGCAAGACCCCGTCTCAAAAAAAAAAAAAAAAGAAAAGAAAAAGAAAGAAACCTTTGCCTAAACCAAGCTCTTACAGAATTTCTCCTATATTTGTTTCCAGGCATATACCTAATATACCATATTAGTATAATGATATGCCCAGTACCCTTTTATAATACCTTTCCACTTAAACCAGAGTGGCTTCTGTTGTTTGCAACTGAGAACACCAGCTGCTCTGGAAATGATGGTGTTGGTGGTTATGGGGATGGCACCAGTGCTGGTGGTGAGGTTGGAAGAACAGTCGTGTGAGCTAGAGGTTATGGTTGATGCTGGGGTTAGTGCTGGTGGTGGAAATGAGGCAGGTGGTGTTGATCAGTTTCTACCTGAAATTCTTCTCACTGTGGTGCAAAATCCGTGGCAGACCTGATTGTCATCAGCTTGTCACTTCTCATTCAAGATCCATCTATATTGCAGACTCCAACCTGTCAATCTCTCATAAAACAAGATGGAAAGTGGTGGGGGTGAGTCTCAAAGCCACTTCCAAGAATTTGCCTCTGTATATACTTGCCGAAGTGTTCAGGATAAGAGTGTTCATTGAATCATTGTCTGTTGCAGGAAAAAAATGAAAACCAACCGGAATGTCTATCTATAGGAGAATGGCTAAATAGAGTGTGGTCTCTCCAGACTGTGGAATATTACGCAGACTTCAAATAGAATGAGATAGGCCGGGCGTGGTGGCTCATGCCTGTAATCCCAGCACTTTGGGAGGCAGAACTGGGTGGATCACAATGTCAGGACTTTAAGACCAGCCTGGCCAACATGGTGAAACCCCGTCTCTACTAAAAAAAATACAAAAGTTAGCCAGGCGTGGTAGTGGACGCCTGTAATTCCAGCTACTCGGGAGGCTGAGGCAGAATTGCTTGAAACTGGAAGGCAGAGGTTGCAGTGAGCTGATATCGCAGCCACTGCACTCCAGCATGGGCAAAAGAGCGAAACTCTGTCTCAAAAAAAAAAAAAAAAAAAAAAAACCCAAACAACAAAAAGCAAAACAAAAAAAAACAAATAGAATGAGATAGATCATTACAGACTTCTGCGGAAGGATACTCATGATACATTACTAAATTAAACAACAAATTGCAATGATATTTGCTATCCTGTTTTTTAAAAAGTATATACAGATGCATGTTTGCACATGCCGAAAAAATTGTCTGGAACCACACAGAAGAAACTATTATCAGTGGATCTCTAAAAGACACTTCACTTCACATGCTTCTGATCTGTTTGAATTCTTTGCCTTGAGCAGTTACTACTTTAATCTAAAAATAAAACAAAAATACAAAATCATGCATACAAGGTGAGGTGGGGCCAGATTATTTTCTTTATTCTCGAAATAAGGAAACGGAGTCATGGAGGGGAGGTGTTGTCCTAACTTGCCTGGGTGGGTGGCCCAGGGAGCCAGTGCGAGGAACTGGCTAGACAGGAGACCTCTCGTCTGGTTCCCAGTTGCTGTTCCCCCACTGCCTTTCTTGGAAGCACGGTCCTGCCTCCCTGCCTGCCCCAGGGCAAAGATGACCTCTGAGCCCTGTTCAACCACCGACGGCGACAGGTAGCTGTGGCTGGGCCAGCCCCTTGCAGTCTTTCCTCCATGCCCTCTTCTCCCACGTGGTTATCACATAATAGCCCCACTGGTTGTGGAGGGGTGTGTGAATAGCCCTACTGGCTGTGGGGGGTGTGCGCTGGGTGGATGGTGCCGGTTTAGAGGGGCTGAGGATGAGGAAACAGAGGAGCTCTTCCTGACCTATAGCCTGAGGCCCACTGCCTCATCATCCCCTGGGAAGTGTGTCAAGAATGCTGGCAGGGCCGGGCACAGTGGCTCACACCTGTAATCCCAGCACTTTGGGAGGCTGAGGCAGGTGGATCACCTGAGATCAGGAGTTCAAGACCAGCCTGACCAACATGATGAAACACCATCTCTACTAAAAATACAAAATTAGCTGGGTGTGGTGGCCCATGCCTGTAAACCCGGCTATTCGGGAGGCTGAGGCAGGAGAATCGCTTGAACCCGGGAGGAGGAGGTTGCAGTGTAACAAGATCGTGCCATTACACTCCAGCCTGGGCAACAAAGGTAAAACTCTGTATCAAAAAAAAAAAAAAAAAAAATGCTGGCAGGTTGGGTGCGGTGGCTGAGGTGGGCGGATCACTTGAGGTCAGGCGTTCGAGACCAGCCTGGCTGCCTGACAGGGTGAAACCCCGTCTCTACTAAAAATACCAAAATTTGGCCAGGCGCAGTGTCTGTAATCCCAGCACTTTGGGAGGCTGAGATGGGCAGATCACAAGGTCAGGAGATCGAGACCATCCTGGCTAACATGGTGAAACCCCATCTCTACTAAAAAACATACAAAAAACTAGCCAGGTGAGGTGGCGGGCGCCTGTAGTCCCAGCTACTCAGGAGGCTGAGGCAGGAGAATGGCATAAACCCGGGAGGCGGAGCTTGCAGTGAGCTGGGATCCGGCCACTGCACTCCAGCCTGGGTGACAGAGCGAGACTAAGTCTCAAAAAAAAAAAAAAAACAAAATTAGCCGGGCGTGGTGGTGGGCACCTGAAGTCTTAGTTACTTGGGAGGCTGAGGTAGGAGAAGCGCTTAAACCCGGGAGGCAGAGGTTGCAGTGAGCCAAGATCGTGCCACTGCATTCCAGCCTGGGCAACAGAGACTCCATCTCAAAAAAAAGAATGCTGGCTCCTGGGTTCCACCCCTGGCCCAATAATCTGAACCCCTTGCAGAAGCACACCAAGGCCTGGATTTTACGGGATCTAGCTACAAGAACTATGTGAGACGCCCCTCGAAGCTGTAGTTCTCAACCCTGCCTGCTCATTAGAATCACCAGGGGGTACCTTAAAAAATACAGGGGCTCCAGGGCCACCCCGGAGATTCTCATGAGTCTGCAATGTGGCTTGGGCATTGGTAATTTTTCAAAGCCCTCAACTGACTGAATGTGCAGCTGGGCCTGAAAACCCCCAGCCTTCTATTCTAATGACACCAGAATCTCTGGGCTGGAACCCGTGCATCTGTGGTTTTTCAAATTCCACGGGAGATTCTGATGTGCAGCAAACTCAAGAGCCTTTGATCTGGAGCCTCGCTTCTCAAAGTGTGGCTCTTGGACCGTGGCAGCAGCAGCATCGCCTAGGAACTTGTCAGAAATGCAGAATCCCAGGCTCTCGACCCACCCAGACCGACTGCATCAAAGCCTGAACATTAACAAGATTCCTGGGTAAATCGTAGGCACATTGCAGTTGGAGATGCAGTTGGAGAATTGAGCTGAAGTAGGGTAAGTTTAATATTCTAAACTCCCAACCCTAGAATCACCTGGGAGCTAAAAAATCTCAACGCCCAGACAGCACTCACAGCGCTTCACAGCGGGGCATCAGTGGTTCCAAAGGTCCTCAGATGCCTCCAGTATGCAGGGCTGAGAACCCCAGTGTGGAGGTTTAGCTGGGGCAGGGGTGTAGGCTAAGGGCAAGGTTGGATGGAGGTGATCTCGTCACAGTTAAGGGCACTGGGGGTCCAGCCTGGGTTTTGTTTCACTTCCTATGTCCTGTGATCTGGGGCAAGTGATTTAACCCATCTGGGCCACAGCTTCCTCATCTGTAAAATGGGGATAGGGAATAGTACCACCCCTTGCCCCAGGGCTGTTGAGAAGATGAAATGGGTTAAACCACATGAAGGACTTAGTGTAGCAGCTGGCTCTTAATAAGTGCTTCATGCCAGCTACTGTTTTTGTTACTGTTTGGCAGAATCTGCCAGTGGAACACAGAGGGTTAAGAGGCTGGTGTCTGAAGATAAACCCACTGTGCCAAAGCGTGAAGTGTGGGCACACCATCGAACCTCTCTGAGGTTCGCTTTCACATCAACAAGACACAAATAATGATAGTACCCACCTCGCCGGTCTCATCTGTGCCTGCTCTTGCCCACCTGGAAGCCACACATCCCAAACAGACGTGATTCCATAACGTGAACACAAGAGAGAAGAGGAGATTTTTGTTGGCAATTTTGTTGACAGTCTTCTTTCTTTCTTCCTTTCTTTCTTGCTTTCTGCCTTCCTGCCTTTCTGTCTTCTTTCCTTTTTTCTTTCTGTTTCTTTTCTTTCTTTCTTTCCTTTATTCTTCCCCTCCCTCCCTCTGTCTCTTTTTCTTTCCTTCCTTCCTTCCTTCCTTCTTTCCTTCCTTCCTTCCTTCCTTCCTTCCTTCCTTCCTTCCTTCCTTCCTTCCTTCCTTCCTCTCTCTCTCTTTTCTTCTCTCTTTCTTCTCTTTCCTCTCTTTTCTTTTTGAGAGGGGGTCTCACTGTGTCACCCAGGCTGGAGTACAGCGCCACAATCACAGCTTACTGGAACTTCCTCATCTCAGGTTCAAGCGATCCTCCCATCTCAGTCTCCAGGGTAGCTGGGACTACAGGCATGCACCACCACACCAAGCTAATTTTTGTATTTTTGGTAGAGACAGGGTTTTGCCATGTTGTCCAGGGTGGTCTCAAACTGCTGGGCTCAAGCAATTCACCTGCCTTCATCTCCCAAAGTGCTGGGATTACAGGCGTGAGCCACCGCAACTGGCCTTTGTTGATAGTTTCTTGAGGAATCAAGGAAGAAGGTTCATCTCACAACCCCAACAGCAGAAGCTTTACTCAAGCAACCACTGGACATGTGTTTCTTCACTCCAGCTTCCTCTGCCCTGCCGGCTGCCCGTCCTCTCCTTGTCCCTCCTCCCACAGCCTCTGGAAATCCCATCTGGGGAACTGTTCTGCAAAGCTGCACCTTATCCATCTCCCAGAGCAAAACACGAGCTACCCGCCTGGCACTGTTCAGAGTGCTTCATGCGACGTCTCCCACTCAGAATTCACAGCGATCCTAGGAGGTAGATCTATTCCTGTGCCCGTTTTACAGACAAGGAAACTGAGGCAGAGTTTTGGTAACCAGTAAGTATGGAATCATGGTTCTACTCCTGGCTCTGTGCCTGCCCCTTAACCTTTCTGACCTCTGCTGTGCTGTTCCTCAGGCAGTGGGGAGCGGGGAGGGTCTCACTCCATCCTCACAGGGCAGGGGAGAACAGGTTAGACCTTGTTTTGCATGATGCATTCATTTAACAAATGTTTGTTGAGCACCTACTATGTGCCAGGTGCCAGGGACACAAGGTCGTGTCTTTATCTTCACAAGAAATATGTGGTTCCTGTCTTCACAAAAAGATGGATTGAGTTCTTTGAAAAGAGAGAAAAAAGGTATCACCTAAATTAAGAGGGTCCCGGACATAGTTTTCGGAACCTCTGGGACTGCTTGGCCTCTAGTCCAACCTTGCTCACCCCCACCTCACAGTTGACCCAAACTCAAGGGGGATGAGTCCCTCCTCCCTGACCCTGGGCCCATCGGGGTTGGTCTCTGGTGACAGCGGAGCAGGGTGGGGTTGCCTGGCCACAGGACGTTAGCCCACAGGTGGGCTGCAGCCCCAGCCCAAACCCCAGTAGTTCTCCGCCAAGATCTGGGTGCCCCCCGCCCACTTCCTCCCTGGCTCTCCCCTCCCCAAAAGCTGGTAATTGGTAGACAAAGGAGTTTCAGACAGTTGGGGACCTGCGTCCTTTGAGTCCCTGAAAACATGCTATTATTAATTAAAGACTTTGGCTTCGGCGGGGCCCAGGCCTGCCTTTTCCTGGCTGGGCCTCAGACTTCTGTCTCTCCAGTCGTCTCTTCTTGCTAAATTTTTCAGTGTTTTTAACATCAGACTGATGTTACGTATAATTACCAACTTTGCACCCAAATTATATTTGACATGGCTTGTGTGGGAAATTAGACCATTTCAGCGCCTACAAATTCACCTGGGAAGCCAAGGCAGGCATGCGGGCGTGCCGGGGGGAAGTAATTTAAATATTACATGTGCCCTCCTGAAAATGCCAAAACTCTTTAAACTGCCAGGAAGAATTTTATCTTCCCCTTTGCTTGTCCCCCTCCCCAGTCTACTGAGTGCGCCGAGGGTTGGGAAGCAAGGGGCCTTCAGTCAGGGGCCTTCAGGAGAGCCCTTTTCACTGAGACACCTATAGGGACCAGGGTAGGGGCCTCCGGAGATACCGACTGGTGCCCTCGTGCCACCTTTACGGGGAAGGCCCATCTCAGTGATGTCTGTCTGTCCGTCTGTCTGCTCCTCCCTTCTCTGCCTCCTGCTTCTAGACCCACCTCTTCCTGTGCCAGGGAGAGGAGGCTCCACTCTGGGACGTGGTGGAAAGTGGAGGTGGGATGAGAGTGGCCACAGCACCCAGAACCCAAGCCCTGCTGGGATGCCGAGGCTGGGTCTCTGTGGCCAGTCTAAGTGACAGCCCATCACAGAAGTCGCCTTTGGACCAGACAGGCCTGCCTCATAGGGGTTTCAGTTTGTCGTTTCAATTCAACAAGTCCTGAACACTTATTCTGTGCCAGGAATTTTGCTGGGCATTGGGGATCCAGAGAAAAAGAAAATCCACTTCATTCGTTCATTTGTTCATTCAACGAACACCTATTGATCACCTATCGTGTGCCAAGTGCTATGTAAGGGGAATATAGAAATTTAAAAGATTCATTTGTTATTCACTCACCTCATACTAAATAAGCACCTACCATGTGCCGGGCTCTGTGCTGGGTCACAGAGAAGAAGCAGGCAGTCCCAGCCCTCACTGGCTCATAGTGAAGATGGGGAGACAGGCTTCTAGGCAAATAATGAGTTACTGGGTCCATCAAATTGGAAGGCCAGACCCTGTCCCAGTAGCTCCCTTGCTCATAGAAGCTGCCTGGTGGAGGGAGGGAGACTCTGATGGCTGCTAAGCACTGTCACCTGGACCTGTGAGTCTGAGAGACAAGGCAGGGGCTCTGCAGCAGGGAGGCCACCCTTTCCTGGCCCTGAGGTCCGTGGTAGGGCCCCTGGAGGGGAGATATTGGACCCAGCCTGGCACAGTCTAGGAAAGAAACCTTTTACTTCCCTTCCTGGACATCAATCCCTGTCTTAGACTACAAAGAGGAGAGCTGGCCCTCTGTAAGGTTTAGCGCCTTCTGGAAGCCGTGCTAGGCCCACTTTAGAGACAGGGGTACAGGAGCAACGATGGGGGAGGCTGAGGCACCCGTGCTGCTACCCCCTCCCACCTGTGCCTGGGAAGGTCCAGGACCAGAGAGAAGTCAGCCAGAGCCAGGGGTTCTTGGCCCAGGATAAAGGGACTTCAGAAAGACACACGTCCCAGGCCTCAGAGCCTTCTAAGACTGTGGGAGGTTCTGGAACCCCAGCCCTGCGTGGATGCAAGGAGGGATGGTGTTGGGTGGCATCCTTTGGGGACTAACCAAGAAGTTCTAATCCCAGACACCAGCTTCTGCCCCTTAGACTGGTGACTGCGGTTCCCCAGGGCTTTCTGGTCTTCTTTCCTCTATCTCTGGGGCTCTTTTTCTTCCCCCATGTACTGGAGTAGTCAGCCCCATTAGCCCAGCAATCAAGATCGTGCATGGCCCTTGTAGCCAATTGTGTTTTCTGAAGATGCCGCAGCAGCCTCTTTCATCCGCAGGTTCTTCTTACAGTGTGCTCTCAGTGGTCCTCCTTTCCAGTGGAGGGTTCTGTGTCCTCTCCCCTTGAATCTGGGCAGAACTTTGTGAAAGCCTCAACCAATGGAACATGACTGCAGGGACACTACGTGATTTCCGAGGCTAGATCACCAACATTTCATGCACTTCTGTCTTGTTCTCCTAGGACTTGCCTTCGGAACCCAGCCACCATGCTATGAGGAAGCCCAAGCTAACCCACGTGGAGAGGCCACGTGGACAGGTTGTGCATGGACTTCTAGCCAATAGCCTGGCTGAGATCGCAGCCAACCGTCAGCTGTGTGAGTGAATGTGCCTTCGGCTGATTCCATTCCCTGGTTATCAAGTCACCCCCAGCCTTTGTCTTCCCAGATAAGACCCTAGAACAAGGCAGCAAAGATAAGCTGTTCCCACCGTACCCTGTTCAAATTTGTGTCCCAGACAACCCATGTTTTAGGCCACGAAGTTTTGGGAGTGGTGTGTTATGCAGCCATAGATTCTGGAACAATCTCCCCAGAACCTCACCATTTCCCCACACACCTTTCCCTCCATAGATGTATTTGGAGTTCCCAGCATGCTATGGTGTTTCGCACATTCTCCGCCTTTGGCCATACTGTTCCCCTGCCTGGAGTACCCTTCCTTCATTCTTCCGGCAAATGTTTGATTCATCCCTTAAGACTTAGCTTAAACAGGCTGGGAGCCAGGAAGGCCTCACCTCCTCCTCTAGGAAGCCTCCCCTGACCTCCTGTGACCAGGGCAAGTGCTCCTCTGCTTCCCTGGCCATGGGCTCACCTTACTGATTTCTATTTGTTGGCTTTGCTCACCAGGCTGTGGCAGGCCACAGGTCCTGTTTCTCCCACGCATCTTCATCTCCTGTCCTGGCCAACCTGGAAGTGCTCAGACAGGGCTTGTTTGACCGACTGCAGGGCGCAGAGGATGGACATTAACCCTGGGAACCAGGGATCCATCCCTTGAGTTTGGATCCTACCTCCCTGCCCACATTCCCTGAGCTCTCATTGTAGGGAATCACTGTTGGCTAGGCCCGATGTGGACTGTGAGTGACCTGGGCCTCCAGACCTCAGTTTTGCCACCTGTGAAAGAAGAATGTTGGATGAGGAGGAGACTGAGGGGCTCCTTCAACTCATTTCTCAGCGATTCCCCAAGGGTTTAGGCAACTTCCTCGCGATCCAGCCTCCCAGCCTGACCAGACAGGGAAGGGGGAAGGAAGGGGTTTCGGAAGGAAGTCCCATCTAGCCACCCTGGCTTCATTGGAAACTTGGTGACACTCAGCAAACTCCAGCCCTGGGGACTGAGCTGGGGCGTGATGAAGGGGTCCTACTGGGAGCAGAAATGCCCCGAGGGCAGGACCAGGCCCGTGGAGTCACCAGAATGCATGTCCTCCTCTCCCACCTGCTCACTGCATGACTCAGGCAAGCCATGCCCCTTCACCAAGCCTCAGTTTCCTCATCGGAGGAATGGAGAGAGCAGTAAAGCAGCCACTGCAGAGGACTGTCGGGAGGACTTGCAGACCAAGACAGTGGTGCAAAGGGCTCCGCACGGCGACTCCACGGGCTCCAGCTCCATGAATGTAGCCATTAGCACCGCAGAGGCACCATGAATGAGAACCTGCCCCGTGCCAGTGGCCAAGCCTCATATACTCTTTTTTTCTTTTTTGAGATGGGGTCTTGCTCTGTCATCTTGACTGGAGCACAGTGGTGTGACTTCGGCTCACTGCAACCTCCTCCTCCTGGGTTCAAGTGATTCTCCTGCCTCAGCCTCCCACGTAGCCCGGATTACAGGCATGCGCCACCACACTTGGCTAATTTTTGTATTTTTGGTAGAGATGGGGTTTTGCCATGTTGGCCAGGCTGGTCTTGACCTCCTGACCTCAGGTGATCCACCCACCTCAGCCTCCCAAAGTGCTGTGATTATAGGTGTGAGCCACCGTGCCTGGCCGTTCATACATTCTTGTAAGGTCAGTTCCCACCAGAGATCCTGAGGAGTGAATATCTTTATTGCCGTCTTACAGGGGAGAGAATGAGGCTCAGAGAAGCTATGTGACTTGTCCAAAGCCACACAGCCATGAAGAAGCAGTACCAAAAATTAGAACTCAAGACTGTCTGAGATCTTGCAGCCTCCTCTTCCTGGGACTTCCATGCGGGGCAGGCCCGGAATGATGGCACTGATACCACTCCAGGAAGAGTCCATCTCAGCACTGCCAGTGATTTGATGGCAGAAGACTGGGTGCAGCCTCTTTGGACTCTGCTCCCCAGCTCAGGTCAGAGCAGACTCCCGGACCCCAGGGATGAGCTCTAGAAGCACAGGAACATCCCAGACAGGACACTGGGCTGGGTCCTGAGCCTGCCCTGTGGGTGGGCTGGAAATTCCTCTCAGTCTCAGCTCTAGTGGGCCGGGGACGGGCCAAGAGGAGTGGCTGAGTGACGTTTCCTCTGCAATGATGTCCCCAAACAATCAGTGGTCACTACAGTCCCACTTGGGGCCCTGTACCCCCAGACGCAGGCACAGAGCACAGCCCTGGTCCTGGCAACCTGGACCCTACGAGAGTGCACGTGGTTACATGGGCAGCCCCAGCCCTGCCCCCCACACAGTCATGTTTGCAGGCTCACGTTTGCATGCCCACCACGTGTGACGATGCACAGATGGCTCCCCGGGAAGGACAACACGCGGCCCCTGCACACGTGTCCAGGCTCAGCCCTGATTCCTGATACCGCCTGGGCATTGCTCCCTGGATACGCAGAGGGCCCCCGCCCCCCGTGTTCCTCTGCTCTGAGTGTGTGCGCACACAGGTGTGCGTGTGTGCCTGATTGTGTGTGTGCGAGTGTGAGAATGTGTGTGTGCATGTGAGTGTGTGTGTAAAGAAGATTGGGCAGGGGCTTAGAAGCAGCCCTGGACTTTACTCCACAAAGCAGAGGGTCCTGGAGCTGCAGCCAGTCTGACAGCCACAGGTCCTGCCTGTGCTCTGAGCCTCATTCAGCCCTGGGGACAAGCCCAGTGGAGAGTAGCTCTTATTCTTCCCTTTAGGAATAGTGAAACAGGCCCCGAGAGGTTAAACAGCTCACCCAGTCACAAAGCTAGATGAGCGACAAGCAGCTTGGTGGCTCGAAGCCCAAGGCCTTAACTACCAGGTTATGCTGTGGTGGTGGGGTGAACCCTTGTCACCTGCGCTAGCCCTCCCTCCTTGCCTGCCCCCTGCTTGGCGTCCCTTGCCACCTTAACCATTGGTGCCCTTTAAAACAGACTGTGAACTTTCAGTATTTGCTATTCTGCCCCCTCCTCGCCTCTCCCCACCCTCACACAAAATGTCAGCGCTACACAGGTGGGCGTTTGCCCTGTTCCCTCTGTCCCCAGTGTCCTATGGCACAGTGGGGACTCACAAATGTGTGCAGAAGGGAGGGACTCCATGGATGATTGAACAGGGTCATGCAGCCTCAGCACACAGGGCTTCCTGTGTCCCGGTCCCGAGGAGGGGCTGCTGTAACGGGCAGGAGGCTGGGTCCCTTGGGGGCTGCAGGTACCACCCCCACTCCTTCCCGCCCAGCTCTCAGTCTCCCTCTCTTGGTGCGATGCTGGTGTCTGAGCTGCTGCTGGCGGGGCTGGCTGGGGACTCCCGAGCTGGCCCAGGTGTTCTGGAAGCAACCGCTGCGGCCCTTCCCCCCACACCCCTCACTGTTCTGCTCTCCCAGGATGGCCTCCAGGCTGGGAGGGGGCTGTGATCTCTTGGTGCACACTGGCCCCAAGCAGGGCCCAGAGAAGCCGCTGACACCTGCTCCTTGGCCATGTCTCACCCTTTCTGGTTTCCATCTTGCCCCAGGGCCCCCACCTCACCCCACCCTGCCCCTGCCAGGCCCTCTGGTGCCCCCACCCGTCACTAGGTGGCGCCAAGTGCCCTGAGACGGCAGGAAGTCATCCCAGAAGGGCTCAGGGCTGGGGGTGGAGGGGCCAGTCCTTATATTCGTGCTCCGACTGGGCCTCCTGTCCCCATGTCCCCTTTCTTGAATGGCATGGCAGCCCCTAAGAAAGCTGTGCTAAAGGGTGGTCATACATCCCTCACATGTCCTCACAAGTCTCACAGGCCAACGAGATGAATACCATCTTGTCCCCATTTCACAGATGAGGAAACTGAGGCGCTGGGAAGTGAAAGCCGTGTGTCCAAAGTGACACTGCTACTAAGAAGCAGAGTCGGCCTCAAAACTGGGTCTGCCTGGTTCCCTTCGTCAGTTCTGCTTCCTGAAAGCCCTCCCGGAAGGATCAGTGGCCCCTGAGTGAACAATGGCCCTGAAACTGACTTGAGGCTCTGTGGGAAGCCTCAGAGGGGGCAGGTGATTGGAGTGTGATGGGCAGGGAGGATGGACAAGGCCCAGCGGTCCCTGGATTCCCTGGCAGCCGCCCGATGGGTTAGGAGATGAAGGAAGGAGAGAGGGCAGAGGGTCAGGCAGTGGAGGGGAACCCCCCAGAGAGTACTAGAGGGCAGATGGGAGAAGCTTGGCGAGCAGGCACAGGTTGGCGGAGAGGTCGTGCCAGATGTTCTAGGCAGTGCTTGGCCGAGACACTGCTGAGGTGGGCAGGCCCTGTCTTGGAGTGTGCAGGCTTCCATGGGTCAGGCCCACCTGCCCACTATGACAGCCAAGTGGCAATGTGGTCCCCCATCCATCCTTCTTTTTCTTTGTCTTTTTTTTTTTGAGATGGAGTTTCACTCTATCACTGGAGTGCAGTGGCGCAATTTCGGTTTACCGCAACCTCCGATTCCAGAGTTCAAGCAATTCTCCTGCCTCAGCCTCCCGAGTAGCTGGGATTGCAGGTGCCTGCCACCATGCCCAGCTTGTTTTTGTATTTTTAGTAGAGACAGGGTTTCACCATGTTGGCCAGGCTGGTCTCGAACTCCTGACCTCAAGTTATCTACCTGCCTCAGTCTCCCAAATGCTGGGATTACAGGCGTGAGCCACCGCGCCCGGCCCTATCCATCCTTCCCTGGAGCAAACAGACTGTGCCTGTGCCAGGTGCTGGGGATACCACAGTGAACAGGACCATGAGGCCCGTGTTTTCTCAGGGGTTACTCTTTCATTTGGGGAAAATGGGCACTAGACATTCTGCTGCTGAAATTCCTGATATTCCTAGTAAAAGAAAACCAGAGAGATCAGAGAGAACAAAAAGTGATGGAGGGTCTGTTTGGATTGAGTGATCCAGGAGGACTTCTTGGAGGAGATGGTATTAACTGTCAAAGGCCAGAAAAAAGTGATGGAGGATCTGTTTAGATTAGGTGATCCGGAAGGACTTCTCGGAGGAGGTAGTATTTGCTATAAAGGGCCGGAAATGATCTTCTAGGCAGAGGGGCCAGCAGGAGCCCTGGCCCTAAGGCAGGCATGAGCTTAGTGGGCTCAAAGAATAGGAAGGTCAGTGGGTCTCCCGCTGAGTGAGCAAGCGCAGAGGATGGGGGAGGAGGCAAGCCCAAGGCAGGGCCAGACCGAGGAGAATCCTGCAGGGCCACAATTGTCTCCTAGGTAGGAGGGAACGGGGCATAGAGGTGTCAGCAAGGGAGAAACAAGGTCTGCATTTTGGAAGATTACATTTGTTGATGTTGGAGAATAGTTGACAGCGAGCAAGGGTGGTGCAGAGAGACCACCTCAGGGGCCCAAGGGCCCTGCCTGGAGACTGTCAAGCACCTGGGTAGCTCAGAACAGTAGAAAATGCACGGAACAGGGACTCCGGTACTCTGCCCGGATTTGAGTACTGGACACACAGCTCACCGACCACACGTCCTGAAGTCTACAACTGCCCCTCTCTGAGCCTCGCTGTCTTTTCCTGCAAAACAAGGGCAAGGAGAACTGCACAGCCTCTTTCCCTGGCACGTGGTGAGAGTGGAGGTTGGGGCATGACATGGGGCCAGAGTTTTATAAACCCTAAGGCGCCAAAGGCAGAGCTGGCAGGTAGGAGGACCCTGAACCTGGGTCTACTTTTGGGGACTGATACGGGGGTGACGTTGTTTCTCCTAGGTTGAAATCATCCGTACAGATCAGCCTCCATCACTGCTCTGGCCTCCCCTGCCCGCTGGGTCTGGGGACCCAGCTTGACTGATCCCTGGAGGCTGCCCACACCCCTCCGCCACCCTCTGTCCCTCCACTTTTTTTTTTTTTCTGCATCTTCTTTTTAAAATAAAAACGCCGGCCGCTCGCGGCTCGCTGATGTTTATGCCTCAGTAATACATTATGTATTATTTTGTTTTAAGCACAGCTTTTGCATCCTGACAGTAACAATAAAATGTGACTATGGGATTGCTAATACAGACAGACTAATGTTTCCATCGCCCGCCTCTTTTTTTTTTGCGTCCTAAGCACTTTTGAAAAGGCTCCTTTTATATTCCTAATAAAATTATAGCAAAATACATCGATTTACTGGAAAAGAGTTTAGGGTCGGGGTTGGGATTTTTCCTCCTCCTCCCCCATGTGTGGGCTTCTTTTTTTCCCCCCCAAAGACTGATGAATATTCTGAATCAAACCTTCTGAGTGCTGTTTGACCCCCGACCCTGGCTGCATCTGCATCTTCCTGCGGCTGGAGGGCCAGGCTCACCTGGCTCCAGCCTGCTGCGGGCGAGTGTGGACATGCTGAGCACTTGGGCTGGGTGCTGGGAAGTGGGGGTGTGCTCCTGCGTATGTTGGGGTAGCCATGTGTCAGTGAGGGTGTTCGTGTTTATGCCGGGGTGTCGTGTGAATGTTGGCTGTGCCTGTGTGTACGTCAGCGTGTCCATGTGTATGTTGGGGCATCTGTGTGCATGTCAGGGTCTGCCTGTGTGAAGTTGTTGAGGTGTGTGGTTCTGTATGTGTGTGCTAGCGTGTGTGCTCGGCAATACCTACCAGTGTGACTGTTTCTGTGGGAGAATGGGAGACTGGTGGGTGTCGGGGTGTGAGCCTGGGGGCTAAGGTGCTGGTGGGTGCCCTAGAAGCAGGGTGTGGTGAGGACTGGGCAGTGGGCGCTCATGGATTTATGCATGCAGAGCTATGAGTCTATCTAGAGTGTCCTGGGGCCACTGACGGTCAGGGTCAGGTTTGTGTCACAGTGTGGAGTGGGCTGGGTGTCGTCTGCCTAAGTCAGGGACCAGCAGCGACGTCCAGTTCTTTCCCGTTGGGGAATGTAGGTTACCTGTTTCCAAAAAGCCTGCATTATCAGGGAATTACTTTCCATCTGAAAAGTGGGGTCTCCTCTTAGTTGGCCTCTAATTCATTTCCATGCTCTGTCTATGAGTGTGTCATTCTGTCTGTCTACGTGGGGCTCTGTGGGATCCTGGTGTATGTGAACTGCGCACAGCAGCGTGGTTCCTGGGGCACAGAGGCCACCGCAGGCTGTGGCTATGCCGGGCTTGGGGGCTGCCCCTGCCAGCACACAGATATCGATTCTCTGGAGGGGAGGGAGGGAAACCCTGAAGCTGTTGGCAGCCTCCTGGGCAAGGGTGGCACAGGGACGGCAGGTGGGGGAAGGGTTCCAGGTAATACTACGAAGGAGAAGCTTTGGATGGAGAGGACCAGGCCCCTTCCTCCCACCCCAGTGGGCTCAGGGGGAGGGAGGAAGGATGCCCTCCTCATCTTCACCAACATCATTGCCAGCATCGGGGCAGGAGGTCCCGGCGGGCTGAGCAGGAAGCAGTGGCCCAAGCTTTCTGCCCTGGGCACCCACTCGGTGCCAGGACCCAGAATCTGGGGGCAAAGGCTTTCTTTGTATCTCCTTCTGCCTTGGTTTCCTGGGGCCAGACGCCTCTAGCTTTCACCCTGCCCCCAGAATCCAGTCTGGGATGTAAAGACACGCCCCGGCTCTCCCCACACCCACAGTGTGCCCCTCGAGGGAGTCTGAACCCCAGATCCTCAGGGAGCCCGGGGCCAGAGGGGCTGCTTCTGGGGCGTAGAGCTCAGGGGAGGGCCTGGCCGAGAACCCTGGTTCCCCTGCACCCCAGCCTCCACGGAGCTGAGTGCCTGTGGCCACGCCTGCTACTACAGCTCAGCCCCGCTTCCTCTCGCCATCCTCCCGCCCGCCCTCTCCGGGAGTGTATGTGGATCTGCACGATTCAGAAACAGGGGGAAAAAAAAAAAAGAATTGGGTTTTGTATACTAAGCACTTTTGAGGGCAATCTTGGGCCCCCTAATCCAGAGGTTTATAACCTCCCCAGCTAATGCTCCCTGACACCGTGTTTTGATATCATTACTACATTATACTCACAATTTTTGAGTGAAAAAATACAGTACTTAGAAAGTCGAAATTCATAAATAAATTCATGTCAAACCGCACTTAATATTGATTTTGTTAGTGTTCAGATTCAATAATAAGGTACTGCGTGCATGAATATTTAAATATAATCATCATTTCTGCATCTCCTAATGGCCTCTGCTCCTCTACACTCAATTTAAACACAATTTAAAAACTATAATGTATTGAAAAATACTAGGATTTAGCAATAAATCATCATCGGGAGATTCCAGGCCTCTTATAGGGTGGCTCGATATGGGTTTCTCCGGGGACCGTACAATTAGATTCATGTTTTTAAACTTCTCAATTATCCATATACCATAATTTTATGTGAAAGTTTGTTTCGCGGCCCCCCGCCCCCGCCGCCCCCACCCCTTGTGGGCCCCCCCACCGGCCTCCCTCTGTAGGAAGCGGTAGAATATTGCTTAAGTGTTCTCTTAGCCAGAGTGGAGTGGGGTCAAAGGTGGCCGTCCTCAAACTGAATTAGAGACCAGGCCTGCCAGAGGCAGCCGGCGCTGAGTCACTTAATCACATTATTTGGGAAAAATATAGGGGGGAAAGAGATAAAATGACTTAAAATGAACTTGCCAAGGAGGAAGTGGAGTTTTTTAGATTTATTTAAAAAGCAATCCTTGGCCTGATGAAATAGACGCAGGGCTGCGGCAGGATGTGGTACGAGCCGGGCAGAGTAGCAGAGGGGCGGGGGCTGTCCTCTGGGAGCAGAGGGGCTTCCAGCTTGGCCCCTGGGTCCCAGATCTTCGTGAGGAGTCCCTGGGGGTGCAGAAGGCCCCCGTGGGTGAAGATAAAGAGGGTGCCCTTGGGACCTGGGGGTGCTGCTGTAGTCTTCTCATCTGGGAGCCTGAAGCAGGCTGGATGGTGTGGGCTACAGGGAGGACAGGGTGTGGCAGAGCCCCTGGGGTATATGGGGCTGGGCATGGTGCCCCGATGGCGGCAGGCACAGCTGGCTCTGATGGATGGTGGTAGAAGTGGCACAGCAGCAGGCACAGATGACGGGGTGGATGGGGACCCAGGGCCTGGAGGGATGGCGCCACGTACCCGGTGTGTGGAATCCAGCGCCTACATGTAGCTCCCGGGAACCCCATAGCCACTGTGTGATGTAGGACACGGTCATGCCCATTTTACAGATGAGAAAGCCAAAGCTCAAAGTGGGGATGCCATTTGTTCAAGGTCACACAGCTATGAGGGGGCAGTGTTGGGATTTGAACCCAGCTCATTCTAGAAGCAGTGTTCTCTTTGCCTGGCCCCATGCCTCGCTTGGAAGGTGCGGTTGGAGGTGGGGACAATGTCGCCTCTGAGCCCTGGCTTCTGGCCTGCTCCAGAGGGCAGTTCAGCTGTTCACATTGTAGGGGATGGGCCCAACATCTGCCCATACAGGGAAGGGTCAGGGACTCAGTGGGTTTGGCTTCTGGAAAACCGTTTGGCCTCCAGACACTGGGGACGGGGGCTGCGGCGGAGGGGGTGGGGTCACTTACATGGATCCAGAGCTGTTCCTCTGACCCTGTTGCCAAGGAAAACCTGAGTGTTGGACCGACTGTGAGGATGCCCCTGGGGCCACCCTGGAACAAATGGGGCAGGCAGCTGGCGGGAGCTGACTCCTGGCCTTCTGGGCAAGGCTTTCCACATTGGGCAAAAATGCCAGGACAGGACAGGGGCTCTACCTGGGGAGGGGAGGGCCACCAGAGGGCCTGGCTCCCCAGCTGTTTCATGAGCAAGGACAGCAGCAGGGGCCCAGCCATTCCAGGGATGTGGTCAGGTGTAAAATGAGCAGAAGACAGCACCCGGCTTAGCACACTGTCACAGGGAGGAAATAACACCATGTGTGCCTGCCTAGCACAGTGCCTGGCACACAAGGCTCCAGATCTCCAGTGAAGGGTGTTTTGTGTTTTTTCCCTTCTGGACTGCACTGCCTTGGTTCCTTTGGGTGGGTTTGGGGCTGTGGAGCTTTGGTACTTTGGAACCTGGACTCTGACTGGGGGAAAGTGAGGCCCCCATCCCATCAGCTGGCTTTGCAACAGGGACACCCATGGCACTGTGTCAGCAGGCAGCAGGTTGCCTATCCCCAGACACAAGAGGGAGGCAGTTGAGGGGGCATGAAGGGCCCGAGTGCCAGGCTTCATGGCTCAGCCTCCCCAGCAGCCCACAGCTTCCTGTGTCCTGCTAAGGCCATTACTCATTCATTCACTCATTCAGCAAATGCCTACTCCACACCAGACCCTGTTCTAGGCACAGAGATACACCAGTGAACAAAACACGATTTTTGGCCAGGGGCGGTGGCTCATGTCTATAATCCCAGCCCTTTGGGAGGCTGAGGTGGGAGGATCACTTGAGGCCAGGAGTTTGAGACCAGCCTGGCCAACATGGCAAAACCCTGTCTCTACTAAAAACACAAAAATTAGCCAGGTGTGGTGGCTCACCTTTGTAATCCCAGCTATTTGGGAGGCTGAGTCAGGAGGATTGCTTGAACCTAGGAGGTGGAGGTTGCGGTGAACCGAGATCACGCTACTGCACTCCAGCCTGGGTGACAGAGAGAGATCCCGTCTCAGAAAAACAAACAAACAAACAAACAAAAACTAAAGAAAACAAAAATCCACTACTTTCAACAGAGGACAGAACCTCTGTCTCTTGCTGTGAACCCCCGGCCTCAGTTTCCTCATCTGTGACGAGGGGATTCCATGACCCATTTCGTCTCCTTCTGCCTAAATTGTTTCGATCTCGGAGGGGAAGGGGAACAGTGAGCATCATTCTTTTTCCTGGGAATGGGCTTGACAAGACACTCATGGATATAATTCTTTTCTTCTGTCTGTCACTCTTCAAGGCTGTGATTCCCAGATGGTGAGGGCAGGAACGGAGATGAAACAGAGTAAGATTTGGGAAGGTGGGAGCCACTGGGAGCCCTTGAGCCACAGGGGAGGCCCATCCGGGCTTCTCTGTTCCCAAAGTCCTGGGGAACGCGTGCTCTTTAAGGGGGAGGGATAAGTGGGAGGGGGCCCCGCTGAGACCTCCAGCTAATTCCCACGCCCCAGCTCCCCATCCCTCCCGGCCCAGTTGTGGGCCTGGTTAGAAGTGGGATGGGAAGGAATGCATTTCCTTTGCCTTCATGGAAGCTACTGGCTGCCAGAAGGCACAGCCCAAAGCCTCAGACCTGCAGGACCCCCATCTTCTGGACAGAAAGGGAGTTGCCAGGAAGAGAGAGGGCAGACAGCAGTCCTGGGTCCCAGGGTGGCAGCCATGCCCCACAGACAGGATGTAGTAGGGAGAACTGGAGCCTGCAAGGAGTCTCTTCACCTCCCACCCCTGCAATCCATTTCCCCTAAGATCATCTCCCAGACGTCCCCGTCAGGAACCTCTCTGAACTTGTAGATCCCGGGACCCCTCTCCAGTTCCCCTCCAGCCCACACACTTGTGCCTACCTTCCCTTTTCCTGCAGACCTCAGTTTGCTCATCTGTCCAGTGGAGCTGCTCTAGCAACATTCCTCCCACAGGGCTGTTGGGAGAACCTGAGGGAAGGGAAGACAGGCCTGGGGAGCCGGAACTGGGGGAGAGCTCCTATTTGGGAATCCTAGAGAGCCCCCGAAGGAGTCAGGTTCTGAGGCTGCTGACAGACCACTGGGGACACCCGCTATGCCCCGGTCCTCAGGCATGGAAGGGAGGGCCGGTGCCTCCCGAGGCCCTGTCACTCTGGATCCAGGGCCTGTTTTTTTCTGGAAAACAAGCGACATTCATCACGAGTGACAGCCAGGCCCTAATGCAATCTCGGCTGGAGCCATGAATTGCAAATGCGCCACAGGGAGGAGGCTGCTCCATTAGGGCCCCCAGGGAAGTCGCACGCCTGGGCCCCGGGGGTGCTGGTCAGCGGTGGGGACACCTCACAGACCCGGCAGGGTCCAGGGCTCCCACACGTCAGCCTGGGCCAGGCCCCGCCGCCTCGAGGTCCTTGGGTGCTCCCAGTGGGGTGGGGACCAGGCTGCAGCGTGGGCAGAAGCGGGAGGCGGTTCCTGGTGACTCAGAACTTGCTTTTGTCCCTCTGTGAGATTCACAGGGAAAAAGAAAACACCGGGCAATTAACTGGAGCAAGTCGGGTGAGTGGGGCGGGGCGGGCAAGCCTAGAGGCCCCCCACTCTGACACCTCACCCGCCTGGCAATTGGGAGGGCCCCACCCCGGGGCCAGAAGCGCTCATGTGACCAGGGTGCCACGGCCCCTGAGGGGCGGGGCCTGCGCTCTGCCCCTCACCCCAAATGGGCCCTGCCCCTCACCCTCATCTGGCCTCCTTCCAGCCACCCACACACGTGTGCCCTCCCCCTACCGACTCATCCTCCCATGCCCAGGGGCTCTGCTCCTTTCCAGGACCAGTGCCACTTCCACACTGGTGTGCCCGGAACTTCCGGCTCTGCACACACGTCTGTGCCGCTGCCCCCAGCTCCCCAGCGTGTGCCTGGGCCTCACGTGTGTGCCCAACCTGCTGCCAGCCCAGCACTGAGTCAGGGCGTGCCTGCCCGCCTCTGGCACCCGGAGCAGACGAGTAGACGGGTGGGTTTGTTTTTCCCTGTGTGTTTTGGGTTCAGGAAAAAAAAAAAAAATCCACAAACGAGCTCTCCCTGAGGCGCTTTTCCCTTCATTTTTCTGCCCAGGTGTCTCTAAAGGGAACTTCATTGTCTGTTTCAAATTCATTTGCACTTAACTCATCCAGAAGTTTTGCAAGAGCTGTTTGAAGTCCAAGGAGCCTCTGAGCACCTCTCCACCTCTCCCCACCCTTGTAATGAGCCCTTTAACCCTTGGAGACCCAGAGCTGCCACTGGGCCTGAGTCAAAGGCTCTGCTGTCCCCTCCCCTCCTGGGCGTGGGAGCGAGCTTAGGACTGGGTAGGAGGTGGGAGTGGCATGAGTGCGGGGGTGAGGCTCTGTCCAGCTTGCCCCCTCCTCTGGATCACACACCTACCTGGGCATCTCTCAATGCCCCCCTGCACAGTGGCCTCAGGCTCCACTGTGCAGGGCCCAGCTGTTGGGGCTTTGAGCCTCCCCCACTAATTAATGGGTGCCTGCAAGGGCTAACCCAATCAGCCCCCAAATTAATCTCAATTATAGCGATTTGGTAACTGCAGGGCTAGCCAGCCCGATTGAGCCAGGATTTCATCACCTGAGAATGGGGAGCCGGAACCCAGACATCTCAGCCTCCATGTTATTGGCAGGGAGCGGAATTGGGGTGGGGGAGCTGGGTGGGGCTCCGGGGCCCCAGGCAGCCCAGCCTTTATCACCACCATCAAATTATTTCACGCCAGCTAATACTCACATTGACAACCCGGCCTGCTATCCCCCGCCACACACACCCCCGTCCCAGCTACTAGGGAAGGTGGAGGAGGCTCTGGGTGGATCTTGGGCTGCCTCTCCAGGTCCCCTCAGCTCACAGCCTGGAGAGGAGGCTGCTGAGCCCAGTGGAGCCCAGAGAGGTTAGGCTCTGGAACTCCAAGTTGTGCAAAGGTCCAGGCTCTAGACCCTGAGATCCAGCTGGGCTGCCTCCCTGAGGACGGCGAGGCCGGGAGGCAGACGTGGGCAGATGACTCTGGTGCACTGGTAATTCCCTGTGATTTCCAAAGCCCTTTCCCATCCAGTAGCACTGGTTTGCTCCCTGCAACATCCCCACAGGGCAGGGCAAGGCTATTAACTCCATTTTACAGAGGGGGAAGTAGAGGCCCAGGGAAGAGACTCGGCTTGCTCAACGTGTCAGTACAGGAGCCAGGGCTCCACCAGGTCTCAGGACTCCTAGTGCAGTGCTCTTCCCATGAGAACACATCAGCTGGGAGACTGTCTTCCTGCCCCCAACTTCAGCACCCTCCACATCCCCATCACACACCCAGCGCCTCCTCTTCGTCCTCCTCCCTGAGCTCTAATTGCCCCAACGTGTTGCCATTTGCTCATTCATTCAGTCAGTCAGACTTCTCCAAGGCTCAGTTTCCTCATCCGTAAAATGGGGTGAAAATCATTACATCTGCTCCCCCACCCACCCCCACAGGACCCTTCCTTCCTTCCTTCCTTCCTTCCTTCCTTCCTCTCTGTCTCTCTCTTTCTTTTTGAGACAGTCTTGCTCTTGTCACCCAGGCTGGAGTTCAGTGATGTGATCTCAGTTCACTGCAACCTCTGCCTCCAGGATTCAGGGGATTCTCATGCCTCAGCCTCCTGAGTAGCTGGGATTACAGGCATGTGGCACCGCGTATGGCTAATTTTTGTATTTTTAGTAGAGACGGGGTTTCACCATGTTGGCCAGTCTCATCTCAAACTCCTGACCTCAAGTGATCCTCCCGCCTCGGCCTCCCAAAGTGCTGGGATTACAGGTATGAGCCACGGCGCCCGGCCCCCTACAGGGTACTTTCTATGTCCTGAAGCCTTCTTTGAGTGTGAGGTTTCAATTGCTGTTTTTACGAAAAGTCATGGTGGCAGCAGAAGGTACCGGAGACCTGGCAGCTCCTGGTCTGTTCCCCAGCCATGGGGCATGTTCATGTGGACAGGACAGCGGGAGGGCCACCTCCCTGGGGCCGGACAATGGCTCTCCATGGTGAAATCCAGGCAGCCGAGGAAGTCTTTGGGGCCCTTACTCATCACCCTGGCCCACCCCACACTGCCAGTCGAGACCCCTGTATCATAACATTCCAGCTCCTGGAGGACTGTGACATCCTTGGTCACCTCCCCCTGAACACATGAATGAATGAATCGGGTCCTACATCCTGCGGAAGAGACAGAAGAGACACTTAACATAGCTCAAGCTACTTCCACACACCCTCCTGCTACTTCCTTCCACCCTGGCCTCTGGGGGGCTCTTCTGTCTCCAGGGCCCTGTCTGTCGCACCCTTGGCGGCAGCCCTGGGGTAACTCCCACCACCCTGCCCTCTCAGCCCTGGGCCTGGATGACCAGCTGGGAAGGGGTCCAGAGGTCGGGGTGGGATTCTCTTGGGAGTGCTTTGCCAGGCCCCCAGCATCGCCCGTGAGCCCGGGCACCACTCACAAGGGCTGTCACCCTGCAAGGGAGCCAGGGCCCTGCGAGGCCTCCTGCCCCACTTCCCGCACATAGTGGCAGGATGATTGATTTTGCGGGAAGAGCAGCCCCGAGGGTGGGGGCGGGGAGCCGGGGCGCCAGGGGATCCTCACTCCATTTGCTTGTGGCTGTGAGTCAAGGCCAGGTCCCTCTGGGCAGGGTGTGAGGTGTTCCCCACTGTGCCTGCTGTGGGGGGAGGGGGGTGGGCAGGGAGGGCCTTACGGGGCTTCCCACAGCAGGCCCAGGGCCCTGGGGGGCCTGACAGCCTCGAGGGGGCCCTCCGACCCCTGGGACTCCTGGTCACCCCGTTAGAGGATGTGGCTGGCCTAGCTCACCCCAGGGAAAATGAGTCCTCCCTCACTTTGTCTGCAGCTGGGCTGGGGATGCGGAAGGGCAAGGAGAGACTCTATCCTGGGCTGAGCCGGCCCCACTCTGCCTGGGACTCCTGCCCTCTGGTCAGGCCTGCAGATCTCCCTCGGGACCTGAGGGGGAAGGAGGCAGCTCTGAGCCATTCGAGAGTCATGGGTACATCTGCTCAAAGACAGACAGACAGACACACACACACACACTCGCCAGGATTCACAGGGACTCAGGGTCAGGTCTTCAACGCCTCATACCCACAAACATGCGTGCCTCACACAGGGGCATGGTGTCCCGGAAACCCGCTAATATGAGTGGACGCCAAGCAAACCCCGCTCCACGAGGCTGCCCCAGCGGTGGACACAAAGACAGAGACACCTTCAACAGCAGGGGAGGGGTTTTTTTTCTTGTCTCCTGTTCCTCTTGGAGAGACAAACTGAAACCCGGGAAGAGAAAATGATTCAGACCCTGAGTGAGTCGGCAGCAGTGAGCAAGTCCCAGGAGGTCACCTGGATTCAGGATGCTCCAGAAAAACAGGCCAGAGCCCTCTCCATTTGCCACATTAGTCCCCAAGCTTTTGGGCCTGGCACAGGTGTGTGTGTAGTGGTGGTGGAGGCGTGGGGGGCAGGGAAGCGGCTTTTTCTAGTATTGCCAGACAGAGAAGGGGATGACTTCCGCTTGGATTGAGAATCATGTAGGATTTCTTGGAGGAAGGGATGACAGGAGTTCTTCATGAGGGAGGAGGAGGAGGCAAGCAGGAATTTGGGGGTGGGACCCTGGGAGAGTTTGCGGAAGCTGGGTGTCTTGACTTGGGTGAAGGGAGGCAGCCTCTGGGAGCAGAGAGCAGTTGGAAGTGGGTCGTGGAAGTGGGTTTGCCAGTGAAGTGCTTGCGGTGTGTCTGCAGGGTGTCCAGGCTGCGCTCAGTGCTACGTGAGACCCAGGGGAAGTCCCCACAGCCAGCCTTGCCTCCAGGGACCGTGCAAGTCGGCTGGGAGGACAGAATACGCCCCTAGTCAGGCAGAAAAGCATCCAAATACAGTCATGAAATCATGGTGAGGGGCACCAGTAACCCCCCGACCCAGGCTCAGTCAATGCCACTGGAGCTCAAGAGAGTGAGGGAGGCTTAGACTTCCAGGGACGGTTGGGTCGGGGTCAGTGCAGAGGAAGGACACCCCAGGTGGGCAGAGGCTTGCAGAGGGGACCCAAAGAGACTGACACAGGCCCGCATTCCAGATTCTGTCTGGGGAAACCTGGAGAGACCACAGCAGCCCTCAGAGGCCCATCATGAGTACAGGTGGCATCCAAGCACCCCCAGCCCCACTCGGTACCCAGGGATTCACCATGAGCTACTCTGTTTCCCACTACATCCAGGAAACGCTGTTGACTGAGCCGTGGTGGGTGCAACTGTAAAGGCTCTGAGAAGGCCTGCAGAGGTGAAACTGCTTGGTTTCTGTCTTTTTTGGTTTAGATATTATTAGTTTCTTATAGAAGAGACATACAAATTATTTACACGGTGAAACTTTCAGAACTGCAGTGGAATGGCAGCTTCAATGTGATGCCATTTCAATGAGCAATTAATTTCAGTCCACATACATCCTAAGAATGTCACCATCTCTAAATAAGAAATAGTCCTTATTGGCTTTCAGATCTCTGAGTAAGTGGAGGTTGCTGGTGGGCAGCATGCCCAGAGAGGCCATGGAAGCTCCGCACCCCTTCCCACATACCTCACCCTAAGCATCTCTTCGTCTAAAACCTTAAAGATAAAGCAAAAAGTCACCCAACTTCTTGGTTGACAATATGGGCTGGATACTGAAGTTTCTTCTTCCTGTAATAATTACTGCTTTATAAATTCAGGAATATAAAGAAAATCTAAAAAAAAGCTGAGCATGGTGGCTCATGCCTGTAATCCCAGCACTTTGGGAGGCCAAGGAGTGTGGATCACCTGAGGCCAGGAGTTTGAGACCAGCCTGGCCAACGTGGTGAAACCCTGTTTCTACTAAAAATACCAAAATCAGCCGGGTGTGGTGGCGCGTGCCTGTACTCCCAGCTACTCAGGAGGTTTAGGCAGGAGAATCGCTTGAACCCAGGGGACGGAGGTTGCAGTGAGTCGAGATTTCACCACTGCACTCCAGCCTGGGTGACAGAGTGAGACCCTGTCTCAAAAAAAAAAAAAAAAAAGACAAGAAAAGAAAGAATCCTTGTTGTCTAGAACAACTTCAGAGCCTCCATATTCTGGGAGAATAACTTAATCTCCAGCTTTCACTCTAACTAGTTGAATCCCTCTACCTTCCCTTAAAGCTGCTACTATTGCTTGCAATACTCTTCTGGAAGCATCAGGCCTCGTTTGGTTACAGTTTTGGCTGCACTCCTTCAACCAATACTGGGTCAAAGAGCAAAAGAAACTTCCTAAGTCCTGTCCTGCCATGCCTCCTACCACCATAGTTTGTACTCATGCTTATGTTCTCGCTCGCTGTTTTTTTTTTTTGAGATGGAATTTCACTCTTGTTGCCCAGGCTGGAGTGCAATGGTGTGACCTCAGCTCACTGCAACCTCCACCTCCAGGATTCAAGTGATTCTCCCGCCTCTGCCTCCTGAGTAGCTGGGATTACAGGCACCCACCACCATGCCCGGCTAATTTTGTATTTTTAGTAGAGACAGGGTTTCACCATGCTGGTCAGGCTGATCTTGAACTCCTGACCTCAAGTGATCTGCCCGCCTCGGCCTCCCAAAGTGCTGAGATTTCAGGCGTGGGCCACCGTGCTGGGCCGCTTATGTTCTCTTTACCTGACTGTTGTCAAACTTCCCTGATCCCTCAGAATCTTGGTTTTGGCCACCTGTTATTATAATAACGTGCTGTGGAAATAGTGTTTGGAAAATGCTGACCTAAATCCTTAAAAACTCCCCTTTTCCTGATTACTAAAGCATTGCAGTGTCCATGTTCATTGTAAGAAATATGGAAAATATAATAAAAAATAGAAAAAAAGTTCCAATCCTTCAATTTCTCATCGCCCACTCTTTTTTTCTATGAATATGTAGGGATTAAGGGAGTGCATGTAAATCTGAATTAGGATCATATAGTTTTTTATTTTTTAATTTTTAAGGATCAATATAAAGTCATAAGAATCATATAGTTTCATATCCTGCTTTTTTCCCGAATTTTATGATTTACTTAATATATGCAAAAGAGTATAAGTACAGTTTAAAGAAGCGGGCGCCTGTAGTCCCAGCTACTTGGGAGGCTGAGGCAGGAGAATGGCGTAAACCCGGGAGGTGGAGCTTGCAGTGAGCTGAGATCCGGCCACTGCACTCCAGCCCGGGAGACAGAGTGAGACTCCGTCTCAAAAAAAAAAAAAAAAAAAAAAAGAATAATAATAAAACAAACAACCAGATATCCACTCCCAAAGTGCTGGGATTTCAGGTGGTGGCTCACGCCTGCAATCCCAGCCCAGCACTTCGGAAGGCGGAGGCGGGAGGATCGCTTGAGCCCAGGAGTTTGAGAGCAGCCTGGGCAACATGGTGAAACTCTGCCTCTATCAAAATAAATATAAAAGAATTAGCTGGGCGTGTTGGCGTATACCTGTCATCCCAGCTACTTGGGAAGCTGAGGTGGGAGGATCAACTGAGCCCAGGGAGGTTGAGGCTACAGTGATCTGCGTTCACACCACTGCACTCCAGCCTGGGCGACAGGGTGAGATCCTGTCTCAAAACGAAATAAAAATAATAAATAAATAAATATTCTTTGAGAACTTGAATTTTGATGGCTGCCTAGTGTTCCTTCAATGGGAGTACCATATTTTATTCAACCATCCCACTTTCTCAGAAATTTAATTGCTTTCAACTTTTTCTATTAAAAAAACACCATGAGGAAACTACTGTTTGTAAATCTTTGCCCATAATCAGAACAATCTCTGACTATTTCTTTACTATAAGTGAATAGAAGTAGAATTATAGGTTCAAAGTTTTAAAATAGTAATTGCCAACATATACCAAGCATGTCTATGCCAGATACTATAAAGACAGTTTATATGTATTAGCTCATTGAAATGTACAACTCCTGTGGTAGGTACCATTCTTTTTTTTTTTTTTTTGATATAGAGTCTCACTTTGTCTCCCAGGCTGGAGTGCAGTGGCACAATCTCAGCTCACTGCAACCTCCACTTCCCAGTTTCAAGCAATTCTCCTGCCTCAGGCTCCTGAGTAGCTGGGATTACAGGCTCCTTCTACCACGCCGAGCTAATTTTTGTATTTTTAATACAGACAGGGTTTCACCATGTTGGCCAGGCTGGTTTCGACCTCCTGACCTCCAGTGATCTGCTCACCTCGGCCTCCCAAAATGCTGGGATTACAGGTGTGAGCCTCTGTGCCTGGCTGGTAGGTACTATTCTTATTCCCATTGTACAGATGAGCAAACTAAGGGTCAGAGAAGTCAAGTGAATTGCCTTAAATCACACAGAAAGTAGCAAAGTTGGTTCTTGAACCAGCAGTCTGGTTCCAGAGTCTGAGCTCTTAGCCACTATGCAATGCTTTGATTTGTTCATTTATTCGAGAGTATCTACCGAGACCTACTTAGTGCCAGGCACTATTACAAATGATAGGTATATAGCAGTGAACCAAACCGATAAAAATCTCTGCCCTACATTCTAGTTGTGGCAACAGACAGTGAACACAGTAAGTATAATCTTTACGTTGTTAAAAGGTGGCAAATTTCCTGGCAAAAAAAAGAAATGCTATTGCAGGTAGAGGGGGCTGGGCATGGCGACTCATGCCTGTAATCCCAGCGCTTTAGGAGGCCGAGGCGGGTGGATCACCTGATGTCAGAAGTCCAAGAACAGCCTGGTTAACATGGTGAAACCTCGTCTCTACTAAAAATACAAAAAATAAGCCAGGCGTGATAGTGCATGCCTGTAATCCCAGCTACTTGGGAGGCTGAGGCATGAGATCGCTGGAACCCGGGAGAAGGGGGTTGCAGTAAACTGAGGTTGTGCCACTGCACTCCAGCCTGGGAGACAGAGTGAGACTGTCTCAAAAAATAAAGAAGAAAGAAAAGAAAGAAAAAGAAAGAAAGAAAGAAAGAAAGAGAGAGAAAGAAAGAAAGAAAGAAAGAAAGAAAGAAAGAAGAAAGGAAGGAAGGAAGAAAGGAGGGAGGAAGGAAGGAAGAAAGAGAAAGAAAGAGAGAAAGAAAGAAGAAAGAGAGAAAGACAGAAGAAAGAAAAAGAAAGAAAGAAAGAAGAAAAGAAAGGAGGGAAGGAAAGAAGAAAGGAAGGGAGGGAGGGGAAAGAAAGAAAGAGAAAGAAAAGGAAGGAAGGAGGAAGGGAGAGAAGAAGGAAGGAAGGAAGGAAGAAAAAAGAAAGAAAGAAAGAAAAAGAAAGAAAGCAAAGAAAGAGAAAGAAAGAAAAAGAAAGAAAGAAAAAGAAAGCAAAGAAAGAAAGAGAAAGAAAGAAAAAGAAAGAAAGGAAAGAAAGAAAGAGAAAGAAAGAAAGGAAAAAAAGAGGGAGTATAGAAGTCAGCATGCAATTTCAAATAGGGGGGTCAGGGAATATCCCCGAGAAAGAAATATTCATGCCAAGTCTTGAGGAAGGTGAAGGAGCGAGTCCTTTTGAGGTCTGAAGGGAAAGCACTCCAGGCAGAGGCACCTGCCAGTGCAAAAGCCCTGGGGCAGAGTGGCCTGACTGTCCCAGGCGCAGCAAGGAGGCCAGTGGGGCTGGAGTAGAGTGAGAGGTGAGGTGGGAGGAGGTGAGATCAGAGAGATAATGGAGGAGATGCAGATGGCAGGGCTCTGAGGGCCACTGTGATGACTTCGGCTTTTCTCTGGTCCTGGTGGGAGCCGTGGAGGGTTTGAAGCAGAGCTGCGATGTGATCCAGCTTATGTCTAACAGGATGCCTCTGGGTGCTGAGTGGAGACTTTGCATAGAGTGCAAAGGTAGAATTTCGGAGGCTTCCGTGACAGTCCAGGATGATGGTAGCTCAGCCCAGGTGGGTAGTGTGGGCTGGGAAGAAGTGGTTTCCTTCTGGATGAATTTTGAAAATAGAGTTGACAGCATATGCGAATCACTTGGCTGTGGGATTTTTTTGTTTTTTTTGAGATGGAGTTTCACTCTTGTCTCCCAGGCTGTAGTGCAATGGCAAAATCTCATCTTACTGCAACCTCTGCCTCCCGGGTTCAAGCAATTCTCCTGCCTCAGCCTCCTAAGCAGCTGGGACCACAGGCATGTGCCACCACCCCCAGCTATTTTTATTATTATTATTATTATTATTATTATTATTTGCATTTTTAGTAGAGATGGGGTTTCACCATGCTGGCCAGGCTGGTCTCGAACTCCTGACCTCAGGTGATCCACCCGCCTCTGCCTCCCAAAATGCTGGGATTACAGGCATGAGCCACCACGCCTGGCTGGCTGTGGGATATTTTTAAAAGAGAGGAATCCAGGACACCTAAGCCTTGGAGAAGCGGAGATGCCATTAGGACAGCTGGGAAGCCTGGGAGGAATTTGGTTGGAACATGTTATGTTTGGGGGGCTGAGGCAGACATCACTGAGAGCTTGGTACCCTGTTCTCTGTTGGGCGCATAGGAGGATGGTACATCTTGCCACACTGAAGTTAGATGTTGCCATGAGGCTAGCTCTGGCCAGAGAATTGTGGGTGGGGGTCATATGTACGATTTCTGGGTCAGGGCATTTAATCACCTCCAACTCCGCGGGTTCTGTCCTGAGGCTGCCTAAGGAGGAGGCACTGAGGTGGAACCTCCATTAACCTGGGTTACTGAGTGACTCATGAAGGAAAGCCCCCTGCCTATCTGCCCTGGATGTGTATCATCAGAAAGGAATAAGCCTTTGTTGTTCTAAGACACTGAGATTTTAATGTTGTTTGTTACAACAGCATAATTTATCTAGACCAATACAGGCACCTATTAGCAGGACTGTCAGGTAAGGTTGTACAGGTTGTACACTATATCAGGGCAGCATATCCAAGGGAGTTTCATTTTGATCGTAGACCTGTCTACCTTTCAGGCCCTGCACACAGGTAAGGACGGTGTTCTGTTGCAGTCACGCTCAGAGCGGCCCCTGAGGCTGCTCCTCTTGCTCATAGCCTCCTTGGGAAGCCCAGTTTCCACCTCCACCCAAGTCTAAACCTGTCAAGGCTACATCACAGGGCAGGGGTGGTGAGGGGAGTGGTCAGAGTGTGACTGTTACCTTAGTGCCTGGTGTAGGTGAGCAGGTGTATGTGCCCGGCCTGGGCTGCTGCCCCCAGGAAAGCTGCTTCCGAGCCAACCCAGGCCAAGCTAAGGGGGTGAGTGCGGGGGCACTGCCATGCCCAGCCCCGGCACCGCTTCTAACGGGATGCATATGCTCTGGCCACAGATTTAACAAGAAGTTTGATTTATGGAACTGCTGTTCAGATGAACTGAAGCTGGATGCTACTGATTAAACCCCAGAGCCAGTGCCCTCCCCCTCCCTTTGCAAGGACCAGTCTGGGGCTGCCTGGCCCGGTCTGGAGCAAGCAGGTGCGCTCTGCCTCCTCCCGTCCAGCCTTCCCGCCGCTGGATGGGATCATGTGCAGTGCCAAGTTTTAAAGAAAGTTTCTTTTGCTTTAGAAAGTCACTTTCTCCTAACTGGCTAAAGGCTGTAAGAGCTGGAGGCAGCCCCGCCTCTTCTCCAAGTGCAGATGTGCAGCAGACAGGCTATGGACATGCTGGGGGCTCTGGGGAGAGAACTGAGCAACAGATAGAAGTTTATAAATTGTCAGCATATGCTCGGTGTTTCAAGAGTGAAGGCACAGAGGGGATCTCAGAGGGAGGGGGCACGTGGAGAAGAGTCAGAGGATGCTTGGGTGTTTACGGTGGGGATGAGGAAGAGGAAGCTGCACAGTAGACTGGAAGGAGCAGCTGAGGAAAAGGGAGAGGAACAGCCAAATAAGGAACAGGTGTTCAGGAGGGCGTAGGGACCACTGGGTCCTAAGGGCTGCGAACTGATGACTGGGCTTTGCTACCTGGACCCTAGACTAGAGGAGTTGGTGACATAGAGGATGGGAGGGGAGGAACCCGAGCTTCCTGAGTCAGAATAGGATGGTAACCAAGGGGAGGTGGGGTCAAGGGAGAAGTGGGGCTGATGAGCCCAAGACAGGGACAGCTCTTGCCGCTTGAAATGGAGTTGGAGCTCTGTCCCCAGGCAAGGAGAGGGATGAGTCCTGGGCCCAGCGGGAGGTGCAGGCCTTAGATGGGAGGTGCCATCTCCCATTAGATTGCCAGGTTGCCCGTGTGGAATTTCCCCATTCCGGGCCCCTAGCAGCAGCGCCCGAGCATGGCCTGTTTCCCGTCTGCCCCATGCCCCGCTGGAGATTCCACAGTGCACTCAGAGCCCTCTATTTATGGGGTTTCCAGTCACCTCCCCAGCTTGGGTACTGCTCTCTGGGAGTCTCCCGCTGTGGGGAGGAATTAGGATCCGCATGGACCTTTTCCCACCAGGCCTCGATGAAACTGCAGATGTGGGAACTAGGCCCAGAGAAGCTAAGTCACTTGCCCAAGGTCAGGCAGCTATTAAGTGGTAGATTCGAATTCAATCCCAATTCTGCCCAACACTCTCCTGCTCTCAGGGATCAGAAGAGGAAATTGGATTGGGAGCTCCCTGTCAGAAGCGCCTGTGGGCTGCGCGGGTTTTGCCTCCTGCTGCTTTTGTGTTTATGCCTTCGGTACCGGGAGTTAGATGCTTTCATGGGGTCGGCAGAAGAAGTGCAAGGCCAGCGGCAGGATCAGGGGTGTCAGGGCAATCTCCTCAAGGAACCCACTAAGAAGCAGGGAGCCAGAGAACGAGCAGGGTTAGGCTTGGTGAGGAGCGATGGCACGGGGGCGTCCCTGGCAGGCGGCAGAGCACTGGCAAAGGCCTGGAGCCTGGAGTGCAGTTCGGGAAACGGAGGGAGCCAGCCGGCCCGGGCGGGCGTGCCGGGGCTTCGGAGGGGCCTGCAGCCTCGCCCGTCGGGCCAGGCTCGGCACCCCCGCTGCGCCCGCAGCCCGCCCAGGGCCCGCCTGCTTGGAGCCAGCCTGGCCCCGCCCGCGCGGTGGTCGCCCGGCCGCCCGGGGGCGTCTAATGGGCTGCGCGGCCCGCGTTCCGGGGAGTGGTCCGGGCCGCGCTAATGTGCGGTCGCCCCGCCCGCCGGCAGCTGGTGCCCCCGCGCCGACCCCGGGCTCCGATCGATACGCATCAGGCGGCGGGCGGCCGGGAGCCCCCACAGCGCCCCCTCCCCGGGGCGCCGCCGACGGCAGAGCAGGGGCCTCCCGCCCCGGGGGTGGGGCAGGGCGGGCCGGGTGGGGAGGGGCGCCGCGTCTGGGACCCCCAGGCCGCGTCCACCCCGCGCCTCTCCGCCCCTCCAGCTCGGGCCAGACTGCGGCCTCCTCTCGCCTCCCTCCTGCCCTCTTCTGCTGTGGGGGCCCCGCTCCCCGCCTCCCCTTCTCTGTCTCTCTCCAGGGCTCTCCCCAGGACCGCTCAGCCGCCCCGGGCAGGAAGCTGTGGGCTTTGGGCGTCTGGAGCCCCCATCCCTCTCGCCTGGGACAGCCGGGTGAAGGTTTTAGGGCCGGGCCAAGGCCAGGGTCACAAATCCTGTGATCCTGGGCGGGGACCTGGGTAGGGCGCGAATGAGGCACTTGAGTGCAAAACTTCAGGGGGCGCCAAAAACCCCTCAGAAATCAAGATAAATAATATTTTCGTGCAATTTATTTATTTATTAATTATTATTATTATTTTTAGACAAGGTCTCACTCTGTCGCCCAGGCTGAAGTGCAGTGGAGAGATCACGGCTCACTGCAGCCTCCATCTCCCGGGCTCAAGTGATCCTCCCACCTCAGCCTCTCAAGTAGCTGGGATTACAGCCCGGCTAATTTTTTTTTTTTTTTTTTTTTTTTTTTGAGATGGAGTCTCACTCTGTCGCCCAGGCTGAAGTGCAGTGGCATCATTTTGGATCACTGCAACCTCCACCTCCTGTCTTCAAGTGACTCTCATGCTTCAGCATCCCACGTAGCTGGGACTACAGGCACGTGCCACCACGCCAGCTAATTTTTTGTATTTTTAGTAGAGATGGAGTTTCACCATGTTGGTCAGACTGGTCTCGAACTCCTAACCTCAAATAAACCACCCGCCTTGGCCTCCCAAAGTGCTGGGATTACAGGCGTGAAACCACTGCACCCAACCCCCGGCTAATTTTTGTATTTTTAATAGAGACAGGGTTTCACTATATTGCCCAGGCTGGTCTTGAACTCCTGCACTCACATGATCCATCCGCCTCAGCCTCCCCAAGTGTGGGGATTACAGGCATGAGCCACTGCACCCAGCCCTAATGGAATACTTTTTAAAAGCAAAATTAATGCAAAATTTTTTGTGGTGAACAACACATCAAAATTTTAAATACAGACAAGATCAGTAACTGCCTAGCTGAGACATATTGGAGCCTGCAGCAAAGGAAAAATCAGAATACTGATCCTGATATTTAAACTTTTGAGATTTTGTTCATTGTAGATTGTTCACCATGGATTTTAAAGGAGACCCATTCAGGGGTACTTGGACTGTGGGTGAGAGTCCACTACCTCGGCTGTGATTAACCAGTGAGAAAGCATCACGTGCAAGCATCTTAATTATCTTTTTTAAAAAATAACTTCATTGGGATATAATTTACATGCCATATAGTTTACCTAATTTAAAGTGTAAAATTCAACTGGGTAAGGTGACTCACGCCTGTAATCCCAGCGCTTTGGGAGGCTGAGGCAGGAGGATCATTTGAGGCCAGGAGTTAAAGACCAGCCTGGACAACATAGCAAGACTCAGTCTCTACAGAAAATGCAAAAGTTAACTGGGTGTCATGGTGTGCGCCTGTAGTCCCAGCTACTTGGGAAGCTGAGATGAGAGGATCGCTTGAGGCCAAGAGTTGGAGGCTGCAATGAGCTATGATCACACCACTGCACCCCAGCCTAGGCAAGAGAATGAGACCTTGTCTCAATAATAATAATAAAGTGTGAAATCGAATGATTTTTAGTATATGCAGAATTGTGCAGCCATCACCACACCAATTTTAGAATATTTCCATCGTTCCTAAGAGAAGCCCTGTGACCACAGCAGTCACTCCTCATTCCCTCTCAGTGTCCAGCCCTAGGAAAGCACCAGCTTGTTTTCTGTCTTTGGATTTGCTTATTCTGGATATTTCATATAAATGGAAACAGACAATCATACATCTCTATGTATTGCTTTTTCACTTAAGTATAATATTTTCAAGGTTTGCCCATGTTGCAGCATGGATTGTCAATATTTCATTCCTTTACATTGTCAAATAATAACTCATTGTATGGATATACCACAGGTTACTTACTCATTCATTTGTTGATGGACATTTGGGTTTCTATTTTTGGCTATTATGAATAATGCTGCTGTGAACATTCTTATGAAAGCTTTTGTGTGGGCAAACTTTTTTTCTTTGTTTTGAGGCAGACTCACTCTATCACTCAGGCTGGAGTGCAGTGGTGCCATCTCGGCTCACTGCCATCTCCACCTCCTGGGTTCGAGTGATTCTCATACCTCAGCCTACCAGTAGCTGGGGTTACAGGCACGCGCCACCACACCCAGCTAATTTTTGTATTTTTAGTAGAGATGGGGTTTCACTGTGTTGGCCAGGATGCTCTTGAACTCCTGGCCTCAAGCAATCCACCTGCCTCGGCCTCCCAAAGTGCTGGGATTACAGGCATGAGCTACCGCATCCGGCCAGCAAAACTTTTTCATTTATTTTGAGTGTATACCTAGGAGTAGAATTGTTGGGTCCTATGGTAACTCCGTGTTTAGCATTTTGCAGAACTGCCAGACTGTTTTGTTGTTGTACCATGTTACAACCCACCAGCAGTGTAGAAAGGTTCCTATTTCTCCACACCATTGCCAACACTTGCTATTATCTGTCTTTTTGCTTATAGCCATTCTGGTGGGTATGAAGTGGTACTTTTTTGTTATTTTGATTTGCATTTCCCTGGTGGCTGATGGTGGTGAGCATTTTTTCTCTCATTTATTGGACATTTGTTTAGCTTATTTGGAGAAATGTTTGTTCAAATCCTTTGCCCTTTTTCAAGTATCTTAATTATCTTTTACATAAATGACATCACACCACATTTGTTGTTTTGACTTGCTTCTTTGCCCTTGACAGCATGTTTTGGAGATCTTTCCATGATATTTACAGATTTTCATAGATCTACCTCACATTTTTAGTAGCTGTTCAGTGTTCCTCAGTGTGGCAATGCTATAAGTATTTATCCAATTTCTGATTGATAGACATTTATGTTTTTCCAAACATATTTTCTATTACAAAAAGGCAAAGTAACAAATATCCTTACATACATCTTTGCCTACCCAGACAAGTCTTTCTGGAAAAGAGAGCACTAGAAATGGAATTCCTGGGTCAAATGTTTAAATTCAATAGATATTAACAAATTGTTCTGGCCGGGCGTGGTGGCTCACACCTGCAATCCTAGCACTTCAGGAGGCCAAGGGGGACAGATTGCTTGAGCTCAGGAGTTCAAGATCAGCCTGAGCAACATGGCAAAACCCTGTTTCTACAGGGAAAAAAAAAAAAAAGCCAGGTGTAATGACATGCACCTGTAGTCACAGTTACTTAGGAGACTGAAGCAGGAGGATGGTTTGAGCCCGGGAGGTCAAGGCTACAGTAAGCCAAGATCACATCACTGCACTTCAGCCTGGGAGACAGAGTGCGATCCTGTTTCCAAAAGAATTTAAAAAATGAAAAATCTAGCTGGACTTGGTGGCTCGTGCCTGTAATCCTAACATTTTGAGAGGTTGAGGTGGGCAGATCACTTGAGTCCAGGAGTTTGGGACCAGGCTGGCCAACACGGTGACCCAGTCTCTGTTAAAAATACAAAAATTAGCCAGACACAGTGGTGCACGCCTGTAATCCCAGCTACTTGGGAGGCTGAGGCATAAGAATCGTTTGAACTCGGGAGGCAGAGGTTGCAGTGAGCCAAGATGGTACCACTGCACTCTAGCCTGGGCGACAGGGCAGCCTCTCTCAAAAAAATAAAAATAGAAAAAACAAACAAATTGTTCTCCAGAAAGTTAACTTGTGTAGCCTTCACCAGCATTGTATGATAGTGACCATTTCATTGCATTTTTACCAATACTAGATATTAATCCATCTTATTATTTTTTCCAATTTGTCAGGCAAGAACAAAAAGATGCCATTGTTTTAACTTGCATTCATCTGATTACTAATAAGTGTGAATTATTTTTCATATGATTATTTGCCATTTTCATTTTATCTTCTGTGAAATGTGTTTATATCTTTAGTCCATTTCCTAATGTTTTTATATATTCTAGGTATAAATCATTTTTCTCATAGCCTGTTGCTGGTGTTTTGTCACATAGAAATGTTAAATATTGACGTCTTAAAAGAATATAACACTATTTTTCCTCGTGCCTCCTGGATTGTGTCTTGTTTTTCCTGCCCGAGTTTGTGAAAATATTTTCCTCTAATGTTTTTATAAAACATTATATAAAACATTTCTTTAAAAAAAACGAGATGGAGAGTCAGGTGTGGTGCCACACACGTATAGTCCCAACTACTGGGGAGCAGGAGGCTCTCTTCAGCCTAAAGTTTGAGAATGCAGTGTGTGATGATCACGCCCATGAAGCCACTCCAGCCTGGGCAACAGAGCGAGATTCCATCTCTAAAAAAATTAAATGAAATAAAGGATTTATTACAGGGACAGAATATAAGCTGGCCTTAAACAACAACAGAAAAGAAATGGAGGGATATATTTTAGATGGGATGACAATACCAAAATAAGCCTTCTTAATAAATGGAATGTAATCTCAATGAAGTTTCCAACATAAATGTTTATCAAACATGATAGTTCATTTGTAGAGTTCATATAAAAAAAGAAAATGGGCCGGGCACAGTGGCTCATGCCTATAATCCTAGTACTTTGGGAGGCCAAGGCGAGAGGATAGCTTGAGCTCAGGAGTTCAAGACCAGCCTGGGCAACAACATAGTGAGACCTCATTTCTACCAAAAAATAAAAATAAAATAGTAATAATAATAAATAAAATAAAAAATTAGCCAGATGTGGTGGTGCACACCTGTAAACTGAGCTACTTGGGAAGCTGAGATGGGAGGATTGCTTGAGCCTGGGAGGTCGAGGTTGCAGTGAGCTGTGATCCTGCCACTGCACTCCAGCCTGGGCAACAAAGTGAGACCTTGTCTCAAAAAAAAGAAAAGAGGGGCTGGGTGAGGTGGCTCACGCCTGTAATCCCAACACTTTGGAAGGCCAAGGCAGGTAGATCAACTGAGGTCAGGAGTTCGAGACCTGCCTGGCCAATGCAGCGAAACTTTTCTCTACTAAAAATACAAAAATTCGACAGATGCGGTGGTGGGTACATGTAATCCCAACTACTCAGGAGGCTGAGGCATGAGAATTGCTTGAACCTGGGAGGCAGAGGTTGCAGGAAGCTGAGATCGAACCACTGCACTCCAGCCAGGGGGAAAGAGCAACATTCTGTCTCAAAAAAAAAAAAAAAAAAGAAGAAGAAGAAAATGCGTAATAATATTGAAAACAGTTTTTTGAAGGAGAAGAGCTCTAACAGTTGGAAAAACACTGTAGACTCATAATAATCCAAACAGTGCAGTATTGGAATGAGATTAGATAAATTGATCAACAGATAGGAACTAGTCCATGTTTACACGAAAGATTAGTTTATGATAAAGGTGACATTTCAAATAAGCAGAATTTCGTAAATGGTCTTGATCCAAATGGCTATCCTTTTACAGGGGACTTATTTTTTCATTTGTCCATCACATATGTTTGAACGCATAACATCTGCCAAACATCATCCATGTGGACAGTGTGGTAGGACAGTGAACAAAACAGCCAAAAGCATAAAAAATTTCTGACCTTGCCAGGCGCAGTGGCTCACGCCTGTAATCCCAGCACTTTGGGAGGCTGAGGTGGGTGGATCACGACGTCAGGAGATCAAGACCATCCTGGCCAAAATGGTGAAACCCCGTCTCTACGAAAAACACAAAAATTAGCTGGGTGTGATGGCACATGCCTGTAATCTCAGCTACTCTGGAGGCTGAGGCAGGAGAATCGCTTGAACCTGGGAGTCGGAAGTTGCAGTGAGCCAAGATTGCGCCACTGCACTCCAGCCTGATGACAGAGCGAGATTCTGTCTCAAAAATAAATAAATAAATAAAAATAAAAGTAAAAATTAAAAAATTAAAAAATTCTGACCTCATGGAGTAGGGGGAGTAGTGAGTCTCCCAAAAAAATCACAACAACAACAAAATACATGAATGATGTAATGTATTAGAAAGTTATGAGTGCTGCAGAGAGAAATAAAGGAGGGGGTAGGAAGGTGGGGAGAGAAATGTCAATGTTAATAAGGAAGACCTTGTAGATAGCTGTGGGAAAGCCCAGAACAGACAGTGCAAAGGCCCTGAGGCAGGAACACGTCTATTTGTCTGGGCTACTATTTTTGAGCTCTAATGTATGGACTTTAGCTTTCATGCTAAAGGACATGGGAGGTATTGGAGGGTTGTGAGCAGAGGTGTGACAGGAGCCTATTTATTTATTCATTTATTTATTTTGAGACAGGCTTACCTCTGTCACCCAGGCTGGAGTGCAATGGTGCAATCTCGGCTCACTGCAACCTTCGCCTCCTGGGTTCAAGCAATTCTGGTATTCCAGCCACCTGAATACCTGGGATTATAGGCCCTCACCACCATGCCTGGCTAATTTTTGTAGTTTAGTACAGATGGAGTGGAGGGGTTGGGGGTTTTCACCATGTTGGCAGGGCTGGTGTCAAACTCCTGGCCTCAAGTGATCCACCCACCTCGGCCTGTAAGGTGGTTTACAGGCGTGACCCACCTTGCCTGCGCTCGGCGCAGCAATCAATTTAGGCTTTAACTGGACCACTCTGGGATCTGGGTGGAGCACAGATTACAGGGGCAAGGGCAAGAGTGGACCTGGAGAGACCAGGGAGGAGGTGATTGCAGGTATCCAGAGGGGAGGTGTTGCTGGCGTGGGCCATAGTGGCAGCAGTGGAGGAGGTGGGAAGTGGTTGCATTCTGGATGTATTTTGGGTTTTTTGTTTGTTTGTTTCTTTGTTTGTTTGTTTTTTTGAGTCAGAGTTTCACTCTTGTCACCCAGGCTGGAGGGCAATGGGGCAATCTTGGCTCACAAAAACCTCCACTTCACGAGTTCAAGTGGTTCTCCTGCGTCAGCCTCCCGAGTAGCTGGAATTACAGGCACCCGTCACCACGCTGAGCTTTTTGTAGTTTTAGTAGAGACAGGGTTTCACCATGTTGGCCAGGCTGTTCTTGAACTCCTGACCTCAGGTAATCCACCCGCCTGGGCCTCCCAAGGTGGTGGGATTACAGGCATGAGCCACTGTGCCCGGCCTCTGGGTGTATTTTGAATCTAGAGCAGCAATCATGGAAATTGGATGGGGGGGTGGGTGGTGGAGGAAAGATCAGGAGCTCAGCTTTGGAGGTTGGCGTCTGAGATGCCTATTAGACTGCCAGGAGGAGATGCGGAGTAGGAGTAAGTACACGTGCCTCCAGATCTGAGAAGGGGGAGCTGGGCTGCAGATGATGCCAATAGAATGGTCAAGATAGATTCTCTTGCTGCTCAATACAGCAGCTGCCAGCCACGGGTGATTACCAAGCTCTTGAACTGCTGTTAGTCTGATTGAGATGTGTCGCTGATGTAAAATACAAGTCAGATTTCAAAGGCTTGGATTAAAAAAAAAAGCAAAATGGCTCATTAGTGATTTTATATATTGATCACAAGTTGAAATGATAATATTCTGGATACATTGTACTTGGTTAGAGTATTTGAATTCATTTCTCTTTTTAAAAATGTGGCTACCAAAACAATTTTAAATTGCTTGGAGGTTTGCATTCTGTTTTTATTGGACAGCAACTGACCTAGATGCTGGTTAAAGCTATGAGCAGGGCTGGGTATGGTGGCTCACATTTGTAATCCCAGCACTTTGGGAGGCCAAGGTGTGAGGATCACTTGAGCCCAGGAGTTCAAGACCAGCTGGGGCAACATGGCACACCCCGTCTCTAAAAATTTAAAACATTAGCCGGGTGTGGTGCTACATGCTTGTAGTCCCAGCTACTCAGGATGCTGAAGCAGGGGGATTGCTTTAGCCCGGGAGGCAGAGGCTGCAATAAGCCATGATCACGTCACTGCACTCTAGCCTGGGTGACAAAGTGAGACCCTGTCTCAAAAACAAAAAAAGTTGTGAGCAGGATGGTCACCCTGGGACTGAGTACAGTAGAGGGGAGGCCCCCAGGATGAGCTCTCCAAGGTGAAGAGGGGCAAGGAGGCAAGAAGGAGCAGCCAGAGGAGTCAGAGGAAAGGCAGGAGCCTGCAGTCTAGGAAACCAAGACAAGAGTGTCTGGGGGAGGGAGAGGCCCCCAGCCACAAAGGCTGCTGAGAGGCTGAGACCACTGGAACGAGCTGCTTCGAGGTCACGGTTGCAGAGTGCGTTTCATTCACATCACATTCTCTATCTCCTATGATGCACAGGTGCCAGAGGTGCTGCAATGAACAAGGAGATGTGGCCCCTGCCCTTCCAGGGCTCATGATGCCAAGGGGCAGCAGGATTCCCAATAATGAGCTGCCAGTTGTCTGAGAGGAAAGGAAAAGGAGGAGACGGCAGAAACCAGAGAAGGCCAGAAGGTGTGGAGGCCGTGTCCTAAGGGCTCAGAAGAGGTCTCAGCCACATTGTGTAAACCCACATCCCAGGGACCTCAACCCCAACCTCAGCCCCAACACACACCCCGGGCAAGGGGTGCGGCAAGCCAGGGAGAAACCAATACAACCTGCTCAGGGCTTTACAGTGCTAGAGAGTCCTCCTGGCGCTCCTAGAAGGTGGCCAGGTTTCGAACCCAGGGCTGTCTGTCCCTAGAGTCCATGTTCCTAACTACTCTGCTTGTTGCCCTGATGTCCACAAGGGCACGGTCATGTCCACTTGTGACACAGGTAGTTACAACAGGCTCTTCTTTTTATTTGTTTGTTTGAGGTGGAGTCTTGCTCTGTCACCCAGGCTGGAATGCAATGGCACGATCTTAGCTCACTGCAACCTCCACCTCCTAGGTTCAAGTGATTCTCCTGCCTCAGCCTCGTAAGTAGCTAGGATTACAGGCACGCATCACCACACCCAGCTAATTTTTGTATATTTATTTTTTTAAGTAGAGACAGGGTTTCACCATGTTGGCCAGAACACCTAACCTCATGATCCACCCACCTCGGCCTCCTAAAGTGCTGGGATTACAGGTGTGAGCTACTGCATCCAGCCTGTTTTGTTTTATGAGACAGTCTCACTCTGTTGCCCAGGCTGAGTGCAGTGGTGCAATCGCTGCTCACTGTAGCCTCGACCTCCCCGGACTCAGGTGATCCTCGCACTTCAGCCTCTAGAGTAGTTGGGACCACAGGCGTGCTCCACCATGCCCGGCTAATTTTTCTGTTTATTTTATTTATTTATTTATTTATTTATTTATTTATTTATTTATTTATAGAGATGAGGTTTCTCCATGTTTCCCAGGTTGGTCTTGAACTCCTGGGCTCAAGTGATCTGCCTGCCTGGGCCTCCAAAAGTACTGAGATTACAGGCATGAGCCACTTCACCCAGCCCAGGCTCTTCTTTTTGACAGCGGGAGCTCTTGGGCTGAGAGTCCCACATTCTGGGTCTGCAGCTGGCTCCCAGTACTGCGGCACTTATTTGCCCAGCTACTTTAGGCGAGTCCCTTCAGCCTTAGTTTGCACATCTGCAAAATGGAAACCATGAAATGGAGCCACGGCGCATTAGTGACCACACCACACCGCCGATTACAGGCAGAGTTAGGCTGGGAGGCGCAAGCCAGCCTATGGCCCTTACGTGCTTTGGAACTCACTTCCTAGGGAGGAACTAGCCTGAGCTCACTTGACAACAGGGAGGGAGGGCAATGGGGCAGGTGCAGCCTCCGATCCCTCCCTGGCCTGTGTCCTCTAGAGCTCTGAGCCCTGTTCCTGGTGCCCCTGAAGGTCAGGCACCCCTTCTGACTCCCACTGTCCCCTCCTGCCTCTGACTGTCCCCTCCGCCCTGGATAAACAGCACCTCCGCCCGCCTGCCTCCCCGTTCCCTCACGCTTCACCAGAATTAAATTCATCATTCATTTTTTATGGTTTATACATAGTGTAATTTATGTTTTCAAATATATTGAGGTCACACTTTAGCAGAAAAAAAGTATTTCACATTGAAATTGAAGGCATGGGTGTTCCATTAAATGGGGATGTTTGGGATAATTTTAAAAGGCTAAAAGTAGTAGAAAGTAACATTAAAATAAAATTTGAGAGATGTAATTACCCCTAATCGCACCATAAAATAATCAATACTGCATTCCATTATTTCTGACTTCCCTAGTTATAGCTTTTTTTGTTAAGCTCTTGAATATTGATGAGGTGAAAGGGTCGTGTCTGCTGGCAGAGGTCTGATGGAGGTGGAATTAAGGTGGAGTCCTCTCCGATTATCCCAGGGATGCTGTGAACACCATTCTTTGTAGCTACAGATTTCAAGGGGTGGCCCCAGTCTCCCCAGTCTCCTGTCTGTCAGGCAACCCAGCTCTTCTGAACCTAGGGCCTGGTGGGAGGCCAGGGTGAGGCCGTGAGTGGAGGCCATGTGAGTTCACTTGGGCTACATTCTAGGAGCAATTTCTGTGCGCCATGCTCTGTGTAAGCATCGTAGATGCATCAACTCATGTGACTTTTAAAGCAACCCTCTGCAGTGGGTGTTGGCAAGACTCCTCATTTGGCAGGTGGGCAGAGCTGAGGCCCAGAAGCATAAAATAAGTTAGTTACCAAGGGGCAGAGTTGGGATTTGTACCCCTGTCTGGGCTGTTGCCACAATCTATGTCACCTCCCCAAGATGTCCGGCCTCTGGCTTGGGGGTGGGCTGAGGGATGGCGATCCCAGCAGAAGGTTGCAGGGTTGCTAACCCCCTGGTAGAAGGTGACTCAGTGCTGGCCTTGACCAGGCCGCAGTGGTGCATAGCTAGCAGTAAAACTTCTGGCTCCCTTTAGAGACATCTGTTCCTGTCCTACATTTTATCCAACGAGTTCGCTTCTCTGGGCCTTCATGATCTCATCTGTACAATGGGGATAACAATACAGCGCCCCTCACTATGTTGTGTGGCTGAAGGATGCTGTAGTGCCCACTCCCCCAAGCACATGGGAAGTGCCGGGCAATGGTACCTATTGAGGCATTGGTGACACCGCCACTAATGACGAGGTCATTTCTTTTCCCTGGCCTCAGTTTCCCCATCTTTAAAACGCCCCTGGGTCGGCACTTGAATGGAACGGCATCAAAGCCTGGCCTCTCTCTGATGTTCTGTCTTCTATGATCTATGCACAGAAGTTCTGCCCTGTGCCTTTATGGTAGCCCACAGCGAGCAGGGTCCTCAGAAGGTCACTTCCTCCAGCCCCCACCCTCCAAGCAGGGTCACACATCTAGGGGCACTCCCAGCCCCTCCTCCTTCTACCTCAAGAAGCCTTCACTGGCCAGGCACGGTGGCTCACACCTGTAATCCTAGCACTTCAGGAGGCTGAGGCAGGAGGATCACTTGAGGTCAGGAGTTCGAGACCAGCCTGGCCAACAAGGTGAAATCCTGCCCCTACTAAAAACACAAAAAATTAGCCAGGCATGGTGGCAGACGCCTGTAGTCAAAGCTACTCAGGAGGCTGAGGTGGGAGAATCACTTGAACCTGGGAGGCAGAGGTTGCAGGGAGCCGAGATTGTGCCATTGCACTCCAGCCTGGGTGACAGAGCGAGACTTTGTCACACACACACACACACACAAAGAAAGAAAGAAACCAGGAGTTCGAGACCAGCCTGGGCAACAAACAAGCCCCCACCCTCTCTACAGAGATTTTAAAAAAAGTTTTCTTTAAAAAGAAGCCAAGAACTTTCCCCAGGGGCTCAGCACTGGGACCAGGAGAAAGGCCTGTGGAAGGCTCCCTACCTGAGGAGGGCATCAAGCTAATCATTGTCACACCCAGCATATCTGGGTGTCTTTATGCCTGCTATCTGATACCTGGGCGCCAGAATCCACACATCTCCCTGCCTAGAGCCTGGATCACCACATGCTCGACATCTGGACGCCTCACAGCAGTGCTGTTCACAACAGCCAAAAGGGGGATGCAACCGGAATGCGCACCAGCGGGAGGCTGGATAAACAAAATGTGGTCCACCCGTGCAACGGAATACTCTTCAGCCACGCAGAACAAGGGATGCAGCGGGTCCGCGCCACAACCTGGACGAACCCTGAAACCATGAAGCTGAAAGGCAGAGGCCAGAAACGAAAGACCGTATATCAGATGATTCCATTTATATGAAATATTCAAAATAGGCAAATCCGTAGAGACAGAAAGTAGATTAGTGGCTGTCAGGGGTGTGGAGGATGGGAAAATGGGGAGTGATCGCTTAATGGGTATGAGGTTTCCTTTTGGGATGATGAAAAAGTTCTGGAATTAGATAGTTGCATAACATGGTCAACGTACTTAATGCCACTGAAATGTACACTTTACAATGGTTTACACTGGTAAATTTTATGTTCTGTGTATGTTACCACAATAAAAAAGAAGTTTAAAGTCTGGACACAGCCTGGGCAACATGGAGAAACCTCATCTCTACAATTTTGTTTTTTTTGAAACGGAGTTTCGCTCTTGTTGCCCAGGCTGGAGTGCAATGGTGCAATCTCGGTTTACCACAACCTCTGCCTCCAGGGTTCAAGTGCCTCAGCCTTCTGAGTAGTTAGGATTACAGGCATGCACCACCATGCCTGGCTAACTTTGTACTTTTAGTAGAGACGGAGTTTCTCTATGTTGGTCAGGGTGGTCTTGAACTCCAAACCTCAGGTGATTCACCCGTCTCAGCCTCCCAAAGTGCTGGGATTACAGGCATGAGCCACCGTGCCCAACCTGCAAAAAAATTTAAAAATGAGCCAGGTGTGGTGGTACATGCCTGTGATCCCAGCTACTCGGGAGGCTGAGGTAGGAGGATGGCTTGAGTCTGGGAGATAGAGGCTGCAGTGAGCTGTGATAACACCACTGCATTACAGCCTGGAGCAAGCTCCTGTCTCAAAGAAAAAAAAAGAGAGAGAGAGAGAGAAAGTCTGGATACTCCCGGGCTTCATCCCATGCCTCAAGCCCAGCCCAGACTCCATGCAGGGCTCTTGGTGCGGCTGCTCAACCCCAGCACATAGCAAGCCCCGGATGACGTGCTGAGGGGCATCATTGCCCTCACGTGTCATTGCCATGAATAGTAAAGAGTAATAGAGTGTATTGTTAAAGCTTTCCCTAATGCAGATTCCCAAGTAACCATCAAAACACTCCGATTAGCCACTGGCTCCCTAAAGATAATGACATAGGAGCAGAGTGGGCCATGGGGGCCCCCGAAGAACAAATCTACAACTTGGAAAGTACAGGCCTCTCGAGGCAGGAGGAAGAGGGCTGGGAACGTCCTTCAGATGCGTGACCCTACTTGGAGGGCCAAGGCTGGAGGAGGTGACCTTCTGAGGCCCTTGCCCCCTGGGCTACCACAAAGGCATGTAGGCTGCATGTTCCCTGGTGTCTGGGTAGTGTCTGTCACCTCTCACCCCTGGCCTGCCAGCTCCACTTCCAGCTGTCCCCAGACGTACCAGAGACAAAGTCACAGGGAAGGTCTTCTGCACCCTCAAGTTCCTTGCCAATGTCCTGACTCAGTTTACCCAGCAGGTTCCCTTTCTTGCCCTGCTCCCTGGAGGCTGCGCTTAGGGATATGGGGCAGGGACACTGGGCCCACAGTCATCAGAGCAGAACTGGCAATGCTGACATCAGTGTGCATTCTGGTGTCGGGGGGCCAGCAGTGACCTGCACTCCCCTCTGACGTGTCTCACATGGGATCTGATTGCTCAGACCTGACACGCTCAAGGTCTCCCAGCAAATAGGCCGCTGAGCAGGAGCCTGAACTCCCGGCAGATAGTCCACGTTTGCTCTCACGTCTCGAGCTGGTGCTCAGTAAAGGCAGAACAGAGCAGGTGCCAACTCAGACCCTGGAGTCAGAGTCCCTTCCTTGGGGAACCTCAGGCCAGGCAAGTCACTAACTAACCCCCAAGGCCTCCGCTTCCCCATCTGTAACTGGGTTGGGGAGGATTGTGGAGACCATGCATGTGATGTCTCAGTCTCAGCACCATGCTGAGGAAATGGTGAACATTATTCCAAAGATGAGGCCAAGTCCCAGGCCTGGGTGGCCTCATCCTATCCCAACCTCCCTGGGTCCCACCTGGCAACCTGGCCAGGACTGGCCAGAGTCCTCTGCCCCACTGAGTTAGGAGGCTGGGCTCTGACACCACAAGGCCCAGCCCAATACTGGCCACTCGTGATGGAGTACTCACTCACACGCTTTGCTAAATAATTTCTTTTTTTTTTTTTTACCTTTTTAAAAAATTATTATTATTATTATTATACTTTAAGTTCTAGGGTACATGTGCATAACGTGCAGGTTTGTTACATATGTATACTTGTGCCATGTTGGTGTGCTGCACCCATCAACTCGTCAGCACCCATCAACTCGTCATTTACATCAGGTATAACTCCCAATGCAATCCCTCCCCTCTGCCCCCTCCCCATGATAGGCCCCAGTGTGTGATGCTCCCCTTCCCGAGTCCAAGTGATCTCATTGTTCAGTTCCCACTTATGAGTGAGAACATGCAGTGTTTGGTTTTCTGTTCTTGCGATAGTTTGCTGAGAATGATGGTTTCCAGCTGCATCCATGTCCCTACAAAGGACACAAACTCATCCTTTTTTACGGCTGCATAGTATTCCATGGTGTATATGTGTCACATTTTCTTAATCCAGTCTGTCACTGATGGACATTTGGGTTGATTCCAAGTCTTTGCTATTGTGAATAGTGCCGCAATAAACATACGTGTGCATGTGTCTTTATAGCAGCATGATTTATGATCCTTTGGGTATATACCCAGTAATGGGATGGCTGGGTCATATGGTACTTCTAGTTCTAGATCCTTGAGGAATTGCCATACTGTTTTCCATAATGGTTGAACTAGTTTACAGTCCCACCAACAGTGTAAAACTGTCCCCATTTCTCCACATCCTCTCCAGCACCTGTTGTTTCCTGACTTTTTAATGATTGCCATTCTAACTGGTGTGAGATGGTATCTCATTGTGGTTTTGATTTGCATTTCTCTGATGGCCATTGATGATGAGCATTTTTTCATGTGTCTGTTGGCTGTATGAATGTCTTCTTTTGAGAAATGTCTGTTCATATCCTTTGCCCACTTTTTGATGGGGTTGTTTGTTTTTTTCTTGTAAATTTGTTTGAGTTCTTTGTAGTTTCTGGATATTAGCCCTTTGTCAGATGAGTAGATTGCAAACATTTTCTCCCATTCTGTAGGTTGCCTGTTCACTCTGATGGTAGTTTCTTTTGCTGTGCAGAAGCTCTCTAGTTTAATTTGATCCCATTTGTCAATTTTGGCTTTTGTTGCCATTGCTTTTGGTGTTTTAGACATGAAGTCCTTGCCCACACCTATGTCCTGAATGGTATTACCTAGGTTTTCTTCTAGGGTTTTTATGGTATTAGGGCTAACATTTAAGTCTCTAATCCATCTTGAATTAATTTTCGTATAAGGAGTAAGGAAAGGATCCAGTTTTAGCTTTCTACTTATGGCTAGCCAATTTTCCCAGCACCATTTATTAAATAGGGAATCCTTTCCCCATTTCTTGTTTTTCTCAGGTTTGTCAAAGATCAGATGGCTGTAGATGTGTGGTATTATTTCTGAGGACTCTGTCCTATTCCATTGGTCTATATCTCTGTTTTGGTACCAGTACCATGCTGTTTTGGTTACTGTAGCCTTGTAGTATAGATTGAAGTCAGGTAGCGTGACGCCTCCAGCTTTGTTCTTTTGACTTAGGATTGTCTTGGCAATGCGGGCTCTTTTTTGGTTCCATATGAACTTTAAAGCAGTTTTTTCCAATTCTGTGAAGAAACTCATTGGTAGCTTGATGGGGATGGCATTGAATCTATAAATTACCTTGGGCAGTATGGCCATTTTCACGATATTGATTCTTCCTATCCATGAGCATGGTATGCTCTTCCATTTGTTTGTGTCCTCTTTTATTTCACTGAGCAGTGGTTTGTAGTTCTCCTTGAAGAGGTCCTTTACATCCCTCGTAAGTTGGATTCCTAGGTGTTTTATTCTCTCTGAAGCAATTGTGAATGGAAGTTCATTCATGATTTTTGCCAAATAATTTCTAAGCAGCCCTGGGAGAGACAGACTGTTGTCCTCACTGTACAGATGAGGAAACTGAAGTCCCAAGAGGCAGAGAACTTGCTGTATGTGGGATTCAAAAGTGGTTTTCCCTGATCCAAGAGCTGTTGCTTTCAAACACCACGCAATGACCGAATTGGGGTGGAGGCTGCCAAGGTGTAGAGCATTGTCCTTGCAATTATGCAATTCCTGCAGGGAACACGTTTGTCTGGAGTAGGGGGCACAGATCATCAAGTTTTCTTTCTTTCTTTTTTTTTTTTTTTTAGACGGGGTCTTGCTCTGTCACCCGGGCTGAAGTGCAGTGCCACGATCTCGGCTCACTGCAACCTCTGCTTCCCAGGTTCAAGTGATTTTCCTGTCTCAGCCTTCTGAGTAGCTAGGATTAGAGGCGTGTGCTACCATGCCTGGCTAATTTTTGTATTTTTAGTAGAGATAGGGTTTCACCACGTTGGCCAGCCTGGTCTCAATCTCCTGACCTCAAGTGATCTGCCCACCCCAGCCTCCCAAAGTGCCAGGATTATAGGCATCAGTCATGGCTCCTGGCTTCATCGGATTTTCAAAGGGATCAGAAGGTGACCTCTATATAGGTCCCAGCTCCTCTAGTGATTGACTCTGTGGCCCTGGGCAAGTCACTTCCTCCACTGTGCCTTAGTTTCTCCATGTTTCAAATGGGGGGTTAGACTGGAAAATCTCTAAGGTCCCTCTAAACACTGACATTTGCTCATTCTAGTATTCTCTCCTCCACGCTGCTTCCTCATCCTAGCCCTGGCCTCCCTGACATAGCCTTGCAAACAGCTACAGGCCCAGGCCAGCAACCAGACTGGGGACTGGGGCAAGAGGAGAAAGCCTGTCCTTGACAAGGGCGTGTCAGGGAGAAGAAGGAGGCTGACACCCAAGAGCTTGGGACAGGGCTTCCTCTACTTCTCTTCCCCAACATTCCCCTGTTCCTGTTCTCCCCTGAGGTCAAAAAGGGCTCCAGCCAGACCCCCTCCAGAGGCCCCTGATCCCCTCCAGGTCCAGTGACCCCTGAGCCAGCCGCAGCCCACCCATCCGGTGAGATGTAATTGGTTTCAATTGACAACCATAACAAGAAGGCTCTTTTAGGAAACTTCGGAAATGGAAGGGAGGCCATTAGGAAATTTACATTTGCGAATATGATGTTTAATTAGCAATACCAATAAATTAATAGGAGAATCTTGCTGCGGTTCTGGGTTCATAAAACACCAGCCTCAATCAGCAGAGGAGGAATGCAGCCCGAGGCAGCCTGAGGGGAGGGGACGGGGACAGGACCACTCCAGGTTGCAGCTCCTCACAGGGACCCCGGGCCCACGCCCCACACCCCTGCCCCAGCCCCTCCCTTGATGGAATGTGGGGCAAAATGAAGCCAGCATGGGCCGTGGAATCAGGAAGGTCTCAGTGCATATTCCGCTTCAGCCACTTATTCCCTGGAGAGGCTACTCGGCTTCTAAGCCTCCATGTCCTTATCTGTCAAATGGGGACAGTGATCATAGTACCCACCTCATAGGGTTGTTGTGAAGATTAAAGCAATTAATATGGGTAAAAGCACCTAGAACAGAAAGAAGCTGGCACAAAATAAGTGTTAGTTATTAGGCGGCTGTTGCTCCCGCGATTACTATCATTAATGGGATGAAGAATGGGAAGCCACTGCCTAGGAGGAAGGACCTGGTAAACACTAGGGTGTTACTGACTTTGAATTTTTCTTTCCCTAAGAGCCTAATCCTCTCCTCTGGACTCCTGGCCACCTGGAGCGGTCATCCTGATGGCTCTTACCACCTGATCTTGCCCTGGCCTGGGGCCCTGACTGTTTCCCCCTTGAAGTTATTGACTGGTAATTTGACTGCAGAGGCATGGCTAGCTTATTGTTATATCCCCAAACACATTTATAAGCAAACATGGGATACCCACTTCTGGCAGGTGCCTCCACAACTTGTAGACCATCCATGGCTCCCAGTTGCTCTCAGGACTTTGCTCAGGCACCTCCTCAGTGCTGCCCCATGGCTGCCTGGGATCCAGCTACCTCATCTCCCACCTCTGGGGCCTAAGGCACCATCTGCCACAGTGCTGGGCCTCTCCCCCTCCCCAGGTGGGTCAGCTCCCTCCTGCATTTAGGCCTTTGCACATGGCGGGGCTGGTCTTGGAGTGTCCTCCTCTGACTAATAAACTTCTGCTTCTTCTCCAAGGCCCAGCCCTACCAAGCCCCCTCTGACTCCAAGCCAAGAATCAGAGTCAGCCCAGGGGGACTGGGACCCAGGAGGCCTTAGTCATCAGACCCCCTCCTCCTCCTTTTCCATGCCACGACAGCTGTGTCCAACACTACAACAGAGACTCGCTGGTCCCTTTGAAGCAGCTGGTACATGGCCGGACATGGTGGCTCAGGCCTGTAATCCTAGCACTTTGGGAGGCCAAGGTGGGTGGATCACCTGAGGTCAGGAGTTCGAAACCAGCCATGGTCAACATCGCGAAACCCCGTCTCTACTAAAAATACAAAAATTAGTTGAGCATGGTGGTGCACACCTGTAATCCCTGCTACTTGGGAGGCTGAGGCAGGAGAATCATTTGATCCCAGGAGGTAGAGGCTGTAGTGAGCTGAGATTGCAGCACTGCATTCCAGCCGGGGTGACAGAGTGAGACTTTGCATCAAAAAGGAAAAAAAAAAAAAAAAAGAAAAGAAAAGAAAAGAGAAAAAGCTGGAACATGACCCCTGAACTGTCCTCTGTAGGCTCAGAGCACTCACCTTCTACGGGTCCCAGAAGACCTGCTCAGTGCCGCCTCCCAAGAAAAACCTCCCCAGCCATTTCCCCAGCCATTCCCCAGCCTCTGGTCTCTCATCTCTCTTGGTTCCTTCCTCCCCACCATGTTTCCCCATTGCATTATAATAATTTGGTTGCTGGCTGACTCTTCCCCTGAGTGTTGGCTCCTCGGCACTGGGCCTTCCATCTCTCGCCCTCTCCAGAAACAGTCTGCTCTGCCTAAATGGATGAATAAAGAAATGAATAAATCAGGGAGTGGATTTAAATGTTGCCTTCTCCAAGAAGTCCTCCCTGACTTTCCCAGCTCTTTTTCTGTAACCATTGCATGTATTTATTGTCTGTCTCTCCACCAGATTATCAGCTCTTCTAAGGCAAGGACCTTGTCGTTTTATTTACCACTGCTTCCTGGCACCTGTCCTGGAGCTTGTCACATGACTATGCTAACAAGTATTCCCTGGATAAGTAAATGAATGAATGAGTAAATGAATATCCAAATGAATGAAGGACTGAGTGAATGAATCAATGGCTGACTGGATGAATGAATGAATGAGCCAACGAGAGAAGGAATGAGTGGGTTTGATTATGAATAATGATGGAAAGGGCGCAGCTTCTCCTGAGCCCTGGCCCCACCAAGATCTTGTTTCCTCAACTGTTTATTAAGTTGTATAAAGTGCATAGAAAACGTGACAATAATTCAAGCAGACACAACAACAGGTAATTAATTGCATTTCCAAAATTTGATCCATGCACATGAATGAATGGGAGGTCATAGAGTCAGTGGGGGAGGGGCTCCCATGCTCTCCAGAGAACAGAGGTGGGAGGGTCTTTGCAGAGTGCAGCTCTCAGAGGTTGATCCCGGGGGAAGCTGTGTCCTCCTCGCTACCCTCTTTGCTTGGCCCCAGCTCCCAGTGAGGACGGAGTGTTGAAAGAGGGACTATACAGGGATGGCCAAGGAGGAGCTGCCCCCAGGAGCTCACAACTATAGAAAGTCTCTTGTGATTTCCATGAGGTGGGGGGAGGTGACTAGTAGCTCAACACACAGCAGGTGAATGGGTCCCCAACCCAAATCCACCAACTGCATGACGAGGCCCTGGATGCTTGCTTTAAAAATGAGGAAGTTCCGATCCCTTCCTGGATGCTCTGGGCGTAGAGATCTGAGTGGGATCTGTGTCTATAATTTAAACAAGCTCCCCAGCCTTGTTTAAAGTTCTGCAAACGTTGCTGGCTAACCTCTGGTAGTGCCTCAGGTCCTAGGCTCAGAACTGCCCTCTCTTTTCCCTAATCCCCTCTCAAGAAAGAGAGTCTACCCTGCACCCAGGAACCAGGGGCAGGGCAGAGTCTGGATTGGAGGACAGCTGTCCTGGAGTCCAGGATGATGGGAGAGGCAGAGACACCTCCCCTCTCCAGCTGTAGCAGTGTGACATTAGTTACCACGGCCAGAAGGAGCTTTAGCGACAGGGGACAGTTGGAGGGTGAGGTCCCCCTAGGCCCCAGCACAGAGAACAGAGTTTCAGCTCAGAGTTCTGCTAGGAAAATGTCATCTCCTCCAGGAAGCCTTCTGAGCCTCCAGGCTGAACTGAATACTCTTGTGTCTGGCTCCTAAAAGGCAAGGGGCGCACCTGTCTCCCAGCACTCGTTCCATGCATTCTGTGGAAAAGTGAGCCTCCTCCCTCCCCTTTAACAGAGCTGGGGCTGAATCTGGCCCGATGCTGGCTCCAGAGTCTGTACAGCCCAAGGTGGGCTCTGCTGATGACAAGTGTAGCTGGCAGGCATGAGACCACCCGAGTGGGCACTGGGCCCCCATCATATCCTCTGGTCTACACAGAGGGCATCTGCAGCTTCTACTGACAGTTCCTGTCACTCTAACTCAAGTTCTCCAAGGACATCTTTCTGGCCATAGGAGCAAGCTTGCCCCCTGTGACCTTCAACCAATGACAGATGACAGTTGGTCGATAAATAAGTACCTCCTCCCCGCCCCCCAACACCTCTTGGGAGAGTCTGGAGCAGAGATCCACAGGCTCTGCAAGGTCCCCAGGTGAGCTGAGGACCGGCCACCCACATAGGAACTGCCCCGTGACACGGCTTCCTACATTTTGCCTCCCCACTCTCTTACCGTTTTCTTTGGGGATCACGCCCATATAAAGGAGGGGTGAGACCCCCAGCTTACTAACAAGAATTATCTTAGCAGACAGAATTATCTTGGCCCACCCTGCAGAACTCTACACGTCCCTCCTCTCTTCTGGCCCATGCACCCTGCTGGGACACAGGTAGGGTTTTATTCCCAGTTTACAGATGAAGGAACAGAGAGGTAAGACTCCTTGGTCAAGGTAACAGAGCCAAGCAAAAGGCACATAGGGGCTGAAATCCAGGCCTCGCCTGAAGGAGGAAAATTCCGGGGGGAAGGTTGCTAACCGGTTGTCAGATATCACCTTAAACCGTTGTTTCCTTAAGAGCCAAACTATTTGGGAAACTCTTGGGGGAACCATGTGTTTGCATGTGTGGTCCACTTTATGCATTTGCCTCTCCAGTCTAGGCCCAGGGCAACCGAGTTTGCAACTCATTTTTAGTGAGGCAGACCAACTGCTGCTCCAATGTGGAGGGCTTATAGCCCAGCGCGAGGTTTGAATCTGACCTCCCAGACATGGGGCCGGGACACAAAGCAGCATCTGGGTCGGGGGATGGAGTTTCTCTGCCCAGTTCCACGCCTCTGGGCTCATCTCTGAGCAACTGTGTGATCTTTGGCCCATGACAGCACCTCTCTGGGCCTTGGTTTCCTCATCTGTAATATGGGGCTTACAATCCGAATGTGCGGGGTGTTGCTGGGATGAGAGATCTCAACACGAGCCAGCATCTCAGCAGATGCTCGACAAATGGCCCTGGGTTCCCAGCCCTTGTGATGGTCTTTTCTGCCTTCTGGCTTATTAAGGCTGGGCGGGGAGTCAGGGCACAGCAGGAACCACGGCGGGTGGACGGGGGGTGTCATTAGAATCTGTTCTCAATGAGGAGAGGCCATGAGGTCGAGAGGCTGGCCCAGCTCCCCAGGGGCCTGCGTGATTGGGAGCTAAAGCAGCTGCCTGAAAGAGGCCTCTGCTCTCCTCGCTACCTGCTTGTTAGGAGGACTGGCAGGCTTGGAGAACAGGCGACAGCGTGCGGGCAGATCCCCAGAGATCACAGGCATCTCAAGGGACACTCCAAACCCATCGGGGTCTGCTCTTGGCCATGGCTCCCCACACCGTGTCCTCTACCATCCAAGCAGACCATCTGCAGCCAAGAAGATCCACTCCTCCCACCAGGAAGCCCCCAGGAAGACACTTCCCGGACCCTTATTCTAAAAGCACAGAGACCCATCTACAGACAGTGGGCTTTCCTGTATTTCATTTGAACTTAAAAAAAAAAAAAAAAAGGCTTCATATCTCAATGTTGTAAATATTCTGCAGAAACTTGGAAACTCTTATGAAATTGTTTGTACTCATTTTTATAAACGAGTGAAATCTCCTTCTCTGCTCTGTCCTTCCAAGCCTGTCCTTCTCCGAGGCTGCAAGTCCTGGTCCAGAAGCCCTGGGGTGAAGGTGAGGGGGAATGGGGGGGTCCTGGTCCCGATTGCACCACGAACTCGGGAGCACAAGAAGGGGCTCCGGCTTGGGCTCTGTGCAGCCTCCCCGCCTCCCCAAGCTCGTTCCTCGGTCTTGGGGTGAGCAAGAGGCTGCTCTCCGGACGTGGTGGGTAGGGGAGGAGGGCCTGGCCGGATCGGGGTTGAGGCGGGGATAGAGGCAGGAGCTCCCTCCCGGGTGGGCAGCGACGCGTGCGGGTCCTGGGTCCGGCCGGTTTCGGGCGCGTTGGGGCCGTCCCCGAGCCGCCCGCACCGCCCGCGGCCGCCGGTAGGGGGCGCCTTGGTCATGCATTATTCATCGCGGGCGCCCGCCCGCCCGCGCCTCCCTCACGGCCCCCGCGCGGGCTGCGGGCTGCGGGCTGCGCCGCGGAGCGGGAGCGCGGAGCCTTCACAATATTGTGGCAGCTCTGCGAGTGACGGCTCCGGGGAGGCGGGGGCGCGCAGCCTCGAGCGGCGGCGGGGGCGGCGGGGGCGGCGGGGGTTGGGAGGGGTCCCGAGGTGGGGGCGCGGCTGGGTCACCCGGCCCCGAAGCGGGCTCAGGCGGGGGCTTGCCGAGCGGAGGGCGGAGGCTGCAGCGTCCGTCCGTCCGTCCGTCCGTCCCTCCGTCCTCCACCGAGTCAGCTGGGGCAGAGGGAGCATTGGCTCAGCGTGAGGGGCGGGGGATGTGATGGGGAACAAGGTAGGCGCGGCCCCATCCTTCTCAAACTTACATTCAAAGGTTGGGGCGGGGGGGAGTGGTGCAGATCCAAAGCACATAAACAGACAAGGAAGATAATTCCAGGTGAGCGCTCTGCATAAAATAAAACTCGGCTGAGGCTGTTCGGATCGCCAGGGAAGGCTTCTGGGAGAAGGTGACATTTGTGCAGAGACCCGACTGGCAAAGAGGGTGCTGACCTTGGCCAGTCCCTGGGCCACTGGGGTTTCTCTCTGCGCGGTCCCTGGCCTTCTAAAGGTGCTGTAAAAGTCAGCACCCCAAAACCCACACACATCCTGAGAAGCAAGGAGGAGAGTCTTGGAGAGACCCTGCTGCGGGCTGAGGCCATGAGATGGGGTTCCTGCCCAGCCTTCTTCTGGTTGCAGCAGCCAGTCAGCTCTGGGGCTCTGGGGACTGGGCATCAGAACGGTCAGGTTCAAGGTGGCCCCTCCCTACTCCTGCACGGGGCGCTGGGCTGGGGAAACTTGGGATGCTGGAGTCTGAGCAGCTCAGCCCCTGGTGAGGGGCTTGGCCCCTCCGCCTCCCAGCCCTCAGCTCCAGGGCCGGGACCAGTGGGGGGGGGCAGGTGGAGGGCATGGGCTCAGGGTCACAGGCATCGGGTTTCCTTTCACTTGTGCAAAGACTCATTGACGCCTGAGCACATCAATATCCTTAATGACAGTGAGAGGAGCTGGGACTCCAGACGGCCCAGCCCGAGCCCCCCACCCCGCCTCCGCCTCTCCTGTCCTCTCCCTCCCGGCTCACTCTTCCTTCCTCCTCTCTTGATTCATGTCCCCTCTCTCCTTGTCACTCTGTCTCTCCTCGTTCCTCTCCCCGCTCTCTCCTTCACTCCTGCCTGCCTCTCTCCTCTCCTCTTCCCTCCTCTCCCTTGGGCCCTGGTATCTTTCCTCTTCTTTTCTTTCTTTCCTTTCTCTCTCAGCTGTCTCCTCTTCTCTCTTCTCTCCCCTCCCTTCCTTTCCTTCTTCTCTCCCCATTCCCAGGACCTCGCAGCCCTTGGGCATTCACAAACTTTCACCCAGAGAGCTTGAGGCTCCGGTGGGCAGCCCCTCTCTGTCTGTCTGTCTGTCTGTCTCTCTGTCTGTCTGTCCTGGTCAAGGCAGGCTTACACAGTGGGGGCCCTGGGAAAGGCTGCTCAGCTCTCAATCCCGCAACCGCGATCCCAGAGGGCCCCGGGCTTCTGCCTTTCCCGCGGGCCCCACGCTACTCTGGAAAATAAAAATGGCAAGTTTGGGTGCGGGATGCCACGGGTGAGGAGAGAGTTTTGGGGAGGATTTTCTGTTTTGTATTTTTTATGACCATATATAATTTCGCATTTTTCCCCTCAGCCTCTGCCTCTGCCTCCTTGGCTCCCAGATGTGTCCCACATTGAAGAATTATCTCTCCTCCCTAGAGTGAAATAAATGCAATCAATATGAGTATTGCTCTCAGGGCCTTGAAATATTACATTAATGTTCCATGTGGTGACATTTTAGCTGGAATTTTCAAATACATTATGATGGTTCAAATTAATATTTATCAGATCAGCTTTTATATTTTGCAAAAGAGAGAGAGAGGGGGAGAGAGGGAAAGAGGGAGAGAGAGAAAAGGAAAGACAGAGAGAGCATTATTAAAATACGAAATGCAGATCAAGTCTAAAATCGATGGTCCATTTTCCCAGCACTTTCCACGGGCTGTCTTTAGCTTTCTGGGTTTGTTTTTAAATTTATTGGTGTTTCAGGCAAATCTATTGGGCTCCCTTGGCCCCCTGGTCCTTCTCCCCTCCCTGCTCCCCTTGCAGGCTACAGGCCCCTTCCTTTTCTGTCTTTCTCTCTTTATTATCCTGAAATGTAAATTACGACATTAGCCTGGTCCTTATTTTTTTTTTTAAACTCTCTGATGATTAAATCTGCTACACGACATCCTTGTCCTTTCTATAAATTAAATCATCTTGGCTTTGCACCTCCAGCTCAGAGTGGATGCCACACGGGTGTTGAGGCAGCGGGCAGCTCTGGCCGAGGGCTGGGGTCCTTGTCCCCTCCTGGAGTGGACACTGGGGGCCTTTGTGTAGGGCAGAGAGGACGCCTCCCTAGCTCCTCGTGTTTCTGTAAATAAGAAATGGGGACTGGAGGGAGGAGGCGGTGGCAATCATACATTCCACTTTATTTCAGTCTCTTCCAAACTGATTACTCTGTGAAGTGGAAAATCCAGGCAGATTAATGGTTTAATTCTCTTTTCTCTTTTCTTTTGCTTTTCCCCCAGTCTGCCTCCTGTTTTTTCTCTCTCTCTCTCTCTTCTTTTTGCACCTTTTTCCCCCCTTCTTAGAGCTGTATTCAAGAAAAGACTCAGGAGCTTTGGGGAGATGCACACAGAGGTGAAGTGGTTCTCGGAGGAAGGACAGCGGGTCCAGCTAGGAGATGCTCCCAGCCCCACCCCAGCTCTGCCTGGGACCTCTGCAAGGATTAACAATGCCTGCTCCAGCCCTTAACTTTTTCTCTTTGGTGACTTTCTGTTTTCTGTCTCCTCGAGTTCTGGGCGAGAGTTTGAACTGGGGCAAGTGTTTATCGTCGGGTGCACAAAGGTACGCGCGCGCGCACACACACAAAACTGCAGATCCCACACGCGCACATGCAAACACGCACACAAATACAGCAATACAGACACTCTGAGAAGATCTCCATAAAGCGAGCTGCCCTCCTGATTTCTCTCCGCTGCTGATCTGGCCAAAAGAACGACAGGAAACTTAAAAAAAAGAAGGAGGAGGGATCGATTATTCGACCTGTACTTGAACCCGACTGAAAGAGATAAAGCGGAATTTTCAATAGGTCCTCTGCCCTTTTCACCAGGAGGGAAAGAGGAGAAGAAAAACAAGAGATATTTATATGACAGCAGCTGCTGAAAATAGCATTTCAGCGCCATAAAAAAAGGCAAAAAGAAATTCAATGGTAGAAAAGGCAAGAAACTCTTCGTCTGCTCCCCAAAAGGCAAAGCAGGCAGTGAGTGTCCCCAGCTGGAAATGCATGCATGCCTTCTATAGATCTGTTTGAAATTATACTTGTCATTGAGGGGGAATTTATGCTTCTATTGATCTGAAAAAGGAAAATATTAAATGGTTTGGTTTTGATCTTTCGGTGACCCCAAGGTCAAGGGTAGTAGCAGATTAGTATTCATAGAATTCATCACGGAATTGCAGCCTGCATCCACTTTATGCAAACATGCTCAAAACACGCCTGGTGAAGCAGGCAGCAAATGGCCAATGACAGGGAAAAAGCCAACAGCACCCCCTCCCACCCCGAGGGACTCTTCCTCTTCCAACCCCTCCGGGAGAAGGAGAAACAGTGGAGGGCTGTTGCTGGATGGACGATGGCAGACACCCCCCTGACTCTCGTGGGCCTGCACAAACGGTGGGGTGCCCAGGTCGGGGCAAGTACATGAGGAGTTCAGAAGAACATCCTTGATGGTGTGAGCAGAAAGATCCAGGGATCAGGCTGGGGACCCAGGCGGACAGTGAGGGGCACGCGTACCTGCAGCAAGACATCACTGGGGGAGCGATGAGCAGACAGGCGCACGCGTGCACACACACACAGGTGCACACACACACACAGGTGCACACGCTCAGCCAGTGGAAGCCTGGGTCTTTCCTGAAGAGGGGAGCATGGAGCGCTCTCCCAGGGTGACATTATTTCTCGTTCCACACTGAGGAGCATCTTTCGTGTGAGGCGCCCGAGTGCCCAGCTGAGAAGGAGACAGGCCAGGCACGCATGCTTCCCTGAGCTCCCAAGTTCTTTCTGCTGTCCCTCCCTCAGTGGCCATGGGGCCCAAGTACAAATGTGCATGCAAAAAAGGACACACGAGGAGCCCCTGAGATGGGCTTCAAACTCCTTCCTGCCTCGGTTCAGCACACAAGTGCCCTCTTAGCAGATTCTGTCCCCAATGTGGGAACATTTGGTCAGTAACAGAGTCACTTGCCAACGTACTAAAAATAACCCACTAAGCATATCCCTGCAATGGCAGGAATTCTGGCTGGCCCTTGTTCTGCCGGCTGATCAGGGGGCCAATGGGGGGCACACATCCCCATTCCCACTGGGGGCTGAGGAGGGGGTGGAGGTGGCAGACTTTTGGGGACGAGGGTCTCCTTCTCGGGTGACTGGTCCTCTGTGCTTAACCTGCGTTATTCTTGCATTTAACACTCACAACATCCCTACCAGGCAGGGGTTGTTAACGTCCCATTGTATAGATGAGAACACTGAGGCTCAGAGAGGTGAGGTCACCGGCTTTAGGTCTCAGCTCTGTCATGACACTTAAGTCCGCTCTTAAACTGTTCTGCTGCCTGACACTTGCCCTTCACAACTGGGTGAATTCCAGGAAGGGTCCACATTTCAGATGCAGAGGAAAGGGAGTTTGGGATAAGGATAGGGGCTTGGAGGCCTTGGGGGGCTGGGGACTGTAGGGAGGGAGAGCTAGAGTGGCCCCAGCCCTGCCTCCTCAGTCCTGCTAAGGAGGACAGCGTTCTGCCTATTAATCATGTTTCATTTATATTAGCTTGACTCGATCTACTGTATATTTGAAATGGATTTAATTTTAGATCACGCACTATGGAAGGGGGCCAGTTTGGTGTAAGGAGCATTATGAATATTTTCCATAAGCTGGATATACATTATCCAGGGACAGATATACGAGCAGCAGCCCAGTGCTCCTGGCTGGGGGAAGGGGACTGCTGTCTCCTCCCTTCCCCCCACTCCCCTGCATCCCAGGGTCACAGGGCTTTGGAGGGACCCGTCTCGACACCCTGTCCCTGGGGGTGTGGTAGGCTGTCAGCCCCATCTTTCCCCTGCCCGTGACCTCATCCCCATTGACTTCAAAGCCGCTGCTTCTCCCAGCTCCTTGCCGACTTGCAGGCCTGAGAGACGTGCGCAAGGTGGGGGGAGCCCAGGACTGCACCAGATCCTGGGGCCAGGGACCCTGGCCTGACCTGCTCTGATTCCCCAGAGCTGTGGAGGCCCAGGGCGCAGCCTGAGATACAGACCAGGGGGTGGGACTTGGAGGAGAAAAGCAATCGGAACACCCACCTTCAACCCTAAGCTCTGATGGAGGAGGAAGCCGGCAGGCTGATGGGCGGCACCTTCCAGCTCAGCCAAGCAGCAGTGGATGGGCTACACCTTTCCGAGAGCCCCTGGGCCTGGGCTGGGATGTCCCTTTCCTGGGGGCTGGCTGTGGGCCAGAGTCCTGAGGTCTTGCTGCTGACTGAGGGCATTAAAGCTAGAAGGCCCCTCTTGAGCCAGCCTGTGATTCCAGACTCAAGCTGGGGAAACTGAGGCCCAGAGAGGATAAGGGTCTTGCTTAGGATCGCAGAGCAAGCAGGGAAGGTGCATATGGGCACTTATTTGCCTAATGTTTTCAGGTTGTAATGTGCTTCCTTTGTTGGTTCTCCTCTGAGCCTCACACCCGGCCCTGCCCTTGAGGAAACGGACACTCATGGTGGTCAAAGGACAAGCCCACGGACGCACACTCACACCTGGGGGACAGCTGAACTGAGTGTCAGAGGCCTGCCCCACAGCTCTGTGTGAGCCACGTGTGGCGTCGGACTTTACGGACAGAGGAAACCGTGGCTCAGGAAGGTGATGACATTCATATCCCCACCTGAACCTTTTCTCTTCCTGCACCCCAAATCTGTGTCCCCATTCCATTTCCTTATCTAGATAAGTGGATCCACCATCTCCCAAACTGCGCATGACCCAAATCCGGCTTTCATCCCTGCCCCCACCCCTTCTTCCCTGCCACTGTCACCACGACTGATCAATTCTCCCGTAATTGACCCTCTCTGGTCTGCCTGCTTCTCTCCTTTGCCCCCATCTCCCTTGCTCAGGCTGCCATGGTCTCTCCCAGCCCACCGCATGGGCCTCCTGGAGTGTCCATAGAGCCTCTGCCAACTCCAGTCTGTTCCCTGCACCGTGGCCAGAGGACCTTGTTTAAACACAGTACAGTCACATTGCACACTCCTCCTCTTGGCATTCCTAGGACCAAATCCTGAATCCGGATGCTGGACAAGAAGGCTCGCCAGAGAGTGACTCCTGCCCAGTTCCCCAGAGTCACACCCTCCTCCCTGCTCCCCACCTCCAGGGCCAACTTCCATGCCTTTCCAGCTCTTTACCTGCCGTGCGCCGTGACCCTCCACTCCAGGACCTTGGCATACACTGGCCTCTCTACCCAGACCTCTGCACTCTTGCTCTGTACCTGGGGGTTGAAGGGTTTACTCCTCTGCAACCTGCAAGCTCTGTTTTGACTTCTCCAGGGAGGCTCTTTGATCACACCTACCCTTCCCCACCCAAGTCCAGATCAAGTCCTATTTCTGCCTTTTGCAAACCCTGCAGCCATAAGGGGATAGCTAGGGATTAACTCTCCACACCCAACGGCTTTGGAAAAGCCCTGGGCCTGGTGCGGACAGGTACCAGCTGCTATTCTGTCCTCCCCACTACGCGCACATCCATCAGCTCCTCCATCGGCGCAGAGTATAATACACCCGTCACCCACCCCAGCCTGGGCTGGCAGCCTTTCAGAAATGGCATGCAACGCTTCTCTTATTCATTCTTAATTTAAGGTTTTGTGAGTTGTAATAACCCCCCTTCCCCCCAAATCACTGGGGATGGGGACCTCCGTGTCAGCCCTGGGCCAGGAGAGCTGAAGGGTAATTGCATTGCACATATGCTAATGGTTGTCTGGAGAAGACAATGGCAACAGGGGGACTGGGATGGGGCCTCTCTCAGTACCCAGAGTGCCTGAGGGTGGGGGAGTCTGGGCTGGGTTTGGGGGACTGGTGTTGCAAGCCAGATGGTGGCATTGAGGTGTTGTGTGGTCCATAGTCCACAGTAGAGAAGATGAGAGGGGCTGGGAGTCCCAGTCTAGGGGGCTTGACTGGAGACAGATGCCCTGGAAAGGGCCTGAAAAACCCCTTTCTTCCTCCAACTCCTCCTGTCCCACCCCAGAATGCAGGCTGCTGCCCTCTTTTCTGGGGTCAGAGATGGCTCTCAGAGAAGGAGAATTGAGGTGCATGGACGTTGCACTGGGCACTCAAATCCTGGTCCTGCCTCCTACAACCTGCATGACATCAAACAAGCCACTGAACCTCTCTGAGCCTCAGTTTTCTCATCTTTAATTTTTTTTTTTTTTGTCAAGGTCTTGCTCTGTTGCCCGGGCTGGAGTGCAGCGGCGTGATCTCCACTCACTGCAACCTCCCGCACCTGGGCTCAAGCAATCCTCCCACCTCATCCTCCAAGTAGCTAAGGGCACAGATGAGCACCATCATGCCCTTTTTTTTTTTTTTTTGGTAATTCTTGTAGAGACAGGGTTTCACCGTGTTGCCCATGCTAGTCTCGAACTCCTGGACTCAAGCGATTCACCCACCTCAGCCTCTCAAAGTGCTGGGATTACAGGCGTGAGCCACTGTGTCTGGCCAAAAGTCTTTTTTCTTTTTCTTTTTCTTTTTTTTTGAGACGAAGTCTTAAGCTCTGTCACCCAGGTTAGAGTGCAATGGCGTGATCTTGGCCCACTGCCACCTCCGCCTCATGGGTTCAAGCAGTTCTCCTGCCTCAGCCTCCCGAGTAGCTGGGATTACAGGCGCCTGACACCATGCCTAGTTAGCTTTTGTATTTTTAGTTGAGACGGGGTTTCACCATGTTGGCCAGGCTGGTCCTGACCTCAGGCGATCCACCCGCCTCAGCCTCCCAAACCGCTGGGATTACAGGCGTGAACCACCATGCCTGGCCAAAAGTCTTTTTTTAACTCGTACCTGCCTGTGGGTTGTTCTATACTTTAAAAGAGATAATACACAGAAACAAGTTTCAGAGCACTTGGTACAGATAGGTCTTCAATGAGTGCAGTGATGGCTGAAGTCTTTATGACTATTGAACCAAGGTGGGTCTGCCCACCATCTGTGATGAGCTGGGGTGTGGGACTCCTGACTTCCTACCTGGAGGGGAGGTGCTTCCAGGATGGAGGGAGGGTCTTGAGGCACCAATGTCCCTTCCTCGGAGGGGTCTTCTGCCACCTCCCATCAGAGGAGGCTCCTTCTCCCTCTCCCTCTCCCTTCACCCTGCAACATGCTCCTGCTTCCTTCACTAATTCCAGCTTGTGATGAGATATGTGTTTTCTTGCTTATTGTGTGCCCCTTCTCCATACTGTGGGTTTGTTGGGGTGCCTGGTAAAGGCCTGGCACATAGTAGGTGCTCAATACATATTTTCCCAGTGAAGGAGTGATTGATTGATATATATGCAGAAAAGTGGGGGATGGGGGCATGCAGATTAGAATTCAGGCAGAGGTCGTCTCCTGGACCCACCTTCCCTCTGTCTTGGGCCTCAGGAATGACACCTGTCACTCACCTGCCCTGCCCTCCCCAGGGCCCCATGCCCACTCTGTCGCTGGCATGGAGCTTTCCTGCCTCCCTGTGAATTCAGGGCTGATGGGGAGCTGGGACGCCCTCTGGGCATGGGTGTGGAACGGAGGGTGCTTTCCAGGCCACTGTCCCCAGTGTCCCCTCCCAGGCACTTCCCTCTTGGGCTGCACCAGGCCACATAAGGCACCTGAGGCCCGCCACTGCCTGGCAGCTGAAGCATTCCTGGGCAGCTCGGCTGTTCCTTCTAAGGGTCTTTTCAGGGTTACATCCCTTCCCCTTGACCAGGGAGCCAGAATCCAGCATTTTAACCTGGTTTTGAGAGGGCCACGTCCTCCCGGGGAATGAATGGTACTGGCCGAGGAAGTGACCGATGAAGAAACTTTGGTGATGCCCCCTCCTGCGGCCCTGGTCCCACTGCTATGGCCCACTGGGCACCAGGTCACACAGATCTCAAATGCATGGCCTCACTGGCTCCAGTGCCAAGGAGAGCCAAGAGGCTGGCAGCCGGCTCTGGCTCATGCCAGGAAGTCTCTGAGCCAGTCCAGCCTGTGTCCCCGGGTGGGTCCTCCGTGGCCCCAGGGAGCTGCCCGCTCCACCTACCAGGCCCACAGTGAGGGCCAGGCTAACGCCAGTAGCTCCTCTCAGAAATTCTGAGCAGCGCGGCTGAGGGAGAAAATAGATTCGATGACGCTGATGCCAGGGGATGGGACTTCCAGTTACGGAGGCCATGTGCTGGGGGCGGGGGTGGGGGGTTCTGTGACAGAGACAGAGCTCGAGAGAGAGGAGGAGAGTCAGTGAGGGGAGAGACAGAAAGAGGTAGACACCAAGGCAGGAGGCAGATGGAGAGAAAGAGAGAGACACAAAAAGAGGTAGCAATTTATCTAACAAAAGATGGAGAGAGAGACGGAGACAGAGACCAAGAGAAAGGAGGGAACAGGAGGGAGACAGAGATGATGAGAGAGTCTCTCAGAGACAGAGACACACAGAGGGATACTGAAGCCAAGAAGTGGGGTGCCGGGCCAGGGGCCTCTGCCTGTGAGACGGGAACGCAGGAGGTGGAGACAGCTGGAGTCCAGCGTGTCCATGCGTGTCGGCTCTGGGACTGTCGATGCACAAGACACACTGCCAGGCTCACCGTCGTTCGGTGAATTCGATGGAAAATTGGAAAGTGGGGGACAGGCACTTTCCATCAGGAGAACGAGTGGCCTCCTCATGTGACTGTGCTCGTGTGTCTGTGATCACGTGTGTGGCGTGTGGAAGAGGGCAGGGCCCAGTTTTCCCCTCAGCTGTCAGGACTCTGCGTGCAGACAGCCCCGGCTGGTGGGCTGCAGGGCCGGGGTGGTGTCTGGTGGGGGGCGGCCAGACACACGCCCTCAGCAGGGGAGGCCAGGGAGCTGTCAGCAGCCCAGGGCCAGGCAGGCAGCGAAAGTGAGCCATGGCAGGGCCACTTCTCCTTGCCGCTGTTCACTTGACACCCTCTAACCCAGAAGCCACCTGTTCAGCCATCAGTCACCCAAGGAAAATACAGCTTTCCTGAAACTGGGAATCGGGCAGAGTCCCAGGAGGGGGTGAGCAGGGGGAAATGCCTGCTCTCTGTCACTTCCACGGGGCCCCAGGCCCACTCCCAGCAGGCTGGAGGCCCAACTTTGGCCTCCAATAGCTGTAAAAATAATACACTCCCAATCCAGCACCGTCCTGGTACATTTGGGGGGTTTGGGTGACGGTGAGGGCCCCCACAGAAATGCCCACCTTGGAACTGGTGAAGGACCAGCTCTTGCTGGGGTGGCACAGCCAGGACTGTGCCTTGGAGGAGCTGCTGTGTGCCCCTGGGTGAGGATGAGGCAAGGCTGGCATGGGGTAGGGGTGGCACTGGAGCTGGGCCGGTGTTTGGGGGGCAGGCAGGGTGGCTGGGGCCCGGGAGGGCCCTGGCTTGGAGGCAGGTCTGGGGCTCTGCCCAGCAGCAGCGCCCTGGCCAGCGGAGGCCCGGCTGTGCCCCGCCATGCCCCGCCTCAGATGGCTTGTTAATTTCATCGTTTAGCCCGTTTATGGTGTTCCCAGTTGCTGTTGCTTTTATAAACAAGCATTTTGGTGACCTTCCCCTCCGGACATCAGCTCCGCAAGAATCCCGAGCCCTGAACATTTATAAATAAGCCTTCTCTCAAGTTCCACAACAGGTGTGACCTCCCCCCCGCCCCCCTCCCCTGTCCTGTCCGAAAACTGAACAGTTTCAACAAGCAAAGGGAAGCCGCCCAGGCTGTCTTAAAGGGGTCGAGTGGAGGCCACTGTGCACTAGGCAGTGAGGGGGGCTGACCCACTTTCCTCTCCCTCCCCAAGGCTGGGGGTCCCAGGGGAGAGTGCCAGCTTGGTGGGCAGTTGACCCTTGACCCCACTTCCCCCAAACACCTCACCCCAGAGGCTATGGACTGAGAGGGCTCCTTGGCTGACAGAGTGTATCTGAGTCAGCCCTCCCCCCCCCTCAGGGAAGCCTTATCAAGCCCCCAACCCCATTCCCCTCCACAGTTAGCTTCCCACTTCTCACTGTCCTTGGCTCTACCCTGGTGAGTATAGAGCCTTTCTGTTTCTTCTTCCCTGCCAAAAGCTCTCTGATTCATGATTTGCAACATTTCTTACACATTTATTTAACAAGCATTCATTTGTTCAACAAATATTTCTTGAGCTCCTCCTCTGAGCCTGGCACTGTGCCAGGGATAGAAAGCTGAAGGAAACCCAGCCCTGCCCCCAAGGAGCTCACTCTCTAGAGGGGCAGACAGACAAGTAGCAAGACAAGTGAGCCACAGGTGCCTTGGCTCCTGAGAAAGGCTTTCAACCTGGACTTGGGGTCGAAACCCTTCCTGGGAGGGCTGACTCTTGAGTCCACCACGGAGGTGATGAGGGGAAACTGACAGGGCAGGGCATAGAGGCAAACACGGCCCGTGGGGAGTTGCAGTCATCTGGGCTGGAGCTCAGGAGTCTCAGCACAAGTGGTAGGGAAGGAAGGACTTTAGAATCCCGCCAGCCCCGTGCCTATCCCCAGCAGCAGTGCCGGCCTTCGATTCAGAAACCGCAGAGAGCAGAGATCTTCCTTGTGACAACCGGTCCCCAAGGGAACATAAACCTATAAGGTCCTTTCGTCATGTAGGAGGACAAGATGGTGCTGTTGAAGGATGATGAAGGTGGTGATGGTGATGACTGAGAAAGATGAGGAGGGTGAAGAGGAGGGTAATGATGATGATGACGGTGGAACTGAAGATGGTAGCTGTCTCAGGTGAGCAGTGACTATCTGAGACCGGCATCACAAGGGCAGTAAGAAGACATTACCAAGACAATTGTAGGTAAAGAAAGGCAGACATATTAGAGAAAGTATGAAAATACACTGCAAGGGTGCAATGGGCAGACCAGCAAGAGAGGATGATACGGTTAGGCTTTGCGTCCCCACCCAAATCTCATTTTGAATTGTAATCCCCAGGTGTTGAGGGAGATACCTGGTGGAAGGCGATTGGATCATGGGGTGGTTTCCCCCATGCTGTTCTCATGATAGGGAGTGAGTTCTCACAAGATCCTGTGATTTTAGAAGTATTTGGAAGTTCCTGCTTCATTCACTCGGCTCTCTCCTGCTGCCTTGTGAAGAAGGTGCCTGCTTCCCCTTCTGCCATGATTGTAAGTTTCCTGAGGCCTCCTCAGCCATGTTGAACTGTGAGTCAATTACATCTCTTTCTTTTTCTTTGCTTTTTTTCTTTTTGAGACAGAGTTTTGCTCTGTCACCCGGGCTGGAGTGCAGTTGTGCAGTCTCAGCTCACTGCAACCTCTACCTCCCGGGTTCAAGTGATTCTCCTGCCTCTCAGCCTCTTGAGTAGCTGGGACTACAGGTGCGCACCACCACGCCCGGCTAATTTTTTGTATTTTTAGTAGAGACAGGGTTTCACTGTGTTAGCCAGGATGGTCTCCATCTCCTGACCTCATGATCTGCCCGCTTCGGCCTCCCAAAGCGCTGGGTTTACAGGTGTGAGCCACTGTGCCTGGCGTACCTCTTTTCCTTTATAAATTACCCAGTCTCAGATATTTCTTTGTAGCAGTTTGAGAACAGACTAATACAGAGGAGCTGACTGCAAGGAGACAAAGGCTTACTGGGGATTTTGTAGGATGGTGCTTGTGCTGTGTGCTAAAGAGGGCTTTGTGCAGTACTGATAATGCCAAGGTTGCAGTGAGCTAACTTACAGGTGTCTGGTGAGAAGCTGGGCTCAGGAGGGCTACATGTCCCGAACCGTGAAGAAAGGCAGACTTAGAGCTTATCTGCTTTTTCTTTCTGCTTTCCCCTGCTCCTGCCAGCCCGACTCCTTTTCCCTAATTGGGACTCCACAGTAGTGGCAGGTGGCGATGTGGATGTTGATCAGGATAGTAGTAGTGGTGATTTTGGTGGTGACGGTGGTGGTCATTGTAGTGGTTATGGTGTGATATGCTGATAGTGGTGGTTATGATGGCAGTGGCAATGGTGGTAATGGTAATGATGGTGGTAACAATAGTGGTAGTGATGGTGATGATTATGGTGGTAACGATGGCAGTAGTGACGATGGTGGCGATAGTGGTGGTGATGATGGTGTTGATGAGGGTGGTGATGGTGGCGGTGATGGTGATGATCATAGTGGTGGTGCTGGTGGCTGTGCTGAGGCTAGTGATTGTGGAGATGGTAATGATGGTGATCAGGGCAGTGGTGATGATGCTGGTGGTGGTGACAGTGGTGAGGATAGTGATGGTTGTCATAGTAATGGCGATGGTGATGGCAGTGGTAGTAGTGATGGTAATGGTGGCGGTAGTGATGGTAGCAATGGTAGTGATGGTGGTGATTGTGATGTTGGTGACCATAGTGGTGGTTGCAGTGCTGCCAGTGGTGATAGTGGTGGTGCCTGTGGTGTGAAGTGAGGCTATCAATGGTAGTGATGATAGCGATGGTCATCATGGTGG
>NC_045434.1:211009469-211167345 GCF_002776525.5 Piliocolobus tephrosceles
CTGGTGGTGGTGGTGGTGATCGTGGTGATGGTGATGGTGATGGTGGTAGTAATGGTGGGAGTGGTGGAGATCATGTCGTGGTGATGACAGTGCTCATGGTGGTAGTTCTGGTGCCAGTGGAGGGAGACTAGTGAGGGTGGTGATGGTAGTGGTGGTGCTCATGGTGCTCTTGGTGAGCAAGGTGGTGGTGGTGATCCTGATGATGGTTGTCATGGTGATGGCTGAAAGCGACTAAAAGGAATATTTCCCCCAGTGTAGCCCAAGGCAGAAAGGATCAAGTGCTGGACAAAGTAGGGACCAGTTAGGTCATGGGGCTCAGATCCAAGTCTGTCCACATGTGTCTTGGGTGAGTCGTCTTTTGCCTCATAGCTGGCATGGGTGTCAGGGTGGGCCTCATGACCTAGAGGCCTCCCACAGGGCCTGGACTCTCCAGGTGGACATCAGCCACAGCAGGGTGGGTCCTGGGATCAGTCTTCGGGTCTGAGAGAGGGACCTGGAGCCCAAGGACCCCATCTATCTTAATAAGGACCTGAAGAACAATTCCTCCCATTCGTTCTGTGATTCCATTTCAAAAGAACTTTCCCCTCGTTCTCTCTTCAAACACAGCAGCCCTTTGAGAGGAGGTCTGTTATTCACTTTGTTGATGAGGAACTGACTTCATCTGGGATCCCCTTTCTCCTTTTTTTTTTTTTTGAGACAGAGTTTCACACTGTCGCCCAGGCTGGAGTGCAGTGGTGCAATCTCAGCTCACTACAAGTTCCGTCTCCCAGGTTCTCGTCATTCTCCTGCCTCAGCCTCCGAAGTAGCTGGGACTACAGGTGCCCGCCACCATGCCCGGCTAATTTTTTGTATTTTTAGTAGAGACAGGATTTCACCGTGTTAGTAGGATGGTCTCGATCTCCTGACCTTGTGATCCGTCCCCCTCGGCCTCCCAAACTGCTGGGATTATAGGCGTGAGCCACCGCACCTGGCCCTTTTTCATTTACTTACCTTTAGTTACTCTGTTTGTCCTTCCGGCTAGCTCAGTGGCCTTCTCCCAGAAGCTTCCCTGAACAGCCTCAGATGAGGTTGCCCCACCTCCTCTGGGGAGCCCTGGCATCCGCGATGGCCACGCTGTGTTGCAGGGAGTCTGCCGTCTGCCTCACTCCACAGCTAGACTGACTGTGTCTGTAAAGGGGGCTGGTGAGGGTGTGACGGTTGGAGTCCAAGCCTGAAGCTGGAGTTGTGCTTTGCCGCAAACTCTGTGCTCACTTCAGCCAGGGACCTGCCTTTTACCTCCAGCCTCAGGTGCCTGGGACAGACCTGGCTCAGGGAGTGTTCTGAAGTTGCCAGATTTGTTGATTATTGAGGTCACTAGCTGACTCACGGCCCCTCTGCTGACCCTGGGCCACCCAGAGCTGGTGCCCCCACTCAACTCGTGAATGGGCACAGGCTGGGCCTCAGGAGAGAGGAGAGAATGTGAGCAGGCCGGGCTCAGCTGCCAGTTTAAGGCCGGCTAGGGGAGGGCTTGGGGCTGGGGATGTAACAGCCCCGCAGCTCCTATGGGCTGAACTCCTTTAAATGCTCCGATGTCCGTCCCTAGAGGCTGGCTAGTGGCTGACTAGGCACCATGAATTTAATGGCATCAGACCCAAACCAGCCTTGTCTGACCTTGACTTGTTTCACCCCCAACCCTAGGGGCTGGGGGCTCCCGGTCTGCATGGAAGAGACAGCCAAGCTCTGGAGGACTTGGGCTGGGTTTTGGTCAACAGACCTAGGCAGCAGGTGAGGAAGGGCTCCTGGCTCCATGGGTGGTGGGGGCCGGAGCAGCAAAGTCACTGGCCACAATCCCTTAGACCCGTCACCCCGCCTTCCAGGTCCCGGGTAATCAGATTAGCGTTTTCCCCGCTGGCCTACCTCTGGGGCTTGTCTGTGAGTGAGGAGGATGGCAAAGCACTGTATACCCTTTGGAAGGAAGTCGTGGAAACCCAAGCTTAGAGTATCAATACAATTGGTAAGAACAATAAATTGAGCCCTAACATTTGGCACTGTCCTGCCCAGTCACAAAGAAGGAAGCTCACTTGCATGGCTGTGCTGTGATGGGGCCTCAGAACAAGCCCAAGGGTAGACAGGGCAGTAATAACGGTAAGCCCGGGGCCTGGTGCTTACCATTATTGCTCATGCCTGTAATCCCAGCACTTTGGGAGGCTGAGGCAGACAGATCACTTGAGGTCAGGAGTTTGAGGCCAGCCTGGCCAACATGGTGAAACCCTGTCTCTACTAAAAATAATTAGCTGGGCATGGTGGTGAGCACCTGTAGTCCCAGCTACTCGGAGGCTGAGGCAGGAGGATTGCTTGAACCTGGAAGGTGGAGGTTGCAGTGAGCCGAGATTGCACCACTGCACTCCAGCCTCGGTAACAGACCAAGACTCAGTCTTAAAAAAAGAAAAAAAAACACACAAAAGAGTAAGTGCAGTGGTGCCCCTGCCTGTGCCCTGCTGTGTGCCAGGCACTGGCTAAGTGCTTTATCCTGGCAGAGCCCCGACATCCTCACCTTGGCAAGCCTGGTAGCTCTGAAGAGGGGTCCCCACTACCTCCCAGCTTCAGCTCATCAGAACTAACTGCTGCACCCTCGTGCCCCCAGAGAGCCCACCATAAGGAGGAGGGACTCTCTCCCCATTGTCCTGACTTGGAAACTGAGGCTCAGAGAGGAGCTGTGTGCAGTAGGGAAGCCAGCCCAAAGTTGAGGCTCTGCTTTGCCTCGAACCCTCTGTGTGACCCTCAGCAAGCCCCACTCCCGTGTGGTCCTCAACCCTACCCCCCATCTTCGTAATAGCGGGGAAGGGGGGTGCCGGACTGAACGATTGCCAAGGGATCTTGGCTTCATCCATTTAACAATATTCCCTGAGCACCTACAACCTGCCTAACTGTTCCAGGGACTGGAGGTGTGGGGACAAATGGGACCCACATAGGCACTGCCTTCCTTCGTGGAGTTACAGTCCCCGTGGAGGTTACACACAGCAGACTAGGAGGAAGAGGAACCAGGCAGTGATAAGCCCCAGAGGGCAGGAAGAGCAGGTGCTGTGACAGTGACCTGGGTTTCCATGGGGGATGGAGATGGGGAAGGTGATATTAGGCTGAATGACAAGAGAGAGGAGGGGCCCTGTTTGTGGACAGCATCAGCCTCTGATTCTGACAATCCGGGCTCACTTGACCAGGAGGCAGCAATGGTAAGACTCAAACCTGGGTTTCCCCCTCCCAGCCCTTTCCAGGGGGCTAGGGTTGGTTGAGTGACAGCAGGTCAGCATGCTGGTTAAGGCCAAGGTTTGGTGACTCGGATGTCCCCTCCCGTCCCTGTGCTGTGGCCTGGGGGGTCCTGCTGGGGCAATGGCAGGGCTTGCCTTGTTTGTTTGCCTTCTCTTAGGGGTGGCTGCCCAGGCAAAGGGCATGACCTGCCCAGGGCTTCAGTGGAAGCAGTGATGCAGTCAGAACTGGAAGCTGGAGCTCTGGACTCCTGCAAAGTGCTCCTCCCACTGTCCCCTTACCTATGGTGAAAGGTAGGGAGGTCCCTGTCCCCTGGGCCTTGGGAGTCCGGGGCTTTTTGGGGAAGGAGGTGATGGAGGTGAGGTGGGAGCTCAGGCCTTTGGCTTCACAGAGCCACTCCAGGGCAGCCCTTCAGCCTGTTTTTGGTAAAATGTTACAGAGCATCAGGTGGAGTCAGGCACACCCCATAAGCCATTTCATAAACGCTGCAGTCCCCGGGGCAGGGGAGACTCCATTTCACCAGGGAGGAAACAGGCTCAGAGAGGTAACGGAGCCTTCCCGGGTGCCACAGCACAAAGGCGGCTGAGCTGGGATTCTAGCCTTGCTCTGCCAGGCATCCTCTGCCCAGGGAATCATTTGGTCAGTCCGGTAATACCATTATTTTTTCTTAACAAACGCCCACGGTGAGCCGTGCGGTTTACAGCATGCCCCGAAACACAGCCTGGCTCAGCCCAACAGCAGCCCCTTACCCCCATTGCACAGATGCAATCACCGAGGCCAGGCAGTTTTTCAGGGGCTGAGGACACAAAGTCCTTGTTCTCAGGGAGTTCTGCCTGGTCAGGGTGGCAGACATGAGCCCAGTAGCTAATCAGCCTCGTGTGTGCTGTAAGCGTGGAGCTCGTCTTCACGCCTCCTTCCGATTTTGACACAAAAGTCACCTTCTCAGCAAGATGTTCCCTGGATACCTTGTCTAAGATTTTCCTCTTTCCCTGCTTATCTTTTTCCCCCTCCTTGACACTTTTTATTATCTAACATGCTATATATTTAACTTCTATCTTTTCTTTTCTTTTTCTTTTTCTTTTCCTCTTTTTTTTTTTTTTAAGACGGAGTCTCTCTCTGTCGCCCAGGTTGGAGTGCAGTGGCACGATCTCGGCTTATTACAACCTCCGCCTTCTGGGTTCAAGTGATCCTCCTGCCTCAGCCTCCTGAGTAGCTGGAACTACAGGTGTGCACCACCACGCCTGGCTGACTTTTGTATTTTTTGTAGCGATGGGGTTTTCACCATGTTGCCCAGGCTGGTCTCAAACCCCTGAGCTCAAGTGATCCACCCATCTCAGCCTCCCAAAACGCTGGGATTACAGACATGTGCCACCATGCCTGGCCATACTTAACTTATTTATCTTGATTGTTTTCTGTCCCTTCCACTAGATCAGAGGTTGGCAAACCACAGCCGGCCACATCTGGCCCACCGCCTGTGTGTGTATGGCTGGAGAGCTCAGAATGGTTTTTACAATTTTAAGTAGTTATAAAATCATCAAAAGAAGAATAATACTTTGTGATATGTGAAAATGATATGAAACCCAAATTCCAATATTCATAAATAAAGTTTTATTGGAACACAGCCATGCTCATTCATTTACATGCTGCCTGTGGCCACTGTTGCACTGTGATGGTGGAGTCAGGCAGCCATGACAGAGACTGCTTGTGGCGCTCCCGTCGCTTTGCACACTACAAATCACAGCGATGTGGTTTTAACTCACTTTTACCTCTGGCCCACAAACAATAAATATTTACCATCGGCCAATCTTTTGCCCAGGCTGGAAGGCAGTGGTGCAGTCTCGGCTCACTGCAACCTCCGCCTCCTGGATTTAAGCAATTCTCCTGCCTCAGCCTCCTGAGTAGTTGGGATTACAGGCACATGACACCACGCCTAGCTAATATTTTGTATTTTTAAGTAGAGGCAGGGTTTCACCATGTTGGCCAGAGTGATCTCAAACTCCTGACCTCGGGTGATCTGCCCACCTTGGTCTCCCAAAGTGCTGGGATTATAGGCATGAGCCAGCGTGCCCAGCCCATCTGGCCTTTTGTAGAAGTCTGTGGTTGCCCGCATTAGAATGTGCCTGACATCTGCATTAGAATGCCAGCTTCACAGGCAGGGGCTTTTGGTCAGTTGATTTACTATTGTGCCCTGGCGTCTAGAACAGTGTTTGGACGTCTGCCTCTGGACATGATGGTGTAACAGGGCCAGATTTACTTTCTCACATTCAAGTACCAGAAAACTCTGCCTGGTATAGTTGTATATGTTGTAGTCCTACCTACCTGGGAGGCTGAGGTGGGAGGATCACTTGAACCCAGGAGTTTGAGTCTTGCTTGGGCAACATAGCAAGACTTCAACTCTAAAAAATAAGGACCAGAAAACTGGACAAAATCTATGAATCAGTGGTTTTCAGACACTGGACAATAAGCAAAGCTGGAAGGTGATCTCTAAGAAAAGGAAAACAAAGAAGTCCGGGCATGGTGGATCACACCTGGAATTCCAGCACTTTGGGAGGCCGAGGCAGGCGGATCACTTGAGCCCAGGAGTTTGAGACCAGCCTGGGCAACAGGATGAAACCCCATCTCTACTAAAAATACAAAAAATTAGCCTGGTGTGGTGGCACACGCCTGCGATCCCAGCTACTTGGGAGGCTGAGGCAAGAGAATCTCTTGAACCTGGGAGGCGGAGGCTGCAGTGCACACTCCAAACCCGAGAGACAGAGTGAGAACTTGTCTTAAATAAATAAATACATAGAATGAAAAAAAGAAAACAAAGATGAGTCCTGCAATTATCTCAGCTTACCTCCTGGAGAATTACCAGGCCAGAACCCAGGGAAAGTAAACAGAAAGGCAAAATAGAGTCATGGAGTTGAGGAGATAGAATCTGGGGTTCTGGGAGGTAGAATGACTAGATTTTGTGCAGCAAATACCAAAGAGGAAGGAGGTGCACAGAGAGACGGTGCAGTGACCTGAGGAGGTGTTCCTCTCTCTGCGGCCAGAATGGAGAGATCTGTACTCCGTGGGGCATCAGATGGAGACCCCAGAAAGGCGTTACCTTAGTAGTGGGACTGAATTCACCCTAGACTAAGGCTGCTCTGAACAAGTGCTAACAAAGCTTAAAAGCAAGCCTTGATGGCAGCAAACCAATTCCAAATAACTTAGCTGCGTTCCAGAACAAAGCCAGCAATATTTAAAGGAATCCAACAAAATCTAGCACCCAAAAATGTAATATTTTATTTTATTTTATTTTATTTTATTTTATTTTATTTTATTTTATTTTTTTTGAGATGGAGTCTCGCTCTGTCGCCCAGGCTGGAGTGCAGTGGCCGAATCTCAGCTCACTGCAAGCTCCGCCTCCTGGGTTCAGGCCATTCTCCTGCCTCAGCCTCCCGAGTAGCTGGGACTACAGGCGCCTGCCACCTCGCCCGGCTAGTTTTTTGTATTTTTTAGTAGAGATGGGGTTTCACCGTGTTAGCCAGGATGGTCTCGATCTCCTGACCTCGTGATCCGCCCATCTCGGCCTCCCAAAGTGCTGGGATTACAGGCTTGAGCCACTGCGCCCGGCCTAAATGTAATATTTTAAATGCTAATTGAACAATAAGAAAATGGATGGTGGTCGGTGGGAGCCAGATTTCTTGTGGTTGGAGAGGAAGCTTACAGAAAAACAAGGAGGGAAGCCTGGAACGCACTCTGTGGATTAGAGCTGGAGACATCAGTGTGAACTCATGCTTAGCTCAATGTAGATACAGATGGATGGATACAGAAAGGAGTACACGCATGTGTGGATACATGGGTTATGTCTTCTGAGGGGGCCTAGCAGCAGTGGCAACCTAGTAGCAGCAAGCACTTCCAGCCAGATCTTGGCTTCTAATACCATTCTCCACTAAAAGGAGAAATGGTGGATTCCAGGACCTGAGCTAGAAAAATACAAGATGAGGCAGAGCATCGTGTGTACCAGAAAGAGCAGGCCAGGCACGGTGGCTCATACCGGAGACAAAAGAGATTCTATGGCCAGGCATGGTGGCTCACGTCTATAATCCCAGCACTTTGGAAGACCGAGGCAGGCAGAGCACTTGAGCTCAGGAGTTCAAGACCAGCCTGGGCAACATGGCAAAACCCTGCCTCTACAAAAAACACAAAAATTAGTCAGGCACGGTGGTGTGCACCTGTAGTCCCAGCCACTCTGGAGGCTGAGGGGGGGAGGATTACTTGAGTCCAGGAGGTTGAGGCTGCATTGAGCAGTGATAATGTCACTGCACTCCAGCCTGGGTGACAGAGTGAGACCCTGTCAAAAGAAGAAAAGAAAAGAGAAAAGAAGAAAAGAAAAGAAAAAAGAGAAAAGAAGGTAAGAAAAGAAAGGACTCCAAAAACAGGAGGGGACATGTCAAAGAGACACAGAAACCAGCCTGAAGACCTCTCGATGGCCAAACCTGGAACAATTTGGGCAATAAAATAAATAATGTAGAATTTGGTTATAACCCCAAAGTATAAGATAAATGTGCATGAGTTCATACTGATGTAAATATACAATTGAATAAATAAATACAAGAGGGAGAAGAGATAAATCTTTCTCATGAAGAATTCTCAATAATATGTGTAGATTCTCTTCTGACAGGAAGTGGAGCTTAGTTGTCATCCCCTGGAGTGTGAGGTTCACTTTGTGACTTGCTTCCAAAGAAGGGGGCAGGGAAAGGAAAAAATAGTACTTTTGCTACTACTAGTGGAGAAACCTGGTCAATAACACCTTAATCAAGTGATGAGGGTTAGCCTCATTGGTGATGTCCTAATATGCTGTGATGAGAAGGGCATTTCACTTTCGTGGTGATATTCTTTCCACAAACCCATAATTCCAATCTACTCATGAGAAAAACAACAGGCAAACCCAGATCGGGGACATTCTATAGAATATTTGGCCAATATGCCTCAAGATCGTCAAGGTCATGCAAAACAAGAAGAGACTGATCATGTGACCAGCCTGGGCAACGTAGAGAGACCTGGTCTCTACAAAAAAACAAACAAAAAATTAGCTGGGCATGGTGGCATGCACCTGTAGTCCCCATTAATAGGGAGACGGAGGTGGGAAGTTGAGGCTGCAGTGAGCTGTGATCACGCCACTGCACTCCAGTCTGAGTGACAGGGTGAGATTCTGTTAAAAAAAAAAAAAGACTGAGAAATTGTCATAGACCAGAGGGAGTCATGACAATTAAATGCAATATAATATTCTGGATTAGATACTGGAATAGAAAGAGGACATTAGTGGGAAAACTGGTGAATCCCAAATAAAGTTTGGAGTTTAGTTAACAGTACTGGGCTAAGGTCAGTTACATAATTTTTTGTTTCTTTGTTTGTTGTTTTTAGTTGAGACAAGGTCTTGCTCTGTTGCCCAGGCTGGAGTGCAGTGGCTCACTCAGAGCTCAGATCATAGCTCCCTGTAACCTCGAGCTCCCAGGCTCACAGTTTTGACAAATATATCAATGCAACGTAAGATGTTAATGATGGGGAAACTGGATGTGGAGTGTATGGGAACTTTCTGTACTATCTTTGCAACTTTTCTATAAATCTGAAACCATTCCAAAATTAAAAGTGTATTTTAGCTGGGTGTAGTGACTCATGCCTGTAATCACAGCAATTTGGGAGGCTGAGGCAAGTGAATCACTTGAGCTCAAGAGTTCCAGACCAGCTTGGGCAACATGGTGAAACTCTGACTCTACCAAAAAATACAAAAATTAACGAGGTGTGGTAGTGTGCACCTGTAGTCTCAATTACTTGAGGAGCTGAGGCGGGAGGATCGCTTGAGCCAGATAAATGGAGGCTGCACTGAGCTGTGTTTGCACCACTGCACTCCAGCCTGGGTGATAAAGCGAGACCCTGTCTCAAAAAATATATTTTTATTTTAAAAATGTGCAACATCCAATAAAAAATACCAGTCAAGCAAGGAAAGGGAGAAATATGACCCATAACCAGGAAAAAAAAAAAAAAAACAAATCAATAGAGATAGACCCAGAAATGTCACAGATGGTGGAGTTAGCAGACATTTAGAACAACTACAACTAATACACTCTTCATGTTCAAGAAGATAGAGGAAAGCGTGAACATGATGTGAGAAATAAAAATACTAAAAAGACTCAACAACTTCTAATGTTGAAAAATGCAACCACCATCTGAAATGAAAAATGCAATGGTGGAATTAACAGCAAGTTAGACATCGCAGAAGAAAATATTAGTGACCTCAAAGTCATAGCAATAGAAACTATCTAAAGTGAAATGCAGAGGGGAAAAAAATTATCAGAGCTTCAGTGACCTGTGGGACAACACAAGAGGTCTAATATATGTGTAATTGGAGTTCCAGAAGAAAAAGGTGGAGATGGGAAAGATATTTGAAGAAACGATGGGTAAAGCTTTTCCAAACTTGATGAAAATGATAAATCCACAGATTCAAGAAGCCCCAATGAACTCCAAAGCAGAAGGAATCTGAAGAAAACCATATTCAGGCACATCATGGTCAAATTACTGAAAACCAGTGATGAAAGAATAGCATCTGGCACAAATTTTCAGTAAATATTTGTTGAATAGTAAAATGAATGAAATCCACAAGTGTTTAGGATGTGAAATATAAACTATGGAGAACAATAAAACAGGATAAAGCCTGGGCGTAGTACCTCACATCTGTAATCCTAGCACTTTGGGAGGCCAACGTGGAAGGATCACTCGGGTCCAGGAGTTTGAGACCAGCCCGGGTAACACAGTGAGACCTCATCTCTACAAAAAAATTTTTAAAAACTAGCTGGGCATGGTGGTGCATGCCCGTAGTTCCAGCTACTCAGGAGGCTGAGGCAGGAGGATCCCTTGAGCTCAAGAGGCTGAGACTGCAATGAGCTATGATTTCGCCATTACACTCCTCTCTGGGTTACAGAGTGCAACCCTGTCTCAATCATCAATCAATCAATCAATCAATCAATCAATCAATCAATGAGTAAAGGGAACAGGGATGGTGGAATGGTGGGCCCCAGCGGAATGGTAGGCCCCAGCGGAAGGGCTTTCAGTGTTTCCACAAGGTGGTTCCAAGAATGCAGCTTCTGAGCAGAGCCTGAGGGAGGCGAGGGAACCAGCTGCGTGGGGATCTGGACAAGGGATTCCAGGCAGAGGGAGCAGCCTGGGGCTCCAAGAGGCCCATAAGCAGTGACTGGTACAAGCCACCGTGATGACCCACTGGCTCGCCAGTCTCTGCCTGGGGAACAGCAAACTTCACGGCCCCAGGAGCCCAGAAACAAGTGCTCACATTTTATTTTTGCCCTGAAAAGAGACAGTGCCTGCTGTGTTCACGGAGGAGCAGGTCAGTCAGGGTCACCCGGCTGAGCTCGGGGGAGAGTAGAGATGAGGTCAGTGAGGTTGGGCTTTGTGGTCAACGCAAGGGCTTTGACTTCTACACTGAGTGAGACAGAAGTTATAGGAGGGCCCTGAGAAGAGAAGCAGGATCATCTGAGTTAAGTTCTAGAAGGTTCACTCAGGACCGAAGGGGGTAGGAGACATAAGGAGGGAGTAGGCAGACATAAGGAGGCTCCTGCAATCACCCAAGGGAGAAATGATGGAGACTCAGACGGGGCCGCATCAGTTGGGAGGGTGAGCAGTGGTTGTATCCTGGGTATCTTCTGAAAGGAGCGACACCAGGATTTGCCAAAGGGTTGGATGTAGGGTAGAGAGAAAGGGAAGTAAAGGGAGACTCTAAAGGTTTCGGCCTGAGCAGTTAGAGGAATTGAGCTGCACTTATAAGAAGGGCAGGCTTGGCCGGGCGCGGTGGCTCACGCCTGCAATCCCAGCACTTTGGGAGGCCGAGGAGGGCAGATTACTTGAGGTCAGGAGTTTGAGACCAGCCTGGCCAACATGGCAAAACCCCATCTCTACTAAAAATACAAAAATTAGCCGGGCGTGGTGGCAGGTGACTGTAATTCCAGCTACTGGGGAGGCTGAGGCAGGAGAAGTGCTTGAACCTGGGAGGCGGAGCTTGCAGTGAGCCAAGATTGCATCACTACACTCCAGCCTGGGTGACAGAGCGAGACTCCGTTTCAAAAAAAAAAAAAAAGGGCAGGCTTGGTGATGAGCAGGTGTGGCGTGGGGGGGGAGCAGGGCTGAGGGGCATCAAATATACAGCCATCTCCTCCTGCCACAGTGGGCCACCCCACTCTTTCTCAATGATCTTAGATGCACCCTGATAATTCTCCACACAGTGAACGTAGGAGGTCCGTCACGGTTCCATTAGGAGGCAGCAAGGGTAGCAGGTGAGAGTTTGAGCTTGGAGGTGCTGATTCCCTGGACTCACATCCTGGCTCCACCATTAGGTAGCTTATGTTTTCAGACAAGTGGTGTCATTACTGGGGGCCTCTGTTTCTCATTTGTTGAAAGTTTCTGCATTTCCTAGCTCCCTAATGTATTAAATGGGGGTCATACTCGGCATTTATCTCATTGGGCTTTTGTGAAGATTTAGATAAGAAGACGTATGGAAAGGCCCACAGATGGTGCCTGGAACACAAGAAGGCTCCCATAAACAGTGACCGGCACAGGCCACCACAGGACCTTCCGGTTCACCCGTCTTTATCTGAGGAAGACAGACCTTCATGGCCCCAGGTTTGATTTCTGCCCCGTGAATGCCTAACCAGAGTTCTGGAGAACGCTGCACGGACCCAGATGAAAACGCTCTCATTTTTGGACAGAGTGGGCAGTCACTGAAATGTAAGAAGTCCCTGTTGAAAAGCGTCCCTGCTGTGAGCGCTGCTGGGTGGATTAGCTGGCATTCCTTCTCCTCCATTGAGCAGAGTCGAAAGCTAATAAATATTTCAGAATTGGCTGTATTCAATCCAGCCCTTGTCCCGTTTGACGTCTGTTCTCTCAGCTTTCAGAAGGAGACAGGTGCAGAAGGATGAAAAGGGATTTAATTACTAAACATCCCCAACTCCTGATATGCAAACACATGCTGTACTGTACACACACCTACTGCGCACAGTCACGCACACCCCCCGCACTCACACATGTATGCAGGCACAGCCCAGGGCACACATGTACCCATGGGAATCTCTGGACTCCCACTCCCAGTGACCTCTCTACTATGCCGGGGGGAATCTCCCATGCATGCCTGCACACAGCTGGCACATGAGTCCCACAGGAGTCCCATGGGCAAACGATACATGGGAACACTCATGTGCCCTGGTGTATGCAATAGCCTTGGTTGTTAACATGAGCATGTTTACAGTCAATATACATGGAGGTACATGTACATGTGCATTTTATTTATTTATTTATTTATTTTTTGAGACGGAGTCTCGCTCTGTCACCCAGGCTGGAGTACAGTGGCGTGATCTCGACTCATTGCAAACTCCGCCTCCTGGGTTCACACCATTCTCCTGCCTCAGCCTCCCGAGTAGCTGGGACTACAGGTGCCCGCCACCATGCCCTGCTAATTTTTTTGTATTTTTAGTAGAGATGGGATTTCACTGTGTTAGCCAGGATGGTCTCGATCTGACCTTGTGATCCGCCCGCCTCAGCCTCCCAAAGTGCTGGGATTACAGGTGTGAGCCACCATGCCCGGCCTACATGTGCATGTATAATATGTGCACACACAGATGTGCATACACTCAATAATACAGTCACACAGATGTTTATGTCTCCACATGTGTTATGTCTTACATACATGTGTGTAATGTGTTTCTGAAGAAAGGACATTTCAAAGGCCCTATTGTTGTCAAGCCGTGCTCTTCACTCTAGGGGGAGGTCAGGTAATTTAGCAAAAAGGCAAACGGAAAGGGGCCATAGAGGCCTTTCACACTGAAAACTTCGATTTTCCTTGACACACGAGTGAGCGCACACACAGCACACAGGTGCACACCTGTGCACACAGACGTACAGATCCATGTACATCTGTGTTAAGATGCAAATCTCCCCTGTATTCGAGACTGTCATGTCCACCCACCAAAGCACGTGTACCTTTGAACAGGCATGCTTGTGCACACAGGCTGTGCACACAGGCTGTGCACACACACTCAGCCCTCTGCTGGGACTTGCAGTCCTTTCCTCCTCTTTGAGAACTCCTCAGCCTCTTGCTGCCTGCTCTCTGGGTGGCTGTGGAAACAGAGCTTCCACAAATGCACAGCCAGGCACCTAGTCCCCAGGTGGAGTAGGAAGGCAGGAGGTGAAGCTGGCAGCATCTGACCGGCAGCTTCTCAGATTCCCCAACATCCACCCCCCCAGGGCTGGCCACACTGGCCCAGGGGACCAGATGCCATCTCAGCAGTGCTGAGGACCCCATCACTAAGACCCCACCTGAAGATCTGAACAGACTGGCTCATTTTGCCCCATCTACGCTTTGCTCATCTATTGAAGAAAGAGCTGGCCGAGCACTTTCTGTGTTAGGCGAGGCCTGGGATTGTTACCTGCTCTGTGCCACTGAGCAACCCCTCGATTCTCAGCGAGCACCCTCAGTCCCACCCAGACCTGGCCTGTGGATTAGCCTCAGCCCTCAGGGTCTAGACTCAGCTCTAGCCAAGCAGAGCCCAACCGCACTTCCCCCACCTCCACTCCCACCCCACAGGGCCATGCAAGCAGACAGGGGTTGACAGGAATTGGGGACTTTCAAGTAACCAATCAGTGAGACCTATGGAAATATATGCAAATGAAAGATGCAAATCTCCACTCAGTCTTTTTGCATCTGCTGCCAGCCGGACCACCTGCCATACGTGAGCACTTCCTTCCTTTTGATAGGAAGGATGCTAGCTCCTGTCCAGCAGGAAGCCGGCTGGAGGTCTGAGGTCCTTGCAGTGCTGGGCTGGGGACATCCACCATCTCCCGAGTCCTTCCTGCGCTGCCAGACCCAGCAGCCTCCGTGCTTGGGATAAGAGGGTCCCCTTCCCCTGCCCTGGCCTCAGTTGGCCCTGTCCACACTCACATTTACACTCAGTCACACTCTTGCACATTTTCAGTCCAAAACACACTTACCCATGCACAAATACACACAAACCTATTCACACCGCACACACCTGCACACACCTACACACTCCTTTATGCAGTCATCTTCGTTACTGACCCACACATGTGTGCACAGACTTGTGCCACATTCAGCTTTGCACACATGCACCATTACACACCCAGTCACATATACACATCCACATTCTCGTTTTCTACATTCATATGTGCTTACACCTTTGCATGCTGGCTCACATGCATGAATCACTTACAAGGGTTAACATACACCCACACGCATGCCTGCCCTTGTTTGGCCTTGACCGTGTGGGAGCCTGTGGACGTGCGGCCGTCTGGGCCAAGAGGCCAGGATCCTGAAGGAGTGCAGGGGCAGGGCCGTGGGGCGTCCCACTGGAAAGCGCACTTCCTGGAGGCTGGTGCACTTCCTGGGGCACTTCCAAGGGGCCAGTGCCCAGGGCCCAGCCTGGTCCCCTGTGGGCTTCCCTGAAGGATGGGGACCCCTTACCACAGACGCCCTCCGCAGCCTCTGGGCCAGGCAGGCGGCTGCTCCCAGGGTAATGCCTCCTTCAGGAAGCGGTAATTGAGGGGTAGAGAATTAGATAATCAACACCGCCAGGAAGTGGGGATGTGCCCGTGCTGCCTTTGTTCCTAGAAGAGCAAGTGGGGGACGGGAGAGAAGGAACCCAGCCAAGCTCGCGAGTGACTGGAAGGGGGAGCCAGGTCCCCTCATCCCTTATCTGCCGCCTTTTGGTGCCGCCAACAGGAGTAAGGTGGGCACTGTCAGGCCCTGAACCCGCCAGTGGGGGTCCCTTGGGGGGCCAGCGGGGCCTGGGAGGGGCCTGGGAGTGACCTCAGTGTCCCTGAGCCACACCACTGATTTCCCTTGGCCTTCCCTCCCACCACTGTGCACCAGAGGCTGCTAAGAGCCCAGGAAGGAGGAGGACCTCTTTCTCTCACTAGCAGTGTGAGCTTAGGTGCATCCCCTAAACACTTCAAGCCACAGCTGCCTCCCTGTGACCCTTCCTGCAGGTGAGACGCTCCTTCTCAGCCCATCGAGCACCCACAACAGTGCCTGCCTCTAGCTCTGACCCTGTGCCTGGGCTAGGCTGGGGCCTGGGGTATAGTGCCATCCCAACAATCCCATGAAGCCAGGGCTCTTACTATTATTCTCCCCATTTTATAGATGAGGAAACCGAGGCCTGGCAAAGTCATGTGAATGGCTAGGGTCAGACACTAGTGTGAGGCAGAGCCTGGGTCTGAACCCAGATCTCTGTAATGCCAAGGCCCATGAGTTCCACCTCCTGCCAGCTGCTACCCCCGTCCTGGTCTAGGGAAGAGCCCACAGGCTTCTTCTTCTTTTTGTTTTGTTTTGTTTTTGAGACAGGGTCTCACACTGTTGCCCAGGCTGAAGTGCAGTGGTGCTCACTGCAGCCTCCACCATCTGGGCTCAAGTGATCCTCCTGCCTCAGCCTCCCAAAGTGCTGGGATTACAGGCGTGAGCCACCGGGCTCGGCCCCCACAGGCTTCTTGACATCTATTCACCCCCAGAAGTGGGACAGTAGCGGTAGAGCTTGAGAACTAAGCAGCCGCCTGCTCTGGTCTCTTTGCTCCCCGTCTGCCTCCCTGCGGTGTGTCCACACCCTTCGGGAGAGTCTGCTCACTGGATCTCTGAGGCTGGCCCCTCCCCTCCATGGCCTGGGGATGACTTCCACCCCTGCAGTGGCCGGCACTCTACACCTGCTAGAGCCCCACCCCCATTGCACAGATGCAATCACCAAAGCCGGGGATGAGCAGGGGCTTGCTTCTCCAAAGGCCTTCTCTGGGCCTTGGTTTCCCTCTTGGTAACATAAGAGGGTTGGACTTTCCCCCATCCCTTCTCAGATCCTCCTGTTTCTGTCCCCACAGGCCCTTGGTCCCTTGAAGCTCAGCTGAGAGTGACTAGGAAGATTTCCCGACTGCGGGGCATTTTACTCACCCGCCAGGTCCCAGCAGAGATAGGCTGAAGATGCCATGTCTCAGGAGCTCAGCGGCTACAGGGGTGGACGGATAAACAAACCACCATAGACGTGGGGTCACTGCCTCACATCAGGAGCCTGCCGGTGAGGCGGGCTCTAGGTGTTTCACCTGTGTCCCCTCCTCTAGCCCCAGGCAAACCCTACAGGGTAGGACTACTAATCTTCCACCGCTGCTCCCTCCCGCTACAGTGCTTTTCCCCAGATTTTCCTGGCTTGCTCCCCACCTCCTTCTGGAATGGACCTCCTATCACAGGTCGCAACTCCTTCGCCCAACTTCCTCCTCTGCGGCCCCACTGCTCCTAGCTGAGTGACTATGTATGCTATTTATTTATTTATTTATTTATTTATTTATTTATTTTGAGATGGAGTCTCACTCTGTTGCCCAAGCTGGAGTGCAGTGGTGTGATCTCAGTTCACTGCAACCTCCACCTCCCAAGTTCAAGCGATTCTTGTGCCCGCCACAATGCCCTGCTAATTTTTTTGCATTTTTAGTAAAGACGGGGTTTCACCATGTTGGCCAGGCTGGTCTCGAACTCCTGACTTCAACTGATCCACCTGCCTCGGCCTCCCAAAGTGCTGGGATTACAGGCTTGAGCCACCGAGCCCGGCCCATTCCTTAATCTTGATTCTTGTCTGTCTCTTGCACTAGGACGTAAGTGCATCGAGGCCAGGGATTTGCTTCCAGTTTGCTCACTGCTACTATTCTGGTGCCCAGAGCGGTGCCTGGCACGGAACAAATGCTCAGTATTTATTTAGCGAATGGACACCCGTTTCACAGATGAGAAAACTGAAGTCCAGAGAGGCTCTGCCAGCTGTTGAGAGCTCAGGATTCATCAGCCCCCTGAGAAGCCCACAGCAAGCCCCTCACCCTCAGCCCTGCCCTGGCCTGGGGACTTTGTTCCCCCTCCGGCCTGCTCTAGGTGGCAGTGGTGGTGGGCAGACAGTCTGCCCAACCCTGCTCCCAAACCCAAGGCTGGGAGGGGCTAATGGGGGTGGGGAGGAGCCTGATTCCTCCCCGTCCGCTTCGCGGGCTACCCGCCCCCTCCTCCCGCTGGAAACCTGACACCCGCGGCCCATCTGCCGCTCTGCCGCCCTCGGTCCTCCCGCCCCTGGAGGCCGCTGGGCCGGCGGCTGCCGAGCAGTGATTGTTCCGGGCTGAATGGGCAGGCCTGGCGCCCACGCCAGGTGCACCATTGTAAGGGCCCTGACACCTGCCTGGCGGGTCGCATGCCCTGCCGGCACAGACCCTCACCCGCCTGGCTGAGAGGAGCCGCCCACTCCCTCCCGCAAGTGGAGCTGGAGGTCCGGACTCCTTCTGCTCCCCAGGGGAAGGCACCCCCGATGGCACCCCGAACTCCTCCCTGTTTGGGGCAGCCTCCCCCGCCCCTCCAGCCTCCGCCATCTCCCCTGTGCTTCCCTCGGCCTCTCAGCCCTGGTGAGAAGGGCATGTTTTGGAAGTCAGTGGTGCCACCACTTTCTGGCTGTGACGGGCATGAGACATAAGCTCTCTGAACCTCAGTTTCTCATCTGTAAAATGGGGGTGATCACAGAACCCACACGTTAGTGGCATAAGATCAAACGTTTGAGTCCATGGGCCACACTTAGCCCATAGTGGGCGATGGAGAAAGCCAGTTCTTCTTATTGAGACCTAGCAGTGTGCAGATGGGGTCCCAGGGGAGCTGGTCTCAGCCCCCGGCAGGCCCAGCCTCGGGAGGCCCCAGCCTGCCCCCCTGCCCACCTCCCCTTGCCCGGCCTCCCGCCCGCTCTATGAAAATTTAATGCCGGGTAATGACAGTCTGGGCTAATGAAAGAGGCTTCTCTTCTGGCAAAAAGAGAAAAACAAACAAAAATCAACAACCTGCAAGGGGGCATTAACTTTTCATGAGCTGCTCTCCCCACTGTCACCCCCCGCCCTGGCTCACCCGGGCAGCGCCAAGCCTCCTCCTTCCCCTCCTTCTTCTATCTCGGAGCTGGGGTGGGGAAGCCAGTGGTGAGGTCGAGCAAACTTGAGGGGACCTGGATCTTTGGGGGGAATCTTTCTGGGGCTCTTCCACAGGGCAGCTGCCAGCCCTGGAAAGGGAGGAGAGCCCCTGAGGGCTTCTGCAAAGCTGTATTGGGCTCTGGGATGGGGATCCAGCCTTCGGAACCCTCTCTGGGGAGTGGGTGGCGGGTGGAGGAAATGCAACTCCGAGTGGGTGGGGCTCAGGGGCTCAGTGGTCCCATCTCCCATCGGCCACCAGCCTCCTCTGCAGTTTGAGGCCTCGGCAGCTCCACTGTCTCTGCTGCGAGCCGGGCTGGAAGTGGTTAGAGAAAAGGGCATGGGGCGTCTTGTGCTCCCTTTCCCTCTCTTTGTGGTATCCTGGAGAGCCATTGGCTGCTGCCTGTGATATCCTGAGAGATGCGACAATTAATTTTCTTTTAATCAAGGTCGGATGAAGTAAATTGGTGCGGTTCTGCAGCCCTTCATTTTCTGTTTTTGCAGTGATGCAAAACAAATATGATCAAATTATGCTCCTTCTCACCTTATTGAATTAGGAAGCATGACTGATCAGAGGGGGTGGAAATGTTCTATACCATGCAGCGCCCCCCCGCCGCCCCTGCCCCCCTCCTTCCCTGCTCTAGCCTCAGTCTCCCTGGATTCACTGGCACTTGGAGCAGGTTTGTCTTCCCCAGGGACCCCAGGGTGTTGGAGGACAGCACCTGGCATCGTGGGTGCTCAGTGAATGAGTGCATGAATGAATGAGTAAATGAGTGAATGAATAAATGAGCAAATGAGTGAATGAGTGAGTGAATGAGTGAATGCGTGAACGAGTGAGTGAATGAGTGAATGAGTGAGTGAATGAGTGAATGAGTGAGTGAATGAATGAGTGAGTAAATGAGTGAGTGAATGAATGAATGAATGAACGAGTGAATGAGTGAAGGAATGAACGAGTGAATGAGTGGATGAATGAGTGAGTAACAAATGTGCTGGTCTTGAGAGAAAGCCAGGTCAGGCTGGGAGAGGGACTCACTTTGGTGAAAGCCAGAGTCCTACCAGCTCAGGTTCTCTCTAGAACTTCACTTCGTTTCTTCATACGATTTATCACTGTCTGAAATTAGCTTGCTCACGTGTCAGCCGACATGGGTATTGCTGTGTCTCCCTCTTGGATTTGTGCCCTGCGAGCTCAGGCCTTGTCCACTTTGTTTACCCCAATGCCTGGCACATAGTAGGTGTTCAATAAATATCGGTTGACCAGGTGAATCACTTTATTTTATTTGTTTATTTTTTGAGACAGGGTCTTGCTGAGTCACCCAGGCAGGAGTGCAATGGCACGATCGTGGCTCACTACAGCCTTGACTTCCCAGGCTAAAGCAATCCTCTTGCCTCAGCCTCCCAAGTATCTGGCACTACAGGCATGCACCACCACATCCAGCTAGCATATGTTTTAAATTTTTCATAGAAAGAGGGTCTCACTGTGTTGCCACAGCTGGTCTCGAACTCCTGGGCTCAAGTGATTCTCCTGCCTTGGCCTCCCAAAGTGCTGGGATTACAGGTGTGAGCCACCGCGCCTGGCCTGGGCGAATGATTTTAATACATCCTGATTGAGTGTTCGGGAGTCCTCCTGATTCAGCAAGGGAAACAGACATGGACAATACCAAGGCCACGTCCTTGACGCCACACAGAGATCTGAACTCAGAGCCGTCAGGATGAATTCTGTGTGGTGGAGTTGAGGTGATGTTTGAGCTGAGTCTGAAAAGGCAAGTAGGAGCTGGGCCCAGGGACAGGCAGGGGGACTGTGTGTGCAAAGGCTTATGGTCAGAATGATAGTGCTGGCTGGAGAGAGGCTGGCTGGCCTGCCTGGAGAGGAAGGCTGCCCCAAAGGGCCAGGTGGTCAGCCTGGGCTCAAATCCCAGATTCTTTCTGGGACATCCTGGATTTTCTGTCACTCTCTCTAAAGTGAGGATGACAGTTGACACCCCATTTCACAGTTACCTGGAGAATGAATGAAGCGACCCCATCTGCCAGGTGACCTCACGCATGAGGCACTCAGTCAGTGTTAACCCGTAGGATCACTGTCAGTTTTTATTTCTGTTATGAAAGGCAGGCTGGGGCTCGATTGGGAAAGGCCTTGAATGCCACACAAAAGAGGCGGACAGGGCAGACAGGTACGTGGGCTTCCTGGGCTTACCAGTGGACCCAGCCCATGATGCTCCAAGCAGGCCAGGCAAGTTGGAAATCTGTAAATAAATCTGTCTTGCAGGTACCAAGAGACCTGGCTGTTTAAAGAACCCCTGTGAGCATCCTTCTCTAAAGCAAAGACTTTCTGTAGAGTGGATTTTACCCCTTAGTATACTGGATTAGCAAGTCAAGAGTCAGTTTCACTTACAGCAAAGCTGCCTTGGGTGCCTTCTTCCCTGCTATTCTTGAGTGTGCTGGAATCTTCTGACCATCCACTGTGGCCAGAGTCCTGTCCTAGGTTGTGGGGGTGGGAAATGATTGTATGGTCATCACCTTTGGGGAACTTAGAGCTCACATCACACATAATGATAAACCCATGAAGAAATAACCATGACGTGGCTCATGCCTGTAATCCCAGAACTTTGGGAGGCCGTGGCGGGTGGATCACTTGAGGTCAGGAGTTTGAGAGCAACCTGGTGAACATGGTGGAAACTTGTCTCTACTGAAGTACAAAAATTAGCCAGACATGGTGGTGGGCACCTGTAGTCCCAGCTACTAGGGAGGCTGAGGCAGGAGAATCTCTTGAACCAAGGAGGCGGAGGTTGCAACGAGCCAAGATCACACCACTGCACTCCAGCCTAGGCGACAGAGCAAGATGCTATCACACACACACACACACACACACACACACACGCACACACGGAGAAAAAAGAAAAGAAAAGAAATAAACATGATGCTCACACACACAGAAGAAAAAGACAAAAGAAGACCAGAGAAGCCACCCAGCCACGCAGAGGGCAGAGATGCTGATTTCAGGGCACTGGGGTGGAGGGCCAGATGGCTCAGGGAGGCACAGTGGTGCAGGGAGGCTGCCTGGAGGAGGCCAGAGGGTTTAAAATAGGGGTTTAATGGGAATCTGGGTTTAATGGGAGCGCAAGGAGGAGGAGTTCCTGGTGGAAGGGAGTCCCCTGGGGAGCCCGGTACTGAGGCCAGTCCCCAAGGGCATGTGGACGGATGGGATTGCCCATGCGAGAGCAAGGCCTGCTGTGAAAATGCCCGCTGAGTCTGGTCCTCAGAAGTCTCTGGGAAGCCCCCTCTGAGCACCCCAGGGCCCACTGGGCCCACAGTGCTGCTTTTCCAGGGCGCTGCCCAGCTGTTAGGTCTTAGGATTAAAAGGCTTGAGGCTCACACCAGTGCCAGTCTCCAGCCGGACTCCGGGCAGCCTGCTACTACAGGCAAGCTTTGGACTTCCCCACTCTGTCACATCCAAGCTGTGTGACCTTTGGCAAGTGACTTGACCTCTCTGGGTTTAAATGGGATGAAACCTCCCAGGACTTGCTGTCTGACCCCAGCAAATTCCTTGATCTCTTTGGACCTGCCCTGCATCAGGAGAGGCGGCTGACTGACTCTAGGCTGCAGTTTGGACAGGGGTGTGAAGAGGTCAAAGAGGGGTGCCTGAGCCCTCAAGCAGATGGGTAACCCTGGGCATTGCTCCATGGGCCTCCCCAGTGCGTGCCTGCTGTGCCTGTGGGGCTGAGCCACAGCCTGTGGGACCAGTCTCTGGGTGGGGAACTTCTCAGCAGGTGAGTCATCACCCCCCGAGGTGCAGCCAGTGACCCAGATGGGGCAAGATCATGACATATATTTATCTCTGTAATCTCCCAGTGCCTCCCCTTCCCCTTCCACTTCCTGTCCTCATCCCCTCCTCCAGTCATTGGGTGGGCCAGAGTGACACTGTGACTACTCAGCCCCCAATCTCATCTATCCAAGACAAAGTCTATGGTTCTTCTAGGCCGCCTGTCTCTTCCTCTGTAAGTTTGACAAGAATAGTAACAGCCACCATTAATTGAGCCCTTAGCAATTACCAGCAGCTCTGCATACATTAAATCGAACCCCTCCATTTGCGGGGTGAAGCTGTTGCTATATTATTCCCATTTCACAGGTGATACAAGAGGGGTCAGAGAGGTTGCGTGGCTTGCCCAAGGTTCCAGAGCTAGGGGTGGCTGGCCTGGGGTTCTAACTGGGCTGCCCTAGTGCCAGGGCTCATGATCTTCCCATGATGCTTTGTGGAGTTTGTCTTCAAGGCTCCCCTCCTAACTCCCTAGGGTTCCTCTCGCCCCCTTAGCGCTCCCTGCCCCAGGAGCTGCCATTTGGTTCCTATTACATTGACTTCTCCCGCGTCCCAGCCCGTCAACTGCTGACCCGATCACTTCATCCAGCCTGTGTAATGGGTTACCTCTCTCCAGGAACTTGCTAACTCCATCAGAGGAGTTCGAGATGCTTCTAGAGACACCACCTTAATCCCAAGGAACAGAGGCCAGTAGAAGGGAGAGTAGAGGGCAGGCCCCTCCACCTGCTCTAGGACAGAGGGTGGGAGAGGGTTCCGGAGGCCATGCCCCCTGGTAGCTGCCGCCCTCCCTCAAACAGGGTCTCAGCTGCAGGCTGGGAGGTGACCAAGGGGAAGGGGCGGCGCCATGGTGGGGGGGGGCGCCCAGCTGGTGAGCGGTGATCCTTCCTTCCTTCCTTATCCGGCATCAGTGCATCATCGCTTTTCCAGGCTGAAGTTTCAGATCTCGTTTTCACTTTGGCCTTTGATCACGCCCGGAGTGGGTGGCGGGTGGGCCAGGGAGGTGTGGGGCTGTCAGGGGCACTGGGGAGAGTGAATTCCAGGGTGACACCCTCCCCGCTATGTACAAGTATCTGCTGCCTGGAGAAACGCTCCGAAGCCAAGAGACCAGGGTGGCAGTGAGCGAGTGATCTAAGGATAGAGCCCCCACCCGGCATTGTCACTGTCTCACCCTTCGGGTCGTTTCTTTTTCTGTTTTCCAAATGAAAATAGCTTTGTTGGGTTTCTCCCCTCTGAGGATTAAAGTCACGTATGTTTGTTGTATCGCATTCAGACAATACAGAGAAAAAGGTCCCCAAATCTTTTTTCCTCAACACTAACACTGGGGGAAGGGGTGACAGTGTCTGTGCATATATCTGCACAAAGATCTTTTTCCCTTATGACAAACGGCATGCTGTGTGCCTCAAACTGTTCTGAAACCTGCCCTTCTCACTTCACGGTGTATGTTGAATGCTTGTCTGTGCTGGCGCATTAAAAGCTGCTTTCAGTGGAGACATAAGGGTCCCTGGGCCACACTTTATTTAACCAATTACTTCACTCTGGACATCGACACCGTTCCCGGCTTTTGACCCTCCCTGGCCAGGTGGTCCGAGGCTGCCCCTTTCCGGCTTTTCTCTCCTGGGCCCTCCTGCCAGGTTATCTCAGTACCTGGTTCCTCGGTCTCTGGATCCATCTACGGAGGGGGTCTCAGCTCAGCTGGTCTGGGCGGGTGGGAGGGTTCAACACAGTGGGGAAAACATGGGTATGAGTTCAAGGGAATTGGTTCCAAGTATAGCTTTGCTGTATACTAAGCACAAGGACTTGAATGACTTTTTCTTTTTTTTTAAGACAGGGTCTGGCTGTGTTGCCCAGGCTGGAGTGCAGTGACAGCACATGATGATGGCTCACTGCAGCCTCAGCCTCCCGGGCTCAAGCCATCCTCCTGCCCCAGCCTCCCAACTAGGTGGGACCACAGTTGCTTACCACCAACGCCTGGCTAATTTTTTGTTGGTTTGTTTTTGTTTTTATAGAAATGGGGTTCCACTATGTTGCCCAAGCTGATCTCGAGCCCCTGGGCTCAAGCAATCCTCCCTCCTTGGCCTCCCAAAGTGCTGGGATTACAGGTGAGAGCCACTGTGCATGGCTTGAATGACCTCTTATCTCCACAAACCTCGATTTTCCAACAAAGAAACAGGGATGATAAAAAAAACAAAACAAAAAAACCTTTGCAGGGCTGCTGTGAAAAGTCCTGAGTTTGCGGGTAGAGTGTGCTGAGTCCTGGGCTTGAGGAGACTTGCAGGGGCTAAGCACCACTGAGAGAAGGGAGTTTGTCCAGGAGAGGCAGGGGCGGCCTGGGCAATGGGGTGGGGGGCGCCCCGGCTGCCTCCATTCCTTCATCCTCACACCTGCCAATTTTCGCATTTAAAAAATTACACACACACACGTTCATTGTGGGGAAATTAGAAAACACACCAAGGTTCTAAAAAGCAAACGTCGTTTTCTGGTGATTTGATTGCCAGGAATGAGCTCCTTTGAGCATTTCCTGGTCATGGATCTGAAGGCCAGAGGCTTCCCACCGCCCAAGGGCCTCGACACAGAAACAGGAGGTCCGCACTGGTTCTGCTGTAAGCAGGATTTAGGGTAGATTTGGGAGGGACTGTCCCAGCTGGCAGTGTCAGCGTCCCTGGGTCTGGTGATGGAGGAAAATGGGGGAAGACTGAGCGCTTCAGGACCAGACGCTGGGAGAGTCTCTGGCTGGGGCCTCAGGAGGTGGCAGTCTCAGAGACACTGAAACGTACCTGTGGAAGACAAGGGCTATGAAGTGGGGTGGGAGGCACAAGTGGCCTTTTGGAGGGGACAGCTCTTGCAGAGGAGAGGGTCGGCGAGGGGAGAAGAAAGGGGGCAGGGAGGGACGGTTTACAGCCAGAAACCTGCGTCTGTCATGGGGGCTGCTGGGATGAAAGATGGCGGTGGGCTTGGAAAATGTGTGTGTCAGCAGCGGGCAGGCCCCGCCAACACTCGGAGCTGCCAGGCAGGGAGGCACTTTCAGGGCGAGTGGAGAAAGGACCGGGGAGCCAGGTCGAGTGATAAATTTCAGGCAGGGCCTACTCACACCCCAAGAACCCCGTCTCCTCCCGCCACCGGGGACCCCGGTATTCGGGGAGCTTCCTGCACCCTTCTTCCCCGTCCCCTCGCCATTGCCGTCTCCCCAGGAACGTCCTTCATCGGCCCGCAGGGTTCATGTCACCCCACGGAGCGCGGGCCCCGTGCCACTGTACACTTCGGAGAATCATTAGCAGAAATCATTAGCTAGAATCCAGCCTCCCCCATAAATCTCGCCTGCACCTGGTTCGTCTGTCCGTGCCTCATTTCCATCTCCCGAACTTTATGATTTGTCCCTCGTTTGATGAGCATCTCTCCCATCAATTGTGCGGTAAGTGCTTGCAGAGAAAGACCCCCCACACTGACCCCATCTCAGAGAGACGGGTGTGGGCTCCTGGCCCTGCATGCTGGGTGGAGCCCCCCTCCCCAGGCCCTCCTTGGCTCGTCCCTGAAAGGGCAGCTTAAAGACGCTGTGCCCGCCGCCTCCCTCCCTCGGGGACAGGAGACAGAGCTGGGCTCGGAGTGTGGCTGGGACCATGCGGGAAGGAGGGAGGTGGCAAGGGCCCACGGATGGCTGGGTGGCTTGGGTTTTCCATCACAGCCCCCAACGCCCTGTGTGACCTCAAGCATGTTACTTTCTCTCTCTCAGCCTCAATTTCCTGTACGTGGGGAAGAAGCTGCACATCTTTCCTGGTTATTGTGAGAGTTGAAGTCGTCCGTCCACTCACCCATTTGCCGACTCATTCATTCATTTGTGTTTTCACACATTCAAAAACCATTCAGTAAGTTCATCTACCCAGGAAGCATTCGCTGGAAACTCTTAAGAGCTATGGACCGGGCTGTTCTGGTGCAGACAGCAAAAGGCTTGCAAATGGTGGGACAGAAAGGAAACGTGCTGATTAAGAGCCAGGGTCTTCGTGCCTGGTAGAGATGTGGGTTTGGATCCTGGGTCTACCATGCACTAAATGTGTAACCTTGGGCAAGCCACCTGACCTCCCAGAATCTCAGTTTCCTCATTTGTACAGGGAGGTGAAATGCGCAACTAATTGTAAGGACAGCACCTCATATGTAGCACGCGCGGCCCGGGACACGCACTGCCATTGCTGTCTCGTCACATTGGGGATTGGAACACGTGAATGAGAGTACTTAGGAAAATGTAGAGGAACAGGAACACTGGACGGAGGGTTTGTGCCCGGGGAGCGAATATTTTATTTTATTATTTTAACAAAATTTATTTAATTAATTTATTATTGGCCCGGCGCAGTGGCTCAAGCCTGTAATCCTCTGTGTGTGTCTCACTCTGTCGCCCAGGCTGGAGTGCAGTGGCGCGATCTCGGCTCACGGCAACCTCCGCCTCCAGGGTTCAAGGGATTCTCCCATCTTAGTCTCCCTAGTAGCTGGGATTACAGGTGTGTGCCACCACACTTGGCTAATTTTTGCAGTTTTAATAGAGAAGGGTTTTCACCATGTTGGCAACACTGGTCTCGAACTTCTGGCCTCAAGTGCTCTGCCTGCCTCGGCCTCCCAAAATGCTGGGATTACAGGCGTGAGCCACTGCACCTGGCCGGGGAGGGAGTATTTTAAACCTTGCCTCATTGCCTAACAGGAATGTTGAGAAATGTCAGGTGGACCCCAAGAGAGGGTCTGTGAGGAAGTTAAGAGCAAAGCTTGGAGATATGGACCCTACAAAGGAAGGGTGTACCTGGGGCCTGCCCTCAGGAAGCTGTGGGGCCCCAAAGAACTGCTGGGTCCCCAGGATGGGGCAAGGATGTCAAGTCAGGGAAATTGGGAAACCTGGCTGCCAGGCCCTTCTTGAGGCACATCTGCCTGGTTGTGACGTGTGCACCTCACGGTTTTAGGAAACAGAGTTCAGCCCTGTCTGCTCACAAGAGGGTGCTGGGAGGATCCAGGGCCTCTCTGAGTTCTCTCTGAGTCAGAGGTGGGGTGGGGACATGGCTGGGGAGGGTCCTGCTGTGAGTCCCATCAGGACCCGTGGCAGGCGTGGATTATCTGGAGAGGAAGCCGTGGAAGGAAACTCCCGCCTTCAGCCTCCTGGACAGCAGGGGAGGGGCTCGGCCAGTACCGTGATCATGTGCCTGGCATTTGCAGGGGTGTCTTTAATTTCCACTGTGGGTGGCTGGCGAGCCTGGTAGTTGGGTATGTAAGTCATGTGGCCGCAGGCAGGTTACTTAACCTTTCTGAGCCTCAGTTTCCTTCTTTTAAAAAAGAGATCGTGATCTCACAGATGTCTTACTGTTGTTCAGAGGATTAACTATAAACCTAGTATGGTGTCTGGCACGCAGTAGGGCACTCTGTAAGTGATGGTTATTGTCATCATCCCGAGAACTATGTTTGCTATGATATAGGTTTTTTTTCCTTATTATCTTCTTGCAAAATTACAAGGGGCGGGACTTTTATGTCCATTTTAAAGGTAGACAAACTGAGGCCCCAAAGCTGCTTAGAACTTATCAAGGTTCCAAACAGCCGATTGGTGGTGAATTTGGGAATAGACCCCAGGCCTACCGGCTCCCATCTTGCCACCCTACCTGGCGGCAGACCAGGGGATGGAGTGTCTGCCCCCAATTTGTGAATTCCCAGTAGCTGAAAACAAAGAACCGGGATTCAGATTCGTCAACACACTCCCACGGGGTGACTCACCCGAGAACGAGAGCCGGGATCTGCCCCAGCACATTCCCACCCCCTGGCCTGGCAGCAGCAGCCCTGCTGACCTGAGCACCCAGGAACGGTCGGCGGGGGGGTGCCGAAGAGGAGGGTGCACTGGCAGTCGGGAAGGGTCTCACCACTGCCCACCTGGCCAGACTGTGGTGCCTCAGGGCAGCTGCCTCCCCCAACTTGAGGGTCCCTGATGCTTAGGGGGCCTGGAACCCGGGGGACACCCACAGTAGTGTCCTCAGCCTGGGGGCAGGAGAGTGGAGCTGGGAGTGGGAGTGGGGCGTGGGGCCGGGCGCCACAGGCTGGGAACAGCTTGCAGATTTTACAGGTCACATTATCTTTTATGGGCATCCTAAAAAGAATGTCAGGCACTAGAGGGTTTTTTTCCCCTTTTCTTTCTTTCTCTCTCTCTCTCTCTTTTTTTTTTTTTTTTTTTTTGACTCTGATCACTGCAGTTGCCACTGCAGGATTTTTATCGCAGGCCTCGTCCCTGAGGAGCCGGGCAGCCCCACTGGTGCCTGCCAAGGACTGGGTGCTGGGGAAAATCGGGGTGGGTCGGGGTGGGGTGGAGCAGCGTGGCTGCAGGGAGCAGCACGCTCACTTCTCCTTAAGATGGAAGGGCCTGTGTCTCCCCCATCAAGCTAGGACAACAAAGGGTCCATGTCTCCCCCATCAAGCTAGGACAACAAGTTCAAATTCCAAGTACAGCCTTTTCCTCTCCCCTCCACGGATCTCTGCCCGTGTGAGAGTTCAGTCCACGGTGGGGACGAATTCACTTCCAGCATCAGCTCTCTGGCCCTGCATCTCCCAGATAAGGGAGTGGAGAATCCCCATGAAAACGCTGGCTCTCTCTACCCTTTTCCCAGCAGCTCAATGCCCCTGCGGTTCCATCTGCAGCTGATCTCACTCCCAGGAAGCTGCCTGGCCCCTGGTATCCCCAGAAACCAGCTTTGGGGCCCAAAGGTCCTGCCTGGGCAGCCTCATCTCCCTCACCTTTCAAATGGTTTGGGTCCTCCATAGCCTATTGCCTCAAGGGCATTGTTTTGGGGGCGTTGACTCCCTACTTTTAAGGAAAGCACCATTCTGGAACTGACAGAGCAAGATCTACAAGACAAGTATGTGTGGGTTGGAGTGGTGGGGGATGCTGGGGAGCATGTTCAGCCAAGAGGAGGACATTCCAAGACTCTCTCTCTCTCTCTCTCTCTTTTTTTTTAAATACAGAATCCCACTCTGTTGCCCAGGATGGAGTGCAGTGGTGGTGTCACTGCGGCCTCTACCTCCCAGGTTCAAGCAATTCTCTTGCCTCAGCTTCCCGAGTAGCCGTGATTACAGGTATGCACTACCACGCCAGGGTAATTTTTGTATTTTTGGTAGAGGTGGGATTTTTACGAGGTTGGTCAGGCTGGTTTCGAACCCCTGACCTCAAGTGATCTGCCCACCTCAGCCTCCCAAAGTGCTGGGATTACAGGCGTGAGCCACTGCACCTGGCCTCAAAGACTCTTTGAGTCGACATGGCATGGTGGTTAGAGACATTGATTTGAGGTCCCAGCTCCACCACTCACCATCTCTGAGCCTTATTTTCCTTACCTATAAGATAAGGATGATAAAGAAGGGCCTAAGCCTCATTAGGCTTCTGGGGAAAGTCACTGAGTTCACAGACCGTGGCGCACAGTAAGAGCTCAATAAATGCACATCATCATAATTGGTGTTCTTATGAACCAAGTCTTTCTGTCCCTGAGGACTCTGGAAAAGGGGGCGTGGGCTGACCGAGGCAGCAGGATGCACCACGGTGACATGGCAGGAAGAACTCCAGGCCATGATACCAGGCGAGGGGGCCGGGGGTGAGATAGCTCTTTGCTCTGAGATGGTTAAGAAAGAGGAGAGACTGGCCAAGAAAGCGAGTGCCGCCCAGGAAAATTAGGCAGCGGGCCTAATGAAAACCAGGCAGCGGGCCAAGTGAGAAATGTGACCTTCCTTCTGCCTCTCCTTTTTCTTTCATCGGAACCTGGGGAGGGTGGGGCCGAGTGGCTGCCTGCAGCTGGGGCTTGGGCTGGAGGTACCAGTAGGACCGATGGGGTGGGGGCATTGTCCAGCCAGGGAAGGAGAAGGAAGCCCACAGAAGAGGACAGGAGGCCGGGAGAGGGTGTGGAACTGCACAAAGCCGGCCGCCCGAGCTTGGCCGTAGACAGGTTTGTAGGGCCTGCTGCGATCCTAGCAGAGCTCTATTATATGCTGGTCATTTTACCCACAAGAAAACAAAGACTCAGAGAGCTGGGGTGGCTTGCCCGAGGTTACACAGCAGGCACAGTGAGAGCCCTGGCTGGAACTCGGGACTCCTGGCTTTAAGACCCTTCTGACTTTCCCTGCTCTGAGGGTAGCCCAGAGAAATTCAGCCCTTAGCCCAGTCCTCTGAAGGTCTGGCGTTCTCAGGCTGGGGCAGCTCACCTGGGGCATGAGGTCTCAAACTTTCTCCCCCAACTAAGGGTGGCCACTACCCAGGGTGCTCCAAGGGCCCCCTTCGGTCTAGAGTATCTCTTAAAAGTTTATGCAAGTTTGATGTGCCATCCCATAATGGATTTGTGTTGCTTAAATAAAAGCTAATGCAGGTCAGGCGTGGTGGCTCACACCCGACTTCCAGCACTTTCGGAAGCCAAGGCAGGGAGAGCACTTGAGACCAGGAGTTCAAGACCAGCCTGGGCAACATGGTGAGATGCCATCTCTACAAAAAAAATTTTAAAAATTAGCCAGGTGTGGTGGCACGCACCTGTGGTCCCAGCCATAAGGGAGGCTGAGGCAGGAGGATCACTTGAGTCCAGGAGGTCGAGGCTGCAGTGAGCTGTGTTCACACCACTGTACTCCAGCTTGGGAAACAGAGTGAGACCTTGTCTCTAAAAAAAGAGAAAAGTTGACCGGGCGCAGTGGCTCATGCCTATAATCCCAGTGCTTTGGGAGGCCGAGGCGGGTGGATCACCTGAGGTCAGGAGTTTGAGACCAGCCTAGCCAACAAGGCAAAACCCCATCTCTACTAAAAATACAAAAATTAGCCAGGCATGGTGGCGGGCTTCTGTAATCCCAGCTACTCAGGAGGCTGAGGCAGGAGAATCACTTGAACCCGGTAGGCAGAAGTTGCAGTGAGCTGAGATGGTGCCACAGCACTCCAGCCTGGGCGACAGAGCAGGACTCCGTCTCAAAAAATAAAAGTTAGTGCTCCCTCAACCAAGATTTAAGAAAGAAACTGATGGATTGGGAAGATGTGCCAGTTTATCCCAGGGCTTCATCTCTCCAGGGTGGGGGCCAGCTCCGCCTGCTAGGGAAGCTCACAATTAATGATCCACTTGGATGTTAATTTCTCAAGGCCAGGGATTTCGTTCGTTTGGTCACTGCTGTGTCACCAGCACTCAACACAAGGCTTGGCACGTAGTAGGTGCTCAATAAATATGTGCTGAATGAATGAGTGAATGAATGAGCAAGGTTGTCCAGAAAGCCTGTCTAAAGAGATGACATTCTAGCTGAACTCTGAAGGACAGAGAGGCATTTAATGGGCAAAGAGAGTCGACAAGCCCCCAAGTCAGAGGGCGCAGCTTGTGTGAGGGTCCTGAGAAGAGCCAGTGTTGGCGTGGCTGAAATACGGAGTGTGCTGAGCGGAGCGCGGTGAGGGACTGTGAAGCTCAACTCCTCCTCTTCTTTTTCTAGCTGTGTGATTATTGGTCCTCTCTGAGCCTCCATCCTTTGGTCTGTCAAATGGGGTATTACATTAGGATCCATCTTTCGGGAGTAGGGAGGACCCTGGAGTTGATGTATAGAGCCTGCCTTTGGCCAGTCCTGAATACCAGTAGCTCACAGAAGAATAATAGCAGGCTGGGTGCGGTGGCTCATGACTGTAATCGCAGCACTTTAGGAGGCCAAGGTGGGCAGATCATCTAAGGTCGGGAGTTTGAGGCCACCCTGGCTAATGTGGCGAAACCCCATCTCTACTAAAAATACAAAAATTAGCTGGGTGTGGTGGCAGGCACCTGTAGTCCCAGTTACTTGGGAAGCTGAGGCACAAGAATTGCTTGAACCCAGGAGTCGGAGGTTGCAGAGAGCGGAGATTGTACCACTGCACTCTAGCCTGGGCAACAGAGTGAGACTCTGTCTCAAAATAAATGAATAAATAAAATAATATCAGTGATTATCATTATTCCAATGAGCTTCCATGCTTCATTTCACACCATACCCCCAGGTCCTGTCCCCAGCCCAGGCCAAGCTGCGGCCCCAGGGTGCCCCCTTCCTGTTCCCACCCCTCTTGAAGGTCAGGCCTCCCCAAGGTTATCTGTGTTTTTCCCTGGATTCTGTGAAGTCACACAGGTCACACTCTGGGGCTGAAAAGTGTTGCTTTTTATAGCCTTCCCTGATGGCCAGGAATGCCTGTGGAGCCCATCCTAGGGAGTCCTGTCCCCTGGGCAGAGACACCTCCAGGGGCTGGGGGCTCTTCAGTCACACCAGCCCAACACCCCAGCAGTCTGATGCCCTCGAGGCCAGGCCCCCACCCCAGCCTGGTGTCAGAGTGGCGGGGAGGCTGGCCAACAAGGTGAAAGTGCCCTGGACAGAGAGCTGGAACTCCTGGGTTCCAACTCTGGTCTTGGGCAGCCATTATCCCTCTCTAGGCTTCATTTTCCCCATCTGTAAAATGGGAATGTTGGGCCTTGCCTGCCTCCCCCGGTGAGGAAGTGTCCGGAGGCTTGAAGAGAATGGGGCGGAGGGTCAGCGGGTCCCTCAGGTAGGCTCCCATGATGGCAAGAGAGGGAAAGGGACAAAGGCAAAGCCAGGCAAGGACGGTGTCAGAGCGTCATTGATTATTTGGAAGGGTGCAGTGGGACGAGGGAGGCGTGTCTCTGTGTGGCTGACACCCCGCCTCCTCCACCTCATCTCCTCCTCACCCTGAGCCTTGCAGGAGGCGCGCTCATCAATACACCTTACTGGTGGTGAAACCGAGGCTGGCAGCACGGGCTTGGTTTGCTCAGGGTCACCGGCTTCTGTCCCTGGTTGGGGCATTTCAGTAGGCAGCCCTAGGTGATGGCTGGCTGCCGAGGACCAGAGCTGGGGCCTGTGTGGGCACCCTCGGCGTGGGAGGTCCATACCTCTCCTTCCGCTGGCCAACCTGGCCCATGCCTGGCAGCTCACCCACCAGTCCCTCTATCCCTGCCCCCCCCGGCTCCCCCTGGAAGGAGCTTGACTCTGGGGTCCTAACTGGGCCCTGACCAGCCCGAGAGCAGCCAAGGACTGGCTCAGCGAAAGCGAAGCCGCACTTTGCTTCCTTCCTTCACCCTCCCGCCCCTCTCTCCACCCTCTCTCCTCTCTGCCCCCCTCCCCTGTTTAATCTGGTTCTTATCAAGGATAATAACATTCAGCGACAATCACCCAGCTGATTGCCCCCACACCCTGATTCAGCAATACAGAAGCCCATGGCCTGTGCTACCCGTGGAGGAGACCACTCCCACTCTGCCACCCAGTGGGGTTTCTACCAACACCCTCCTACCCCCACACCTGGCTGGCTCCCCAGAGCACTTCCAGGGAGGGGACACAGCCCTCTCTACGTCTCTCAAAGCTGTTTGCTTTCCTCCAGGACCTGCAGAAAGAGCCCAAGGCCTCCTGTGGTACCTATCTGCCTGTCCTTCTCTCCCAAGAACGGCAAGCGGCAGCTCCCATTCACTGAACACTGACTTTGCTCCACGCTCTGCAGTGTTGGGGGCAGGTTCTCACTGGATCATGAATAACCAGGACTATTCTTAACCGTGTTTTATTCAGAGATGAGGAAACTGAGGCTCAGAGAGGTCAAGTCGCTTGCCCAAGTTCACACTGCTGGGCAGGGGCAAAATCAGGATTCGAACTCCAGACTGCTGGATCCCAGAATCCAGTCTGAAGTGCTGTGTGTCCCGCCAGCTGCCTGTGCCCTGCCAGAGGGAGAGCACCTGCCAAGCACTGTCCTGTCCTCACACAACTGGGCAGGCTCTGCCCCAAGGGAGATGGACCTGAGACCCAGATTCCTCCATCTCTGCCCTGAGGCTTGAGATGGCAGGGCTGAGAGTGGGGGTTCCTGCTGCAGCCCAAGCCTGGGCCAGCTGCCAGGGCTGAGCCTGGGGTGCCTGCACCCCATGGGGACCTTTGTCCCTTTAATAAGTCCTCCTGGGTACAAGATGTCCCAGGGCGGAGGGTGCAGCTGGAGTGCCAGGTCTGGGCAAGCCCTGCCCGGGGCACTCCCCAGGCTCCGGGGCTGGGGGGAGGGCAGCGTTGTCTTTAACTGCAGCCATTGGTTTCCCTGCAGACAAGAACTGTGGCCCCTAGTCACCCCCAGCCAGAGCAAGACTTAGGGGTCCTAGGTATGGTGGCGTCCAGAAGCACAGCCTGGCACTCTCCTAAACATCACCCACGATGTTTGTACAGACGACCCACCCCCTCCCACCTGCTTTCAAACTCACACCTCTTGCTCCTGCTGCCTGTATCCTGGTCTCCACAATCCCTAGAAAACACCCGCCCTCCTCCCTCCCAACTACTTTGAGCCTCCACAGGCTTCAAGGCCTTGTTCCCAGCACCTCCCTCAGGAAACCCACCCTGCTGCAACACACACCGGTCTGCCTTTCCCTCCTGGAACTCATGAAGTTCCTGGTGTAGGGTTATCATTGGCTGGGCGCAGTAGCTCATGCCTATAATCCCAGCACTTTGGGAAGCCGAGGTGTGTGGATCATCTAAGGTCAGGAGTTCGAGACCAGCCTGGCCAACATGGTGAAACCCCACCTCTACTAAAAATACAAAAATTAGCCAGGCATGGTGGCGGGTGACTGTAATCCCAGCTCCTTGAGAGGTTGAGGTGCAAGAATCGCTTGAACCTGGGAGGCGGAGGTTGCAGTGAGCTGAGATTGTAGCACTGCACTCCAGCCTGGATGGTAGAGCAAGACTCTGTCTCAAAAAAAAAAAAAAAAAGAGAAAACCTTATCATCCGTCAGTTCTCTTCTGCCTGCATTGGTTGAGCCTCTACTGTATGCCAAGCCCAATGCTGTGCTCTATGGGGAAAAGTAAAACATTATTAGCACGTGGTACTGGCCTTGCGACTACTCTCAGGCCTGGAGGAGAGGAGATCACATGTGCCTTCCTAGATCCCCTTTCTAAATAGCCCACACCCCCTGGGTCTCAGGGCTCCAGTCCTCAGGGGCACAAGCACCCCATGCTCAGCCCTGGCAGCTGTTCATAGTAGGTGCTCAATAAATCCTTGTTGGTTGAAGAATGAGCTGAATGAAGGAGCCAGTACCAGTGGGCTTGCTTCATGTCCTTCTCTGAAGACAGGGACCTGGTGGTGTCCTACACACAGGGAAATCCAGAGTCTCTGGGAATTGCAGGAGGGACAAGGCTAGGGAGGTGGGGGCCAGGAAGGTGCTGTCTCATTTGAGACCTTACAACAGAAGGGTGGGGGCAGGCAGCGGGTAGGAAGAGCATTCCACGGGAAGGCACAGCAGGGGCAAAGGTTGGGGCTGGACCACCTGGGCCCGGGGAAGTGGGTGCAGGCCAGTGCATTGGAGAGGGGGAGCCCGGCGAAGAGAGGAGAGGGTGAAACCAGAGAGGGTGGTGGGACCTTGCGAGTCACGTGAAAGGAAGTGGCCCCAGTTCCTGCAGGTCCCGGGAGCCTCTGATGGGCTTTGAGCAGGGGACTGTGGGCTCAGGTCTGCTGCTGCACGAACAACAGGTGGGCAGGGCCAGCACTCCTCAAGGAGGAGGCCGCAGAATCCCAGGGGAGCCTGGGCGGCAGAATTGCCTCCCCTCCTCCTTCAGCTCAGTCTGGGACTCCTACATCTTAGACCCCTAGGGCTTATAGATGCAGACAGGAACTGTGCTCCCCAGTCAGCCCCAGCCAGGGCAAGCAGGGCATGAGTTTTCAAACCTTCTCCCCCTACCAAGGGCAGCAGCTACGTAGGGTAGCGGCCTAGAGGCCTAGAGCTGGGAGAGGCTCTTGCTTGAGTTTGACAGTGAGCTGAGGCGCAAACCCGTGCCCCCGGCCTCAGACTGAAGTGCCCCTTCCCCACCGTGGACAAGGAAGGGTAGTGGGCACCTGTGGGAATGAGGGTCCATCACGGTATCCCTGCTCAGGCCACAGACAAATATGATCTCGCATAGTCCTGGCAAGACCAGGGCATTTAGAATGGGCCAGAACGGAGGCTGAGAATAACAAGTATCTGCCAAGGAACAGGGGTGGGGAGCAACAGGGGGACAAGCTTCCAGTGTAGGACCCCCTGCCAGTCTTGCTGCTTTCAAAGAGGCAGCCTGTGTCATAAAGCAGTAAGGTGATTCCACGGATGACAGATAGGGATAACAACGGCTACCCCACCAGACACCTGGTACGTGCTTGGCACTTTGCACGCACGATTTCACTGCGCCCTCATGATAACCTTATGAAGAGGTTGTGTTAGTGACCCATTTTGCAGATGAAGAAACGGAGGCACAGGCCCAGGATGTAATTTCTGAAGTGGCTGTAAAGTGAGAGAGTCAGGATTTGAACCTGCGAGACCTGACCCTAGAGATGTCTCTTAATACCATCCGGCTGATGTGAGTTGTGTCAAGCGGAGAGTCAGAAAGGCTTGGGTTTGAATTCAAGCTCCGTCATTAAGCCACCTCTCCGAGCCTCAGTTTCCTCCCCACCACCCCAGAACACAGCGATGAAGACCAAGTCGACCTCCTGAGGTTTTTATGAGACATAAGGTGATGCATGTTACATGCCCGGAACACAGAGGGGCTTGGGAGCGTCTGCCCGCCTTCCTCTCCAGCAGCCGGCCTGACCCTGAAAGAAAAAGAAGGAAGAAATGAAGTGTGGGGGCCCCTGCCAGGTGCCCACACCCCTGCCTGGGCACCTTCAGTCTCTGCCCCACACCCATTTGCATGCCAGGCTGCCAGCCTTGGCAGGTGAGCCAGGCACGCCTGCCTCCTCCCCCTCCTGTGGGTGTCAGGGAAAGAGCTGGGAGCCGAGCAGGGGCAGGGCCCTGTCAAGGCTCTTACCCCTTTGGGCTGGGGCTAGGGAAAGTGGGCACTGGGCACAGAGGTCAGCCCTCCTCTCTAAGGGCTCCCAAGAGTGCTGGTAGGTGTCCACTCTGGAGAAAGGTGCAAAGCCCCCTCCTCCCCTTCCTCCCGCCCACTTCCTCAGCCCTCGATAAAGGTGTTTAGCTAGCAAACAAAACAGACAAGGCCCATTTCTCGGAAGCCTTTGGCTCCCCTGAGATGCCAAATAGCCACTCCCTCTTCCACCTCCACGGACTGGCTTTGGCGTTCATGCTGGTTGGGGTGAGTGGTCTGAGCCTCAACATCTTCATCTGTAAAATGGGAGTGAGACTTTCTCCCTGGATGGTCTTGAGACTTCAGTAAGAGTGCATGGGGTGATAGCTATTTCAACTTAACCACAGATTCTCCGGCCCCACTAAGCTTCCAGGCTGAAGTTCCCCCTCTTGAGCACTTGGGGAAACTGAGGACCTGCCCCCAAGCTCCCAGGGGTAGTAGTAGAGGTGGGAAACTGAATCCGGAGTTCACACTCCTGCCTCTGCCTGTTCTTGAGGGGGTGGTGCGAAGATACAGTCTCCTCTCCCAAGGGCCGAGAAGAATTTGGACAGGGAAGAAAAAACAAGCCCCAGCCTAATGGTTTTCATTTCTGTCCTGAACAATGCTGTTTCTGGGCTGATTGTTAAGCAAATATTGCAGAAGGCAGGGCCTCAGAGCTGACGCAGGCTGGGAGCACTATCAGAGTTGCAGCTCCAAGGCCAGGGCCCTGGCCTCTGCCACCCACAGATCCTTCAGCGCTCCAGGTACCCTAGTTGGCCCTCCCCCAGGTCTAGCCACCTCTACAGAGGGGCTTCAGGGCCTGGAGTCTGTGTGAGTCCCGCCCTGGGGAGAAGGCGTCGTAGAGACTGTCCGGCCCACAATGTCAGGTTTCTTCTCCTTCCCTCCACCCTCCTTGGAGGCAGTTGGGAGTTTGATCCACTGTCCTGGCTTGTGCTGGACTGCGGAGTTTCTCGTGACATGGGGCTTTCAGTGCTAAACCAGTAGACTCTGGAGCAAATCCGGGTGATTATTCACTCTACAGGCCTCAAGGAATGAAATGGGAAGATTCCTTAGAAGATGATGATGATACTAATAAAAATGACAACCACTGATACTGACACAACTAACCATTTATTGAGCGATCACTAGGTGCCCGGCACCATCAGAGGAGCCTTACAGGCAGCATCTCGCTTACGCCCACAACAGGCCTTGCGGAGATTCATTAGTCCCATTTTACAGCCGAGAAAACCGAGGCTCAGGACCTGACTTGCATGAAGTCATGCAACTAGGAAGTGGCAGAGCAGAGAGTCCAGTGCAGTCTGAGTCCGAAGCCCTAGGTTTCAGTTACCACCTGCCCCATCTGGGAAGTTGACCTTGGCCTGACACCAATGGTGAAATCAAGATCCAGCGAGGCGGAGAGCGCCCTACGCTAAGCCGGTGCTCTGTCAGTGTGGCTGGCTTCAGGGGACCTCTTGGTCCAGCTCCTGAAAACACACACCAGTTGGTCTGGGGGAATTCGATGCTTCCTTCTTGTCTAAAGGGCCCCAGACACTGGCCCCAATACTGGGGCTCAGTGCAGCCCCCGCGATCTTGCTTTTCCTTGGAGAGCCTGTCGCAAAGTCAGACAAAACTCGGCTTGCTCATTGTGAGAAAGTCACATCCAGGGCTGCGGCATGGCAGGGTCCCCAAACTCCAGCCCTCTCCCAGCTTCCTGAGGACTGGAAGGCAAAGGTCAGATCTGGTCTGGATCCTTTTCTCACCAGAGGCTGGGCCTGCCCATGCGATCCCCTTCTCACTGTCCCCGGGCTTGGCTGGCACCCGTGGCGGGGAGGGCGCTGGCACTCTGGGGGTCTGTTTGAGGTTTCCTCCGGCGGCTGGTGGCAGCGGGTACAGCTCACTAATTAATTAGCGCTTAAGTACTTAGCATCCTCCTGCATCGTGTCAAACGAGGATTTGAGTCTTAATTCCCTGTGTAGGTAACGGTAGGAATGTGCCGGGGAGAGCGGTCAGGACTTAGAGGAAATGCTTCCCCTTGCTTGGATGCAGGCTGAGAATATTCGCTGCTGTGGGGGCAGAGCACCTGGACCCCCAAACCCTCATCTTCCCCTCATTTACTTACCTCCCAGAAGCTTTACTGTGACACAGAGGTGTAACCAGGCAGGCTCTGCGGCCGCACTGCTTGGGTTCCACTCCCAGCTACACCACCCGCTACCTGTGTGTCCCCAACGGAGTCACTTCTTCATCTCCTTGGGTCTTGATGTGCACGTCTGGAGGGTTTGATGGGGTAGCACCCACTCACAGGATGCCTGCGGAGATTAAACAAGCTAGCATGGAGAAATTCTGTGGAACGTGGCTGGCACATGGCATAACAGGATTATGCCCTGATTAACAGGAACTATCACCTTTCATGCGTCCACCCTCTTGGTTATGTTTTTATTTATTCATCAAACTTCTTTCAAATGTCTACTATGGACCTGCTGAGCACAGGGCTGGGTTCCTGGGGCACAGAGTTGAGTCTCTCGACCCCTCTAAGCCTTACTTTGAGCATCTATGAAATGGGGATGATGACAGACTCTGTCTCAAAGGGGTGAGGGTGAGGCTTAAATAAGATGCTGTAAGTCAAAGCCTTCAGCACTTACTGTGGGTGGCAGAAGGGGCAGTGGCCCCAGCAGAACTGGGCTGGGGGCTGCAGGAGGGCCCCACCTCCAGCCCAGCATGGCCCACAGGACGAGTCTGGCAAGGTGCCTCCAGCCCTTGGCTACCAGTGCTGTGCCAGCCTCTGGACAGGGCCACAGGGACCGCTTCGGAGGGCTCCCCCACTCTGCGTCAGGATTTGAGGACATGGGGTGAGGGTGTCAATGGGTCCTTAGAAGGGGCAGGGTGGTGGGAGCCTCAGGGAAAGCCAGGATGACTCTGACCCTCTTTTTGCTAGTGCTTCTAGCCCAGGAAGTGCTGAGCCCCAGGACTGGGAGGTTTCCATGGTTGCTGTCACAGAAGCAGCATTGCTGGAGTCAGTAGTGTGGCCGCCTTGCCATGGCCAAGGTGGGTCTGCCTGGGGGCGTCTCAATCCCACAGAGTGCCAGGCAACCACTCCAGCCTGCTGTTGAAGGCCCCTGGCCACCCCTGGGTAAGTGAAAGATGTCTTTTGGTGGTATGGCAGCGAAGGGGGAGCCAGGCAAAGTAGGAGCATGAAGGTAGTGGCAGGGGTTCGAGGAAGGTGCTAGAAACCGAGTCCGAGGTTCTTAGATTGGCTCTGCTCTGTGACCTGAAGAAAGTCACACAAGCTCTCTGAGCTTGGATTTCCTTGTGTGAAACGAGGCTAGCAATCATACAGCACACAGTGTCTCCAGATGAGTGCTCTGTAAATTGATAACATTCATAAGACTTCTGCAATTATGTTATTTAGCAGTCAAAATTGGCTAACAGTCCTACGGAAACCTTTACCCACTATATTATAAACCCTTTGCAGGAAAAGACTCAAATTCAACTCTGCACCCACTATGATCCTAGCACTAACTTTCGCCCATGAGAAAAATACACGCTATAGGCCAGGCACGGTGGCTCACACCTGTAATCCCAGCACTTTGGGAGGCTGAGGTGGGTGGATCACCTGAGGCCAGGAGTTCAAGACCAGCCTGGCCAACATGGTGAAACCCCATCTCTACTAAAAATACAAAAATTAGCCAGGCATGGTGGCACGCACCTGTAATCCCTGCTACTCAGGAGGCTGAGGCAGGTGAATCTCTTGAACCCAGGAGGCAGAGGTTGCAGTGAGCTGAGATACACCACTGCACTCCAGCCTGGGCAACAAGAGCAAAACTCCATCTCAAAAAAATAAAAAATACACACCATGTATGCAAGGCCCACTATGTGCCAGACACTGTATTGCGCAATGGGCAGTCACTGTGTCTCATCAACTCTTACCCTCTCACAGAGGAAGAAACTAGGCTCAGCCTGGTTAAGTCACTTGCCTAAGTTCTCCTAGCTTGTAAGCGGTAGAGCCAAGATTCGAACCCAGCTCAGCTGAACCTGACACTCGGTAAATATATGTTGAGTGAATAAATAAACAAATGAGTGTGTGATTGTAGGAATATCATTGGTTAGACGAGGATGAGTAGGGTTGTCCTTTTAAGTGAAACTATAAAGATAGTGGCAATTGAGTAAAGAGTTCCCGTGGTTTTTGACAGTTTCAAGCCATGACCTGTTATTTGCACAGAGTTCTAAAAGTTTAAGAGACATACACAAAATTATCCAAGCCCAGAAGAAGAGTGCAGTTTCAGGGACAATTTAAGTATTCAGCTGGTAGCAGTAAAGCACCTGCTGCGAGCCAAGCGCATGGATAGGAGCTGCGGTTACAACCCTGGACAGGCCAGACATTGTCCTGCTCTCACGGTGCTCGCAGTGACTGGCAAGGGAGCTGACTTCACAGCATGAGGGCCACCTGGAAGGTAACCTGTCTCAGGCGGCAGGTTGGGGACTTGGGGCCAACCAGATTTCTCCTCCTTTCTGTGTCTGTTCCCCTCCATGAAATGCAGAGTTTAAGAAACAGGGTGTTATCTAACCACATCACCCTGCTTGCATATTCAGACCCAGAGTCTGAAAGAAATGATATGGAGCCAAAATGAAAGCAGAAGGTTGGAGGAATGAAATTCACAATAAAACCTACAATCTGCTCCTTGACCAAAATGATAGGTCAGGCACGCTGAGCACTCACGACGGGCCTGGCGCCGCGCTAAGACCTTCACGTACTTCGTCTCACTCAGCCCTCTCAACAGCTGCATTTTCCAGTTGACAGACTGAGGCTTGGAGAGGTCACCTTGCCCAAGGTCAAACAGCTAGTAAGTGGTGGAGCTGGGATTCAGACCCCAGAGTGTCTGAATCTGGAGACCGCAAGGTCAGCTCTGCTCTGTTGCCCTGGCAGGTCTATTCCTTGGGTTGAAGGAGCTCACTGCAGTCTGATTTCACACAGAATAGTAGCATGGAAAGAGTGGAGGGAGGCAGGGGAAAGTTCCCAGGCTGGTAACTGGTGTTCTATCTGCAAGGCTGCCTTAGCTCGTGCAGCCCCAGCCTTCAGGCAGCTGGTAGGAAGGTAAACTGCTGAAACTGACGAATTTGCAAAACCCACCATGCTCCAGTTAACGAGCCTCTTGGAAAACCTCTCTGAAGTTTCCTGGCAATGTCCCTGTGGGAGCCAGCTCATGTATTTTAAGAAAAAAAAAATGATTAAAGAAGTTAGGACTCTGGAGAGGCCGTAAATGTAAAATATTGGTGGTTCGACAGTGTATCCCTAGCAGCCGTAGGCAGAGTTCATCTTGATGAGCCAGAACCATGTCCAAGAAATGAATCATCTTGTTTTCCTGAGATGGCTCCCCTTGAATCTTCCCAGGCCGTCTGCTCCAAAGTTTTTAACTTGCCCACCTAACTCAGGACCCACTAAGACCATGACTGCACCTAGCCAGGAAAGGGAATAGGGCTGGCAGAATTGCAGAGCGAGCTGGGCCCCAAACACTTCTGGAACGGTGCCTGAGAGATTCCATTTTCCAGATGGCCCCCACGTCTTCCCTCGCTTTGGTTAACTACAACCATCACACCAGAAGCACTTGGCTTCACGACATTCTGGAGGAGGCAGGTCATGGCACGTGGCACCTCTTAGGCACTCCGTGGGTGCTTGTGGATGGTGGGGACAAACACATGGTTTGCACAGTTTGAGCTGCCCACATGGCACCTGCTTGTCTCTTTGGCTGATGGGTGCCTTGGTCTCCCTTTGCCCAGCAAAGGTGGTTACCGCCATCCAGCCGCTGTTTTATTCTGCTCCCTTTTTCATTTGGTGAACCATAGTGAGAATGCAGATTTAGAGGATTTAAAGTGTCGGGGACCCCTGCCAGCTCAGATCAAATTTAAAGGTGTTGGGGACCCCCACCTGCCTCAGATTAGATTAAAGACAGTGGCACCCCAGGCCAGGAAGTGAGGCTGGAGGGAGGATTTCCAAGGTCCCTAGCCCCCAGCCCCCACATCCAGGGTGACTTCCAACAAACCACCTGACCCCTCCCCATCCCCTCTTCCCAGCTAGGAGGCGGGGAGGGTGACATTGAGCTTCGGCTCTGGGGCGTCCTAAGGGTTAACTAATTAATGGTCGGAAAGTGCTTTGAAAAAATAAAGTGCTGGATAATGGGAAGGGCAATTATGTTGGGAGAAACTCCTAATTTGGCTGGAATTGATGTTAATGATAAAGTATCTGAAACATGTAGCAAGCAAGCGTGATTGTATTTTATATGACAGAGAGAGACACTTACACGCAGGGGACACGGACAGCGGTTAATTTGGTTAAATAAAGTGAAAGATAAAAGGAATGCGGACACCACAGGACTCGCTGTTTATCCGGACTCTGTGTAACACTTTGCGATTGGATCGGGCACTTTGACTCTTATTTATTTGTTTGTGATGAAAATAAATGGGAAAGCGCCAGTTTTATGGCTCAAAAGGAGATGGTAGAAAGTAGAATCCAAGAAAGAGGCCCACGGCTTCTGACGAGGCAGGCTTAGGCTGCGTTCCTGGGAAGGAGAACAAGGTCTCCGTGAGAGTCAAGGTGGGTGAGGGCATTCCCACTCCACCCCACCAGAGCTGGGGGGGATCTGAAAGGGCAGCCAACATAGCTCTCACCTTCCAGAAGGAGAAACTGAGACCCAGGAAAGGGAGAGAGTATATGACTCAGTACAGGAGCCAGCATTAACCGAGCACTTCTGTTCGCTATGATCAGATGAGATGTTATGATCCCATTTAATCCTTAAAGCAAGTGTATGAGGTGGGTACCATTTTCACTCCCATCTTAGAGAGGAAGAAACAGAAGCTCAGAGAGGTCAAGCAGGGTGCCTAAGATTGCACAGCCAGGAAGTGGTGGAGCAGGACGTTGGGCTTGGGCAGCCTGACTCTGGGAAGAAAACTCCATGAATGGTGACTTTAGGACTAAGCAAATGCTCTTAATATTCACGTCCCTATTCTCTTTGACTAGGTTCTGCAGGACATGGAACTGGGAGAAGGAGGTGAGGAGACTCTTGTCCCAGTCCAGGGAAGACTGAATGGGGTTGCCCAGGGTAATAGGGATGCCTGGCCTGGGACCAGAGCAATGGCAGGGGTTTGAGCCCTAGCTTGGAGCCCCAGAGGACAGCATGAGGTTGCTCCAAGGAAGAACAGGAGACTCGTTTTCTGGAAGGTCTGTGAGGTCCCCGCAGGTCCAGATTAGTATTCAGTATTTATAATATTTCCATAATGGTAAAACAAAAGAAAACAAGCAGAGAGAATGCATTTTTAATCACCAATCATTTCTCTTTGTTTGTTGTGAATGAACAGCGAGGTGAAATAGTATTTCATAATCACCCCATTCGAATTTTCCTCCCCACAAAGCACCGAGAAATCTCTAAATAAAATAAATAAACAAGCCAAGACCTTAAAATAAATTCCAGAGGGTAAAGTGCTACGTGTGGGTTATCACAGCTGCGGGGAGGCAGGGGCTGGGAGGTGGGGAAGGGAGGACAAAGGGCCAGGGGCCTTGTCAGTTACCAGGAATGAGATCCCCCAGATCCAGAGACTGACAAAGAAGGGCGGAAGAGCGGAGGAATGGTTTGAAGATCCGCAGCAGTGTAGAGCTGGGACAGAACCCCCACTCTTCATTTCTTCCTTCTTTTTCTTTCAGACTCTTCTGGTCCTCCTTCTCTCCCTGAAAACCAAAGAAACTCTTGTTGCCTGTCCCCTTGGCACTTTACAACCTCCCATTCAAAATACTCCTCATCCAGGGGCTCTTTGGATAATGTCTGCCTGCCCTCTGAGCTAGTCCAGCCTTCTCAAGTGATAGAGGAAGAAACCATAGCAAAGAGAACACGGACGGGACATATCTAAGACTCTCCAGCAAGTTAATGACAGGGTTGGGCCTGGAAGCCAGGGGGCTTGACTCCCTGTCAAGTCAGCTTTCATCTACCTGCACTTATCTCTAGATGTCTTTGAGACACCGCCTATGCCGCTGGATTTTCTCCACTGGCTGTTCCCAATTTTTTGTTTTGTGCATCTCAACATCCCCAGACCTTCGGGTCCTAGCAAGGTGCCTGGCACATGGGGGCACTCATCAAATGTTTGTCAGATATGTGGCTGGATGGAGGGATGGATGGATGGACGGATAAATGGATGAATTGGCGGTTGGCTGGATGGAAGGATGAATAGGCGAATTGGTGGGTGGATGCATGGAAGGTACATCGATGGATAGATGGATGAATGGATGGATGGATGAAAGGTTGGGTGGGTGGGTGGATGGATGGATGGATGGATGGATGGATAAATGGATGGATGGATAAATGGATGAATTGGTGACTGGATGGATGGAAGGATGAATGGGTGAATTGGTGGGTGGATGCATGGAAGGGTACATAGATGGATAGATGGATGAATGGATGCATGGATGAAAGGTTGGGTGGATGGATGGATGGATGGATTACTGGATGGGCGAATTGAAGGATAGAAGCTGGCTGGCTGACTGAATGGATGAATTGGTGGGTGGATGGATGAAAGGATGGATGGATGGATAGATGAGTGGATGGATGGAAAAATGGAAGGGTAGATAAATGAACAGATGGATAAATGGATGGATCGATTAAAGGTTGGGTGAGTGGATGGATGGATGGATTATTGGATGGATAGATGGATAAAAGCATAAGAGACTAAAGCTGATTTCATCCCCTTCCTGGACAGTGGAAAAGGGCACCTTGGATGGCCACTTGCTAGATAGCTAATGGCAATCACAGTGTAGTCTAGTTAACACCTAGGAGTCCTGGCACCTTGAAATTATGTCTTCAACAACTTCTTGAAGGACTCTGAAAAGAATCACCTTCTAGCAGAGGCCTCCCTCCTGGTTAAAATTTGAGGCAGAACGCCAGGGCCAGGCAGACCCCATTTTCAAGTAAGTCATGTGGTAGGAAAAAGCCCTGGCTGGGGACAGAGGACCCAGGCTCTGTTCTTATTCTGTCACTAGCTTTGCATGGTCACTGGGGTCACTGGTATACAAGCAGCTTCCTCTCTCTGGACTTTAATTTTTCTTTCTGAACCATTCTTAAATGTTCTAGGCTGTGGGTCTGGCCCCTTCGATGTGGACAACTTGCCAGGGCTTGGGAAAATTTCACTTCTAGGTCTCTCTCTCTCTCTCTTTTTTTTGAAATGGAGTTTCACTCTGCTGCCCAGGCTGGAGTGCAATGGTGCGATCTCGGCTCACTGCAACCTCCATCTCCCAGGTTCAAGCTATTCTCTTGCCTCAGCCTCCCAAGTAGCTGGGATTGTAGGCACCCGCCACCAACCCCAGCTAATTTTTGTGTTTTTACTAGAGACGGGGTTTTGCCATGTTGGCCAGGCTGGTCTCGGACTCCTGACTTCAGGTGATCCGCCTGCCTCGGCCTCCCAAAGTGCTAGGATTACAGGCGTGGGCCACCACGCCTGGCCTGGAGTTCTTGTTTTGTCGGCTGGGTGGCCCCTCTCCCTGGTCCCCGACCCCTTCCACCTTGAGGAGCGCTGCTCGGCCCTCTCCCACCCAGCGTCTTCCCTGGCAGGGCAGTGGGCATGAGACAGCACAGGGACAGCACAGAGCCTCAGGAAGCCATGCTGCAGCCAAGACCCACACTCCTCTGAATCCTATTGAAAAAATAATAAAAAGGTAATTACTTTGTCATTACTGAACACTGGTTTGTCTTTTTTCATTTTTTTTTTTTTAAGCCCTGACCATAAATAACGAGTCCATTACCCTTCAGAGTGGACACACACATCCATACGGGACCTGCCTCCTGGAACATCCTGGTTTCCTACCCACCCCCATGCCCTGGCATACGCCACACGTCCCCCACCACGCATGCACATCGAGCAAAGAGACACTATTTGTTCACTTGTCATTTTCTAAGCACTCTGCTGGATGCTGGAAATAATCATAACAACAGTCATTATGTGTGAATCCAGGCTAAGTGCCCTGCATGAATTATCTCAATTAATTCTCCTGACAATACTGTGAAGCAGAACCTGGTTCTTGCCATTTTACAGATGGGGACACTGAGGCTGAGAGAGGTTGGGAGTTGCCCAAAGTCACACTACTGGTAAGTAGCAGAGCTGGATTTGAACCCAGAACTGGTTAATTCAGAACTACAGCAATGATTTAGGCCAGGCATGTTGGCTCACGCCTGGAATCCCAGCACTTTGGGAGGCCGAGGCAGGTGGATCACCTGAAGTCAGGAGTTCGAGACCAGCCTGGCTAACATGGCAAAGCCCTGTCTCTACTAAAAATACAAAAATTAGCCGGGCATGGTGGCAGGTGCCTATATTCTCAGCTACTCAGGAGGCTAAGGCAGGAGAATTGCTTGAACCCAGGAGGCGAAGGTTGCAGTGAGCTAAGATTGCACCATGGTACTCCAGCCTGGGTGACAGAGTGAGACTGTCTCAAAAAAAAAAAAAAAAAAAGAAAAGAAAGAAATACAGCGATGATTTAAACATAGATTTTAAAACCACACACACACCATCTAATGGGAGGGTTTAGGGAGAAGACAGTTATAATACATGCTCTGACAGAGAAAACAAGGGGGCTATGGGAGCACAGACAGAGGTGTCTAATCCAATTTGGGGCAGGAGGACATCAGGAAAGGCTCCCCAGTGGAAGTGCCACCTGTTTTGGTCTTAATGGGTGAGTTGGGGGGTGAAAGGCCTTAGAGCAGAAGGAACAGTCTAGACAGAGGCCTGGAGCTGGGAGCAAGCGGGGTAGGTTGGAGATCTGTGTGGCTGGAGCAGAGGGTGTGTGGATATGTGAGGGGGAGTGGGGAGAGGCAGGCCAGGCTCCCGCTCACATCCGGGCCAGCTTGGCACAGCAGGGCAGTCCTCCCCACCCACATCCAGGGCACTCCAGCCTGTGTGACAGGAGGGCAGCTCATCAACAAAACAGCTCTTTCTTGCCTCCATGGCCAGCCCCGCCCTCCATGTGACGCCAGCTATGGGTGGCAGCCATATGTGCACAGGTGCCCGTCGGGAGGAAGCATAGCCACTTCCGGAGTCCCAGGACAGGTTCCCTTTCCACGCCAATCTCAGGCAAGATCGCATCCCAAGACAAAGCACCACCATGACTAGTCCCTTTGGCTTCTGCTCTCAGATCTGGGAGAGGTGGGAAGGAAGAGAAAGGGGCAGGGGCTGTGTGGGCCCACGTGGCACGTGGCAGGGACCACATCGCTGTGGGAGTGTGGCTTTGCTCTGAGGACAGTGGGGCGGCTGGTCCTGTGATTTTTCCATCACTTGGTTTTCCCTGTTCCACAGGCCCTGGGGCCAGGCCTGCCCCACCCTGGCAGGCGTGGGAGGGGTTAAGGTGTTGGCCCAGGGATCTTCGGGTAAGAGGTGATGTCAGCATCGGGCCTGCCCCTCACCTGGCTGGATTGCTGTGTATTTGGGTGGCTGTTGACAGCAGAAGCAGTCTTCCCGTGTGCAAATACAGCACAGCCACACCTACATGCACCAGGACGCTTCTTTAAAGGGAATGCAGTCCCACACCTCCACAAGTGCACACTCACACTCCCTGCCACACAGATAAAATCACACACACCTTACCACTTGGTGTGAATGACACCCCTGTCCACGTACATCTCCCAGTCAGGCTGCTGAGGGGGCCCTCGAAAAGATATATCTGGAGGGTTTCATTTCAATTCGTTCTTTAAATTCTTAAGTTCAATTCACACCCAAATACCTGGCTCTCCGATGGTGGGTGTCTTTTTATTCTCTGCATTATATTTATGTTTGTATTTCACTGGGTTTCCTGAATTGTTTGCAGTGGGTGTGAATTACCCTCCTTTTTTCCCCCAGAAATTCAAAGCGATTTTTTTCTAAAAAAGGTAGATAGTTCAGAGAATGTTAAAACTGCAAGGGGTTGTAGAGATCAGAGACCCTGGGACCAGGGAATGTTTCCTAGAAGCAAAATGTTAGTCACTTGCAATTCTTGTAGTTACCAGGCAGAGGTAAACATAAATACCCCTGAAAAAGTAAATTAATTAGAACCAACTAGGAAAGAAGGGGTTGAGCCAGAGAGCAAGACAGCCTGGCCCTTGCTTGGAGCTGAGCTGAGAGCTCGGACAGGGAAAATGAAAGCAGCTACAAAGTGTGGATCCTGAGCTCGGAAAACAGGTAGTATTTATGGCATAGAAATCCCTAAGGCTTTTCTGTCGAGAGAGGTTTCTGGAAGTTGTGGGTGAAGGGGTAGGAGGAGGTGGGGAGCTCAACTCTGTTGAGACTGAAGGACAGAGACAGACCCCACCCCTTCTCTCCCCTCAGCTGAGCATTGCCTAAGAAGCCTGGACTCAGTAGCTGTTCTGGAGGCCTCCGAGAACCTGTCAACGCGATGCTCTGGGCCTCAGCTCCTGGGAGACTGCCTTTCTCTCCATCCCTGCCTGCGGCTGTGGATCTGAGCAAGGCCGCTTAAACCTTGAAACAGCCCCTGCTTGTGGCCAGCACGGTTCTAATAAGGATTCATTACTAGAATCATAGACTCTTTCACCCATTAAATTAGCAGGGGTTAAAAAAAAAAAAAAGACTGAGAGAGAACACCAAAGGTTGGACAGTAGACGGGAGATGTGCGCTGGTGGAAGGGCAAATGAACACAACCTAATCTGGCGATGGATAGGAACAGCTTCGAAACGTGTGCACACTCTTGGACTCAACAATTCCACTTTAAGGAATGTGCATGATTATTTATGGACAAAGATATTCATTAGAGTTATTTATAATAATGAAAAGAATCGGAAACAAGTTCGATGTCCAAAATTTCCAGTAGTGAAGTACTGCGGAAGTAAATTATGATTAACTCTACAATATGGCCATTAAAAATCATGTTGGAAAAGAACACTTAATGACGTGACGAAGTGTTCATGCTACATACACATGTCAGGCTAAAAAAAAACCCCCCACAGTCCAGTATGTTCAGAGTGATTCTGATTTTATACAACCAGACAAAGCCAAGATAAAAAAAACTAACAAATAAAAATCCCGGACTGGAAGGAAATACACCAAAACATCAACCAGAACATTAACAACCATGGGTGGTGGGATTACAGATAATTTAAATTTGCTTCCTCCTGTTTATCTGTATTTTCTGAATTTTTTACAAAAAAAAATACACATATTATATATTTAGTCAGAAACAAAGAATTACCTACTTTGTTTTTTTTTGTGTGTTTTTTTTTTTGAGACAGAGTCTCGCTCTGTCGCCCAGGCTGGAGTGCAGTGGCTGGATCTCAGCTCACTGCAAGCTCCGCCTCCCGGGTTTCCGCCATTCTCCTGCCTCAGCCTCCAGAGTAGCTGGGACTACAGGCGCCCGCCACCTCGCCTGGCTAGTTTTTCGTATTTTTTAGTAGAGACGGGGTTTCACAGTGTTAGCCAGGATGGTCTCGATCTCCTGACCTTGTGATCCGCCCGTCTCGGCCTCCCAAAGTGCTGGGATTATAGGCTTGAGCCACCCGCGCCCGGCCTATCTACTTTGTTAAAAGAATGACAGAATTTCGGGGTGAAAGAACTTGTCAAGTTCACCAACCCGGATGGGATTTGGGAACCAAGCTCAGCGTCTGGGAAAAAGCCCCTCCTGTTCTCCCTCTCCAGGACTCCCAAGAGAGACACTTACACATAAAATGAATGAACTCAACTTTAAAAAGTTTTAATTAGGGCGGGCGCGGTGGCTCACGCCTGTAATCCCAGCACTTTGGGAGGCGGAGGAGGGTGGATCACCTGAGGTCAGGAGTTCGAGACCAGCCTGACCAACATGGTGAAACCCCGTCTCTACTAAAAATACAAAAATTGGCCGGGTGTGGTGGCACGCGCCTGTAATCCCAGCTACTTGGGAGGCTGAGGCAGGAGAATCACTTGAACCCAGGAGGTAGAGGTTGCAGTGAGCTGAGGTTGCGCCACTGCACTCCAGCCTGAGTGACAGAGCGAGACTCCATCTCAAAAACAAACAAACAAACAAACAAACAAACAAACAAACACACCTTTTTTAGATTACAGCTTGCCCAGTAATCACCATAATCACTTATCTCAGGCACTTGTTCACCTCTTCAGTCAAGAAGCGTCTCCTGAGCACCTACCTTGTTGCTAGCACCAGGTGAGGCACAGTGAGCCAGAAAAGCATGGACCCCACCCAAGGAGAACCACAAAACAAGGAACGGTCCAGGAGAAGAAAGCCAGCACATCATTCACCATTTTAAAATGTAAAAAATAGTGACTCTTTGTTACCATTTATTGAGTGCTTACTGTATATAAGATCTGATGCTTTGTGGTTTTTGTTGTTTGTTTTTGGTTTTTGAGACAGCGTCTTACTGTCGCCCAGGTTGGAGTGCAGTGGCACAATCTCAGCTCAATGCAACCTCCGCCTCCAGGGTTTGAGCAATTCTCCTGCCTCAGCCTCCTGAGTAGCTGGAGTTACAGGCATGCGCCACCATGCCTGGCTAATTTTTGTATTTTTAGTAGAGATGGGGTTTCCACTTGTTGGTCAGGCTGGTCTTGAACTCCTGACCTCAGGTGGTCTGCCCTTCTTGGCCGCCCAAAGTGCTGGGATTACAGGCATGAGCCACCATGCCCAGCCTAAGATCCAATGCTTTGTACTGTAATTTCTTTGTTTCCTCTCATCTTTTACTAGATTGAAATCAGATCGACAGATTTGTTCTGCTTCCCCCTTCTCCTCTCCTAATGCAATTCACATTCAAGTTTCATCCCTTTATGAACATTGAGTAAAGGTAAAAATGCTTGTTGCATTGGGGTGAGTGGAGTAGTGAGGATTGTGTTACCTCTCTGCCCAAGCAACTGGTCCCAAGGGAGTCAGACTGCCTGCCTCAGTCTTGGGAAAGTGATTCTCTGTGCCCTGCTTTCCTCATCTGTATAATGGGTATATTTATAATCTCAACAGTTTCATATGGTTGTTTTGTGGGTCTATTGAGATATCATGAAGGTTTAGCATGGGGCCAGGCACATAATAATCACTCAATAAATATCAGTGATTGATGTACAAGTTGCTCTCCATCACAGTAGAGGACCAGACACCAAAATCTGTGGGTAGCAAGCTGAGCTGTGATTACTTTCAAGGCTTTCCCAATTACACAAACTGAAACAGACTTAACTTTATTTGTTCCACAATCAATTATTGGGAGCCTCCTGGGTGCCAGGCACGATGCTTGGCTTCTGAGCTTCTGAGTTAAAGGTGCAGACTCTGTCCTCAGAGTGAGAAAGGTGTGTGTGTGTGTGTGTAGGGGCGTCTTCCCCGAAGATACAGAAATGGGAGAGGCTTTTGATCACATGCAGCCTGCCTGGAGGCAGGGGGCTGGAGAAATGTTTTCATGGGGTCCTTAGCTGACCCGCCTCCGCTCCCACCTGTGCAGCCTCCTCTGCTGGATACACTTTACCAGAGCCATCCATTTCCCTACTATAGACGCCCCGGCCAAATGCCAGGGAGTGAAAATCTCAATCAAGGCCACCGCACCAACCTGGTAATTCCTGGGAAGTCCTGGGTTGTATTGGCTCGTATCAGCTTCTCTTCCCCCCGCCAAACTTTGTCCTAGGACCTTTCTAGTCACTTTCCCACAGCATAGGCACTTGGAGGGCAGGGACCACGTTGGCTTATCTTAATTCTGTGCTTGACTCATAGAGAGTGAGGGCCTGCTTTATGCCAGACACTGCTCAAGGTGCTGAGGACACAGGGGACTCAGAACAAAGTTCCTGTCTCCAAGAAGCTCCCATGCTAGAAGGGGCAGCCAGATAGGAAATATGGGAACAAAGGAGGAAGCAAAATCATTGTGGACACTCAAATAGGACAAAGTGGTAAAGAAAGGCTGGGAGCTACTTTATCGAGAAAGCCCCCCTGAGGTGGTGAGATAGGAGCAGAAACTTGAACAATGCCATTTGATTTGCAGGAAGCAGCCTGCAAAAGTGACATTCCAGGTGGAAGAAATAGCAGGTGCAGAGGCCCTGAGGTGGGGACAAGCTTGGTGTTTTCCAGGACAGCAAGAAGCTTGTGTGAACCAGGCAGAGAAGGAGAGAGGTGAGGCCCAGGGACAGGCGACGGCCAGATCTTGAAGGACCTTGGTGACCATGGGGGAAAGGCTTGGATTTTATTTTAGGGGAAGCTCAGGAAATGCTAAATTGAAGAACATGAGGGGAAAGAGCACCTGATTTCAGTCCCTGCGCGGGAAGTTTGGGTCGGGAATGAAAAAAAACAAGCGATGGAGGAACAAGGCATGGAGATATTTGGCTGCCATCAGAGGCTGCTGTTTGGGGTTGCCGCTCTCTCCTGGCCCCTTACTTTAATTTTTGGGGGGACATTAGGGGTGGTGGTTGAGAAACAAAAGAGCTTTCCCTTTTCATCCCCCACCCCCCGCAAATCCTCTTTCCTCCTCCCAGCCTTGACTCTGTTTCCAGCCTTCCCTACCCGAGATGAGGTTCCTTTAGAGGAGGTGGAAAACCTTCTTGGGAGGTGGGAAAATTATGAAATATTTGAGTAAAAAATGGAGGGAGGAATACAAATTTTAATAAAAGTTTGGTGGGTGACGTGGCTGTTGGAGACGTTGAGAGAGGTGGGAAAGGGTGTGTGGGAGGGCATTATAGTGGGAAAGGGGTAAGGGTGAGCCTGATAGTGGGAAGTGGGGTAGGCCTGATAGTGGGACAGAGAGATGAGTGAATTCTTCCCTAGCCCCTCAAGGGCAGGCTTTGTCTCATTCATTTCTGGCTCCCCAGCACTGGTGGAGATCTGCTCTTCCTCGGAGCTCAGCCATCCCTACCAAATGAATGAATGAGTGAAGGACTATTGTTGGAGGGGAAAAAAAAGGACAGAGGAGAAGAAGGAATGGAGAGAGCATGGAAAGAAATGAGAAGTAAAGGGAGCACTGGATGTCCCAAGGAGCAATGACAATTACTGGCATTTATCGATCAACATCTTGGCCCAGGCCCTTTTCCTGCATTAACTCATTTTAGCCTCTCAACAATCCTAGGCAGTAGGTACTATTATTATCCCCATTTTACTGTGGAGGCAACTGAGGCACAGAAGGGTCAAATGCCTTCCAAAGGGTCACCCAGCTGGGGACTGGTAGGGTCTGAACTCCAAGCCCAAGTTGCTAACCCCTTCTTTACACTGCCCCAGGAGTGGACTCAGTCCTGAGCCAAAAAGTTAGAAGAGCTACCTTGCCAGTTCTCAGGTTACTGTCCCTCGCTGTGCCTCAGTTTCTCCTTCTGTAGGATGACAGGATTGGGCTTGAGAGCTCTGGGGTTGTGCATCCTGCTGAGTCACCAGGCACAAGGGTCTTAGAGATGGTGGGTGAGCACCCAACCCCTGAAAGCTGAGAATGCCTTGGCTGGTGGGGGTGGTAATGGAGAGTAACCAATCAGTGGTCTTTGAGGGATGTTAATTATCGATGTGTTGCTGCCTCCAGTTAATTATTGGGATAAGTTGGGGGGGGACAAAACGACCCCGAAAGGTGTGTCTAATGGCTAAATCTGGCCTTCCTGTGTGGACAGATCCTGAAGGGACCCCCAGGAAGTGAGGAGCTGGTTTTTTGAGGTGGTTTCTTCCCCAGTCCATCTAACACAAGCAAATATCACCGAGTATCTAAGGAGTGTGGGATGGCTCAGCCTCCTCTCCCAAATTTGTTGGCTATATTAGGGCACAGGGCAAATCCTGGCCTCCTCAGGGCCAGAGGGCCATCATGTCTCCAGTCTGTGTCCATATGCTTCTGGACAATTAACTTCCAGTTGAAGGCAGAACATGGAATGCATCCCAGAAGATGCTTGTCTTGGACAATCATCATACAGGGCTTTGGGTCATTTCTCTGGTCCTGAGAGGCTTTCCTGACACCTTGCAGATTAGGCTCCAAAGACTACCAGCCTGCAACAATGTTTACCAGCCTGTGGCATTGCCTCTTAGTTTAATACATTCTGTTGAGCAGGGCTTGAAGCTGTGGGTCATACTTTGAATTTATATTCATTTATTCCACCAATCATTGATCTATTTCATTTACTGTTACGGTCAGTTTCTCACCTATCTCATCATCTGGGTGTTTTCACTTTCTTTCACGCCTCTCAACATATCCATCCCACCTTTATGCTAAAGGGAAAAGTAGGTCAGGCCTGGAATGAGGGGTGCGCTTGCTGAGAAAGGCAAGACGAGAGCTACAGGGCCCTAGCACTGAAGCTGACCACTAGGCTCAGCTGGTGTGGCCACTTCAAACCAATTGGGAAAAGGGAAAACTGGGCATGGGAGAAAAGGGGGTTTCTTCAATAAAGTATGAAAGTGCCCCTCAAAAGACTCTTCCCCCATCATCTGGGGGCAGGGGGATTAGCTATCCCAAGACACTGTTTTCTTTTCTTTTGTTTTGTCTTGTCAGAGACAAGGTCTGGCTATGTTGCCCAAGCTGGTCTCGAACACCTGGGCTCAACGGATCCTCCTGCCTCGGCCTCCCTAAGTGCTGGGATTACAGGCGTAAACCACGACGCTGGCCCTCAAGACACTCTTTAACCTATTGCTTTGCTTTATTTTCTTCATGGATACTTTCACTCTCTGAGATAACATTATCCACTTGTTTTAATGTGTATTATCTGCCCCCCAGCCCCTCCATGTAAGGTTCATTCTGCATGGCCTATGTTGCTCACTTAAGGATATATTCCTTGCACAGTAGATTGAATGAAAAACTCCCTTGCAAAGAATAAGTGCAAAGCAGATATCAAACAGTGAGAACATTTCGTTCCTTTGGGTTCCACAGTTCTAACACTCTAACTTGCAAAAAAGGGCCAGTTCTTCTGTGGAAAGTGGGAACCAAACTCGGGCTCTCTCCAGGTTCAGAACAGGTGGAAAGTAATGCCCCCCCTCCCGCCATCCCTTCTTTCTTTTCCCCTAGCCTCAACTCAACTCAGTTAGGGGGTGTAGAAGCCTCTGGAGCTGCAAAAGGGGGCCGAGCGCTCAGATGCTGCTCCGCAGGCAGCGACTCGCCGCACGCGCACGCTGACCTCAGCCCGGGCGGTGGGTGGGAAGGACCTGGAGGGGCAGGTCTGGGGGTGTGAGGGTGGAGCGGAGCCCGGCCCTGAGATCCGGCCCAGGTTTTGCATGCCACCCAGTCGCTCGCTCGGCCGCGGAGAATTCCATAATCACAGCGGGCGAGAGCGGAGACTGGGAGCGAAAAATCCGGGATCCGGCAACTTTGGGCAGCGCATGCGCGTCCGCGGCGCTCCATCCCAAACACACACACATTTTTCCCCCGGACTTGGAAAGTCACCCAAAGCCGCCCCAAGTGCAGGTAAGAGACTCTGCGCTCCCTCTGCCGCGGCCCCCTCACGCCCCCCAGCTCCGCGGGCCTCCCGGGGCGCCTCCCCGTCGCTCCCCCTGTCCCGGTGCACCCCCCCCAACCCCGGGGCTGCCGCTTGCAGCAGGCAGCGGGCGAGCGAGCGAGCGAGAGAGCCAGCAAGCCAGCCTGCGATCGGCGGCTGCCACCCAACTCCGGCCGTGCGGAGGCAGGGGGCACGGAGGGCTGGCACCCAGGCGCAGGGCGGCGCGTTGCCCGTCGTGGCCAGGGAAATGTCCGGCGCGCGGCTCCGGGGGAGGGGAGGGCTGCTCCTCCTGGGGGTCACTTACTCCAACTGAGGGGGCGGCGGGGTAGGGGAGAAGAGAGGGAGGTGCCAGGCGCGAGTGCAGGACTTTGCAAATAGGGTGGGGGCGCCCCCCGCGCTGTGGGCTCCGGGGGGGGCAGGTGCTCGCCAATACCGGGTAATCACTCCTTCTCCCTACACCCCCACCCAACCCCACCCCCCAGCAGCAGAGGGGTCGTGCGCTCTCCAGGGCAGAGAAGGAGGCAGGGGTGAGGGGTGCCTGGGGTGACTTTGCAAGACTTTGCCCATGGGAAGGGGTGGGTGGGGAACCTCTCCAGGCGGCTCTTGTGCCCAGATACCGGGTGTAGGTGCTGCCAGCAGAGGTAGGCAGTGTTCGCTTAGGTGCGGGGTGCCAAAGGGTATCCCCGATAGGAAATCGAAGGCAAGATATTTCTTAGATGGGGGGAGCGGCGCCCCCCTTTTCATCTGTGCCTGGGAAGTTTATCTTAAGTGCGCTGCTCCAGGCGCGGCAAGTGGCGTTCCTCACTCCCTTCCCCACCCCACCCCCTGCCTCCCAGGGTGAAGGGCTGGCAACACAGGGCACGGGGAACCGGGGCGCCGGCCCAGAGCCGCCCGGCTGTCGGCCGGAGCCCGCCCGGGTCCCGGGAAAAGTTCGGGCGAGTTGTTGCCGGCTGTTGTGTGCGCCGGGAGAGAAGTTGCGCCCGGGGACTGGCGGGCTAGCAGCCTGGTGGAGCGGTGCGCTCCAGGGGGGCTTTGCGGCGTGGGAGAGGGTCGGGCGGGGTCTGTTCCTCCAGGGTGGCCTGAGGGTGACCTCGGGGCTCAACAACTGGGGAGAAGGAGCCCTGAATCCAAGGGCACAGGGCTGAAATAGGCACCTGGTGAAGGACAGAGAAACAAGTAGTTTGTGGGGGCGCAGGGAACACCAAAGGGAGACAGCCGGTTCCCTGGTCACTTGGGGTCCGGCTTAACGGCAAAGGAGAGCATGGTGACTGACGGAGGAGCGTCGGGGAGCGGGGCTTCAGGGGACGCGCGGGAATGGGGGATCGGGCCAGACCGAGTCAGGGAGCTCCCGGGGCAGGGGGCCGATTCGTGCGCCCGGGGTGAGCCGGCCGGGCGGAGCGGCGGCCGGTTTATTTTTACTCGGTGGCATTTGCAGAATGTGCAGCTGATGGCCGTCGGCCGCCAGGAAGTTTTGCTTTCTGTTCTTTCTCTCTCTTTTCGAAGCCAGCACTGCCGGGAGCTAGCGGGCCGGACAGCCGGGCCTGGAAGGGGAGGGGGCGGCCGCTGGGGTGGTGAGGTGCGGGCAGAGGCGCGCTGTGGCCGCTGGCGGGGGCTGGCCGGGCGCGGGCGGGCGGTTGGTTGCTGGGCCGCTGCGGAGCATTTGGGTGAATGTCTGTCCCCAGCGCTGGAAGCTCCTCCGCGAAGGGAACAGGTGTATGCGCCGTCAATCACGGCTGGAGGGACACTTTGGGGGCGTAGATTAAGATAATAATAATAGATTTTTCTCTAAGGGGTGGGCGCAGATTCTTCTTCTAAGTCATCCCCGACCCGGGTCCGGAGTTGGGGGAGGCTAGTGGAGCGCTGAGGGAGGCAGGGAGCCTCCTCTTCCTCCACACAAGTTCCTCTGCCCCAGCCTCAGCTTGGAAAGCCGGCTCTGGGCGCGGCGAGGACCTCCTTCCAGCCACGCTGGCTACGGTGTGGGTGCGGGTGCGTGCCCATCGGGAAAGCTGCAGTAGCGCCCCTCCTGGGTATGGAGCTCCCCCAAACCTGGATCACTGGGCCACGGGGCGGGGTGTGCGTTTATACCCGAGTGGAGTGTGGGGGCGCGGCCCTCACTGTGCGTGGTTGTCCCGCCAACACCCGGTACGTTCAGGGGGTGGCGAGGGGGTAAAGGCCCTGGTAGTCGCTGGGCAAAGTTAGTAAATTTAGGACGTCTCCGAGCTGGTACAGGCGCGCGGTGAGAGCGCACGAGGGGACTGGAAAGCAGATCGCCGAATAATCTTGTTGTCCCCCCGCCCTACCTACGACGCGCGCGCGTATACACACACACACACACGTACACACACATACACACACGCACACACACGCGCACACACACACGTCGCCGTCCTAAAGGGAGCTGTCCCGGCTGAGCAGGAGCAGCTGCGCCGGGCATGGGGAGGGGGGTAGTTGGTCCCCGGGGGCTGCGCCGGGGCTGCGCTCCACGTGCCCGGAGGGGGCGCTGGGCCGTTCGGCGCCCGAGCGCAAAGCGCCGGGTTTGCGTCCTCGTGGCGATCAGGCGGTGCGTGCCGGGCGGGCGTCGCGATCCGCGCAATCTCCGGAGACCCGCGCCACCTCCCCCTACCCCCAGCCGCTTTTCCACTTCCCAAACTTCGGTTTTTAGGGTGTGCCCCTCCCGGGAGCCCTCGGACCCTCTCCAGGGCAGAGTGGAGAACTTCTCCTTTCCAGGCGGCGACCACCATCTCTATCCCTAGAGTCCAGCGAATTGGAGAGATCGCCGCCCCGCCCCCCCAGCCCCCTTCTTGTTAGCCACCTTAGAGGCGGTTAAGGAGAGTTTATGGGGAATATTGTTGAACTTCAGTAATCAGGTTTCCAGCGATCTTATGCCTCCTGTTTAATTTATTAGACTAGTTATTTATTCTGTTGATGATAATCTGTTGCTGGTTTCTATGGAGATGTTAAACTGATCTCTTTCAGAAATCAAACTCCATATGCACTAAAACGTTTAAAGGGGCAGTGCCTTCCTCTTTTATTCCCCTTGCCTTGTTTGTTTGTTTTTTAGACTTTGCACCTTGCCGAGACTTGGAGTCTTGCTCTGAGTCTCCGCGCATTTTATTTCCTTCTTACGAAGGAGAGGAGCCCAGCCCGGGAGCCTTACGCTTTGTGGCAAGTACAGCTTATTATGGCTAGAAGAAAGCGAAGGCTTTGATCTCTAAGTTGCATCATCATTTAAAACAGATCATTTCACCACCACCCCCTCCCCCCCCATCATATAAGAGCAAAATTCTTTCAAGATCAAAGAGTCCAATCTTAAAAAAAGCTATTGTTTAAAAAAACATAAGAAAGTCAGTTAAATATGAAACTCCCTTATATGTCTGTTTCCCTTGTGTTTAAATAATTTTAATAAGAAAAACAAAACTTGTAGCTCAGCTAATTTTTTTCACACTTATTAATAGATTATCTTGCCCCCCACCCCTTTTTAATTTAAAAGAAGTTCAAAGTTAGATTTCTCTGCCTGTGGGGGTTGAGGTATATTTGCTTCTCTTTTAGATCCTGACCATCTGTTTTAGGAAAATTAGCCTCTGGGAAGAGGGGAAAAGGAGTTTTTAGTCAAACTTACTGGAGTGCTTTATTTATTTATTTTTTGGGGAAAATTGTGACCCAAATATTTTAAAGTTCAATTTTGCTTGCTTTTTGGGAGGATATCAATAACCTCTGTCTGGTATGTGAGACGACATCAACTTTTTCTCCTTTTCTCCTCTGCCCAGGTATTTTTCTGTAGATCTGTGACTGGTTGGGGCGGGGGGTGGGGAGGCGTTGCAGTGAATTAAGAAAGGAAGGCAGAAAAAAATTATCTTGTTTTGTGACACTGAAAAATTGCAAACTGACTCTGACTCAGATATTTATCACGCTGACAGATATGATACAATGCGATTGCATTTCCTAATGATCCTGTGGGACTAAGTTGTAGGTAGAACCATTTAATGCATTTTTAATATTAAAGTAAGGCAGGGGTTCCATTTTGTTGGAGATAGGGGGAGTGGATGCCCTTCCATAGAGATGGTGCTTTCTGAATATACTGCTTTACTTTTTCAACTGGACACCCCCCCCAACCCCACCCCTTCACATTTCCATTTACTTTGTCTGTGTGTTGGGGGGTGGGGGGGCATGCACAGAGCATTTGGCTTTCATAAATAAATTTATATCTGGCCAGAAGGTCCAATGCTAAATAAGAGCACACTTAAAAAAAAAAAAAAAACCCTGACTCCACCCCTGCTATAGGAAATAAAACGGGCAATACTTGAGTTTTTTTTTTTTTTTTTCCTTCTGCCACCCTGGTTCTCTTTTATATTATTTTATATTGGAGGGGAGTAGGTAGAGTGGTTGTTGCTTCTCAGCTCAGAGGCGAGAGGAACCATTCCTATTATTTCCCTCTTTGCTATATTTTTGAAATTTGTTTGATTTGGATTGCAAACAGAACAGAGGCTTACGAGTAGAAAAGAGCACTGTGGCTTTAAACTCAGGAGTTTGCATATTCTCCTTGTATCTTTCCCCTTTGCTAATTATTGTGTTGTTTTCAGAGCAAATATGTCATATCCATGGCGACCGGGCAGGTTTATTGTCTTTCTGAAGCAATAGCTCACATAAGTAATTAATGACTTTCTTTTTTTTCCTCTGGCTTAGGTTAAACAGATCATTCAAGGAAAGTCATATCTCTCTCTCTTCTCTCTCTCTCTCTCTCTCTCTCCCTCTTTCTCTCTCTCTTTTTTTAGCCTAGTGACATAAGAACATGAGTAGAATAAGAAAATACTTTAACCAAGAAGTCAACAGCTTATTTTCCCCCATTTCTTTTCAAAGCTGAAGTGTCAGCTTTCAGACATATGAGGCTGTCATTCTCGCAGCCCTGAGCAGTGCAGTCCACGCCTGGGCTGGAAACCCACTGAAAGGTTGTGTAGCTTGGAAACAAGGGAGGTGTTCACACTGGGGGGAGGAACCTGGAGGAATTTGCTTTTGAGGTTGGGGGGAAGCACTCCAAAATGAGTATTTCTCCTGTATTTAGCAGAATTTAATTAAATTGTTTACAGGAAAGAATTAATGAGTTGGTAGTAACGTGTTCTCCCACCTCCCTTCTTTTTCCCAGTCTAGTTAATTGGAAAGACAAAGTTTTTCTTTTTGATTCACCTTCAGCTTCCGCTTTCTCCGACCTTTGTCTCAAGTGCTTTTTCCAGGAAAAGTAGCTTTTGGAATCCCCACTGGTTAATATTTCCAGAAGTATAGTGGGGTTTTTGTTTTTGTTTTGCTTTTCCCCTTAGACCTACAACTCAAAGCTGGTTTCTTCTCAGGAATCAACAGCTCTGATGATTGACTAAGACTTGGATTTTTCAACTTTTTTTTTTTTCTTTTTTGATGGGAAGAGGGCCTTTTCGAATGTAAAACTATATAGACGGCACATCTCCTCTTCTGTATCTTGTGGCAGTATTAGGGAAGGTAGAAGCAATTTTTTTCTTTTAAAAAATCACCTTTTATGATCTGCCCTTTACAAATGGACCTTTGCTGATAAGAATCCTCATGATGCCCCCCCTAAACTTTAGAATGTGCTAGATGTCCTACTAATGTTCTCCTACTAATGTTCTCCAGGGCTCGCTCGCCCCCTCTCATACACATACATTAAGCACATTTATACTATCCTCTCCCCCTTTTTAAAATTTCATGCATAGCCAAGGTTTTTGTGTGTGTCCTTACAAGGGGGGAACGAGATAAGGAGAGAAGCATTTATGTTGTACTCAGGCACAATCAAAAAGAATATTCCCCCACCATCTGAACGAAGTTCAAAAATGCCACGGAATGAATCTTTAGGCTTTTGGCATTGAAAATAAAAATATAAAGAAGAGAGATTTATTTGGTATCTTGTTTCCGAAGAGGAGAAGAGAAGGCCGAGCCAGTCTGATGCTGAGACTCCAGCGGAGTTGTAATTGAGCCCGTAACCTCTTGATGTCTATATCAGAAAAACAGACATGAGCAGAGGGAACCGGAGAGAGGCAAACAAGCCTGGTAGAGGAGAGGGAGCTCAGGGGGAGATTCACAGAGAGAGGAGAGAGATTTAATTTATAGACATTTTAAAAACCGTAATTTCATTAGGATCTGTTCTTCCCTTTCTCTGAAGGGCAGCCCGGCAGACCGATAAGGCCGGCCCCTGTGCCCGGGATATGTGGCGTGGTTGGGAGGGTGCAGGCTGGAGGCATCATCGCCAGCGCCCCAGGTTGGTTTCTTCTCTGCCCACTTTCTACTGGCTTTCTTATTTTGAAATTAAAAAGTCCCAGACGGCCAAAAGTCAGCCGTGGTTCTGGCTGCCTGGTGATCTCTCCTCTGGGTGCCACGCCGCTCTGCGAGTGGGTCTGTCTCCTGCCTGGGCGGTGGCATCAGCATGGCTCCCTTCGGTTGCAGGGCTGCCTTGGGTGCCAGCAGCAGGAGGCCACTGGGGGAGGGGGGCACCCCCACCTCGGCCCCCCTCAAGTTCACCAAGTTACGTTGCTGCGGCTCTGAGGCCACAGCTTGGGGAAAAAAAGCTAAAGCCTGTCGTAAATTCTGCAAAAATTAATCAAGCGTTTAAGAGCTGCACGTTAACAAGGTTTTGCAGGCAAGCTGGGCCCTTCTCCTGTTCCCCCTGTTCAAAGTCCGGCAGAGTGAGGGGTGGCCTGGACAGTGAAGGAAAGGGGGAGTTTTTTTTTTTTTTTTTTTCTTAATTGGAATAATTGAGGACAACCAGGGAGAAGGAAGAAGAGAGATGGGTTTATTGAACAGAAATTCTCAAGTGCCCTTCTTGCATGTTGTTGGAATTTTTTTCCCTTTTGGTCTGGATTTGTCCTATGTGTCTTTGGTGGAAAACACACGTAGAGAAAGAGAGTGAAGGTGGGGGAGAGAGAGAGAAAGAGACAGGGACGCGTCGCTCCTTCGGAACTCATTATCATTCTTAATAAGTCTTAAGGAATAAGGAAGCGCATTGAGTGTAAATGCTGGGTAATCCTAACACTTCTCAAGGTGAGAGGAGTCTTGAGGACACAGAGAAAAGAGCCAGCAGAGGAGGGGGTGGCGGGGGGCAGAGGCCCTGGGGAAGTGGCAGGCCCAAGGTTTGGGAGGCTCAGCAGGAGGCCTGGAGGCTGGGATGGGGGGGACCCCAAGATGTCCCAGGTGGAATGGGTTGTCTGAGATGACACATCTCAAAGATAGGGGGCCTTGCTCAGGGCAAGGAGCCGAGGTGATGGGAACAGCCCTGCCTTAGGTGGGGGGTGTGGGCAGGGACCACAGGATTTTTGCTTTCTCCTGGGTGTCATGTCCTCAAACAGCTTGGCTCCTGTCCCCTGGCCTCAAGTCCCTGGAGAAGACCCAGGTAGGGGTAGGGTTAGAGAAGGCTTGTCCCACCCCAGGCTTCCCCTTGCTGTCCCCTTGGGCTCCCCCGCAGTGGCCGCTCTGGGAAGCAGGAGGGACAGAGTGGTGGCTAGAGCTCAGCTCTGGACACTAGGTGGCTAATAGGATCCGTGAGGTTCTCCAGAGCTGCAGCGGCTGCTGGCTTCCCTCCGTCCCCGCTGGTGGGCTCCGCTGTGCGATGCCTCTGCTGGCTGGGCAGGCAGCCCTGGCTCACAGGAGGGAGGGCGCTGGCCCAGGGCATGGCACAGCTCCCGGGCCAGCCCTCCTAGTGACCAGCTTCCAGGCAAAGCGAGGATGAGGCCAGGGCAGCTCCCGGGTCAGGAGGCAGCGGTCAGGGACGCTTGCTGCCAGGATGACTGGAGTCCTGCCTGTGGTCTCCACCCGCTCCATCCTTGGCCACCTGGGTGTGAGGCGCTGCTGAGCCCGGGTTTGGGGGGGTCTCTGGGCTCTGCTTCTTCCCTTCTTTTGAATCCATGTGCCCCCTTTGAGAATCCTCTTAATAAAAAAAAATCTCATAAGCATAAATATTGCTTATACTTTGAGGGGTTTCGCAGATCTTATAAACCCAGTGTAAGGACTCTCTAGGGCCCCCTGCTCTGGTGGGCTTCTCTCCAATTCTCCAGGATGAGGCAGGGGGCAGGAGAAAGGAGGCAAGTGGTCCCTACCACCACTCCCACCTGCCTGCCTCTGTACTGGGAGAGGAGAGTGCTGTCAAACTGTCACCAGGGGACCCCGTAGGTGGATGGGGGCTAGCACTCAGGTTGCTCTGTGAAGAACCCCACCTGCTCAGGTAGCGATGCCCCACGCCAGGCCAAAGGCAGCTCTCCCGGTTCCCCTATCCATGGTAATGGATGCATCCCCTTAATGGCAGAGCTCTTGGGCATGCATAAGGGGATGTTCTGGATAAGAACATGCCCATATCCAGCTGATGATTCTAGGATGTTTGAGCAAGGGTCTTAGCCAAGGTCATGTTCCAGCCTTGGATAGTTTGCTCTGTGGAGAGACGTCTGCATGGAGAATAGCATGATTCAGGTTGGACTTATCACAGTGTAAAAAAAAAAAATTTTTTTAACTCTGTGTTTCTTTTGGAAAATAACTTCTGGGGAGCTTTTAAAGGGGATGTGTGGGAGTCAGAGGTGAAGGCTGGTGCCTGAGCCGTGGGAAGCCTGAGGGGAGAGCCCGGGGGGGATGGGTTAATGGCGGGTGGATTCTGCTTTTCTGTTGTTTAAGAGCAGTAATGGCCAAATTGCATGCCCTGCGTGTGCCTTGCTGATGAGATTTACCGAAAGGAAGCCTCGCTGCCTCTTTGCTGCTGGTCTCTGGGTGGGTGAGCGTGTGTGTGCGCGCGCGCGTGTGTGTGTGATCGTGCGCGTGTGTAAATGAGAAGAAGGGGTGGGGGAATGAGCTCTGCCAGGCTGGCACCCTTCCCCAGCACTAATTGCTGGCAGAGTACCCATGAGGGCTGTGCCAGCGTCTCCAGCTCCGCCCGCCCCCCTCGCCCCCGGGGAGCTCAGCTGTGCAGCTCGCTATGTGAGGGCCATTTCCGGGCCCACTCGTCCCCACAGCTCCTTCGGGAACTTCGGGGAAATCTGATCCTTGGGGAGGCCATGGGTCAGGCCCCAGCATCTCTGGCTGGGGTTTAGGGGACAGGGTGAGACACGGGTGGCCCCGAGCTCCACTCAGGTCTAACTGTCCACTCCCCTACCTTTCTGCGAGCCCCACACTTAAGGTCTTGCGAGGCGTGGCCTGATAGGCTATGCGTCTGGGGACCCTGTTCTAGTTCTGGCTCTGCAGTAAATCACTGTGTGGCCTTAGGTGAGTCATTTTACCTTTCTGGGCCTCAGTTTCCTCTCTTGTCAAATGGCTTCTGACCCTACCACCGTCAGAGTGTTGTCCTAATGGTTGGCTGGACTCTTAGCTATGAAAGTCCCTTGAAAGTAATTAAATGTAACGAAGAATTCATCATGGTTGGCATCGCCAAGCGCAAAGTGTCCCCAAGGTCAGGGGAGCCAGTTTTTATGTCATATGATATCAGTCTCAAAGGGGACCCCTGTGGATTCCGTTCCAGAAAGCCATGGACCTGGGCGTCGCGTGTGGTGCTGGGGTTACATTTTTGTGTCAGGTTGCAGGTTGGTTCTGTTATCATTGGGAACTTGGGGCTGAATTTGGGGGCTGCCTTTCAGGCAGAATGAGGGATCACATTCAGGTTATGGGGTGTGCTTTGCTGTTTTGTGCCTCTGGAGCCAACAGGTTCATTTGAGGAGCTGTGTATAGTGTAGATGGTGCATTCTGGAGCGAGTTAGCTGGGGATCAAAATCGTGTGACCTTCCGTCAGTGACTTAACTGGCCTGTGCCTCATCTGTGAAATGGGTATAACAGTACCTACCTCATGGGGCTGATGTGAGAGTTACATGAGCTAAGACATGTGAAATGTGAGGACCAAATGTCTGTGTGTGTTACAGACCCATGCCGGAGAGGGCACAGAAGCACTTGCGGCTTATCAGGGATTGCCATGGAGAGGGGAACCGGGAGAGCTCGCTCTCTGTCTGTCTGGAGCTGGGCCCCTATGCCACGTGGAGGGTGACGTGGTATTGCATAGAAATTCTGCGTTTTGTCTTTTACCTCTCTGGCCTGCCTGGGGTCCTCCTGGTATTTTTGCTGCTGGGTCCGGAGGGGATGAGAATGCAGACTGTGCCCACATGTGGAGTCAGTCCCTCCAGTGGGGCAGGGGCCATTGTTCTTTCTTTCCCACACTGACCAGACCAAGCGTTCCTGGAGCTCGGTGGGGTGAGGTGGGTCACGATGGGAGCTGTTTGGGACAGAAGGCCAAGGTGGGGTAGGGTGAGGGCAGATCCTGGAAACTGGCCCAAGGCGCCGGTGGCCTCTGCCTGTGTGAGCTGAATTCTGGGTGTTGGCGATCCCAGAGTCGTGCCCATGAGGGTGCCTTGCAGATGGAGGCTGTGTGGCGGGCAGAGGGAGCAGTGCGTGGGATCAGGAGCCAGGCTGAGCTGAAGGCGAATTACGTTTCCCCCACTTGGACAGAGTCATTCCTCGAATCCTTTATTTCTGCATCTGTAAAATGGGACTTGGAATTCCCGCCACATGGACCATGCGGATTAGATGAGAGGATCCCAGCTGACATTTGCTGAGGTTCCACTTTGAACTTTATTTCACAGAACGCACCCAGCCAGCGAGCAGCACATAGCAGAGGCACAGGATGAGGATGAAGCAGTAGCGTGAGCCTCAGTTGGTCTTGACCTGAACTAATCACGGAGGCTCGGGGCTTAGCCAAGGGGCAGAGGACCACGGTTGTCCCTTTAGCCCCTGACATGGATAGAGCTGAGGTTTCCCACCTGGCCCGGGGGTGAGTGCTGCCCCGGCCTCGGTGGAGGGCCAGGAGACAGGCGGGGCAGAGCCAGGAGAAGAGGCAGAGGTGGGGTGGAGGCAGTGACCCAAGGAAGCAAGGGCATGAGGCTGTGAAGCGGGGGGCACTGGAGGGGCGAGGGGCTCTTATGGAAGATGAGGTGTATGAAACTCCATCGGCCTCTCCCATTTCACTGCGCTATGCCAAAACACTCCGGTTCTTGTTTCACTATCTGAGATCTGGGAGCAGGTTAATTTCCATGACGAACTCCAGGCCACGTGCTTGGAGGATTTATCTAATTAAACGGATGCTTTTTTCTAAGAAAGAAATGAAGAAAGGGAGGGAGGGAAGGAAAGAGAAAGGAAAGGAAAGAAGGAAGAAAGGAAGGAAAAAGATGAGAAGGAAGGGAAGAAAGGAAGAGAAGGATAAGGGAAAGAGAAAGAAAGGGAAAGAATGAGAGGAAGCGAGGAAAAGAAGGAAAGAAGGACGGGAGGGAGGAAGGAAGGAAAGAAGGAAGGAAGGAAGGAAAAGAAAGAGAGAGAGAAGGAAAGGAAGGAAGAGAGAGAAAGAAAGAAAGGAAGGAAGGAAGGGAAGGAAGGAAGGAAGGAAGAATGGAAGGAAGGAAGAATGGAAGGAAGGAAGGAAGGAAGGAAGGAAGGAAGGAAGGAAGGAAGGAAAAGAAAGACAAGAAGGCAGGCAGGCAGAGAAGTTGGAGGCTGACTGGTAATTTTTGAAAGGCCATGAAGGAGTGGAGGAGAGGGCCTACCGACTGAGGTGGGGCTCCTCCTGGCAGGTCATGCTCCTGTCTTTAGATGCTTTATTTCCAAAATAGCTCTTGGGGCCGGGTGCAGTGGTTCATGCTTGTACTACCAGTACTTTGGGAGACCAAGGCGTGTGGATCACTTGAGGTCAGGAGTTCGAGACCAACCTGGCCAACATGGTGAAACCCCGTCTCTGCTGAAAATACAAAAAAATTAGCCGGGTGTGGTGGTGGGCGCCTGTAGTCCCAGCTACTCAGGAGGCTGAGGTAGGAGAATTATTTGAACCCAGATGGCGGAGGTTGCAGTGAACTGAGATCACGCCACTGCACTTCAGCCTGGGCAACAGAGTGAGAATCGCTCTCAAAAAACAAAAAAACAAAAAACAGAACAAAACAAAATAGCTCTTGGGCTAGGAGGTAGGGAGATAGCTGGAGGGTGTGGGGTCTGTACCATCTCATACAGTAGCCATTAGCCCACATGGCAATTCAAATTACATTTAAAATTTGGTTCTTCCTTGAACGAGGCGCATTTCAGCTGCCCCACAGCCACGAGCGACTAGAGCTCCTGCACTGGGCAGCTCGGACGGGTCATTTCCATCATCGTAGGAAGTTCTGTTGGAAGCTTCCCTCCGAGGGATGCTTCCCTCAAGCTTGGGTGAAATGGAGGAGCCCCCATGGGACAGTGATAGAGATGGAGAGCAGGGGCACACCCAGCTGTCGTGAGGGCTCCCAAGGCCAAGACCTCTGTGGTGCCAGGACATCTTCTCTTTTGATTCTGCCACAGGTTTCCTCTCTTCCAGGGCAGGGCGAGATGGCCGGTCTAGAGTGAGGCAGAATGGGGTTTAAGCCCTTCTTTTCCCACTTAGGACCTTTGTGACCTTGGGCCCGGGTCTTACCTCTCCGGTCCTGTGGAATTGGGCAGACAGTCAGCAGTGCCACTTCGCTTGGTTCTTGTGATCATTAACGGAGGTGGCGTGGAAAGCACTTGGAAGTGTGGGGGCACAGGGTGAGCACCTGAAAAATGGGGACCACCATTACTATCTTGATGATTATAATTGTAAATTCTTTTTTTTTTTTGAGACGGAGTCTTGCTTTTTCACCCAGGCTAGAGTGCAGTGGCACGATCTAGGCTTTTTGCAACCTCCACCTCCTAGGTTCAAGCAGTTCTCCTGCCTCAGCCTCCCGAGTAGCTGGGATCACAGGTGTGCGTCACCACGCCAGGCTAATTTTATATTTTTAGTAGAGATGAGGTTTCACCATGTTGGTCAGGCTGGTCTCGAACTCCCAAAGCACTAGGCCTCCCAAAGCACTAGGATTACAGGTGTGAGCCACCACAGCCGGCCGATATTATTTTCATAAAGATTATTGAAGAGTGTTTGGGCCTTCCGTGAACGAGGAGTTCTTCAGGACGCTCTCCCAGCAAATGTGGATTTATCCATAGTCAACCCTTTCCAGATTTAGTTTCAGTGACCCCCACCCCCCATATCCTTTCCTTCTGGAGACCTGATTTGGATTTCTTCTTTCCATCCCTCCTTTCTTTGGGCAAAAGGAAGACTTGGAACTGCCCTGGAATGAACTCTTCCAGGCCCTTCCTCTTGGGAGAGGCCTACGATGGCCTGGAAGAGGCCTACGATGATGGAAATGTGCTGTCTCTCCCAGCACATATAAGTGTGCCCATGTGCACACGTACACACACGCGTACACACACACCTCTCCACCGGCCTAGCCGTTAAAAATAAATAAGTAAAACCCAAAGTATTAAAGCAGGGGTGAGCAGATGTGGCCCTGGCAGGGCTGGCTGGGTTGTCTGGAGGCGGGGGTGGCCAGTGGCCCCGGGAGGGCTGTGTGCGTTGATTCCCGGACATTGCCCAGCGCCCTGTGTGCTAATGTGAAGCTGCAAAGTCCCCTGCATTGTGCCGGCTCCTTTCCCCGTGAAAAGGCAATTGAGTCAGTGAGTTCCAAATGGATTGGAGCTGACAGTAAATGAGAATTTGGCAGTGGGTAGCAAACAACTTCCCCCACCCTCCACCCAACACACACTCCCTCATCCCTCCCTCAACTCCCGGTGCTTGTTTGGTTTTGAGAGGGATTTTGCAAAGAATTATGATTTCTTTTTGCACATATCAAACATTATCAGCAGGGTTTGTGCCCCAGCCTGCCCCCCTCCCAGGGATGGCCCAGCCCCCTCCCCCAGGTGACCAGGCCCACTCCCCTTGCCGCCTCGGTGGCTCTGCCAGCGATCCCGAACGAGTTAAGGGCTGAATCAACTCTAGACCCAGCTGTACATTTTACTCTGGGTTCCTGAATGAAGTGATGTGCTGTGCTCAGCACGATTGGAGACTGTCTGTCCCGGGTGACCCACCCGGCCCCCCCCTGCTGGACTCCACCAGCTTTTATGGGACCTGCTGCTGGGTCCCAGGACCTTGTCCCTGGCAGCTGGGGAGCTGGTGGCTCATGCTGTGGGGGTTTTGTCTGGTGTCCTCCCCATGTCCAGCCTGCTCTTAGAGACCTATTTTAATTCTAAAAGAAAGAGTACACCATTTTAAGTTGGTCTTATCCCTGATTTGTAAGGAAGGCTTGCAGTGTTGAGGGTTCATGGATGCCAAGGGCCCTGCCGCCATCATTCTGCATTCCACGGTGTCCACACCAGTACGTTAGTCAGTAGATACTTACTAGTACCAGGCCCTCTCGCCAAGGGCCCCACGTCCCTAGACCTCCCCACTTAATTATTCCCAGGAGCTGCAGGGAGGGAAATGCCGCTTCCTTGCAGATACCTCTCCAGGCATGCTCCTCATTTGTGACACAGCAACTCCTTAGCCTGACCAGCCTGTCTCCATAGAGAGGTAGCGTCTTTCCTATTCCTGTAGGGCAAGAGGCACGGAGATGCCCTTGTTTTGGCAGAATTACAAGCTGCTCCTGGGGGGTGTCTGTGCCCCCACTGGCTAGGGAGGCCCCTCAGGGGCCTCTTTCTGGAAAAGGCTGGTGGAGTCTGCTTGTTTTGGGAGCTATGCTGGGAGGATAGTGGTAAAGTCCTCGGCTCAAATCCCTAGTCTCGCCTTATTGGGACTCTGACTTTGGAGTATTGTGGACTTTTCTGAGCCTCAGCTTTCTCACTTGTAAAAGAGGGTTCACGATAGCACCTATCCCATGGGGTTGCTGTGAGGATTAAATGAAATGACACTGGAAAGACACCTGGCACGTGGTGACAAGGGGTAGCTATTGTTGCTACTAGTACTGTCCCTACTCCACCCTCCCCATCTGTCATCATGAAGGCAGTAAGGCAGAGGGCTCCCTGTGTTTGAGCTCCAGAGACCCCCAAGGCCAGGCTGAAGCCCCAGCCCAGAGGCTGTGGCCACCACAAGTCTGTTGCAGCATGTTTGCCAATAGCAAGGCAAACGTGTCCGCCCAGTACAGAGCCCTCGAGGGAGCAGGGAAAGGCTTGCAATGCCCAGGGCTGAGCTGTCAGACGTTCAGGTGGCAGTCCCTGGGCTGTGGCCTGGACTGCCTGCCCGGGGAGGAGCTGACTCCCAAGCACTGGTGCCATCTTGGTTCTCCTTGGCCTCTCCTCGTAGACAGGAGTGTGGCCCTTGCCCTCCCCCGGGAGCAGGTGGCCTTTGCAGCCTGGCACCTGTTCCCAGAGGGTGGCTGCCAAGAAGGCACAAACCCAGGGATCTCCCTGCATGTACTCCGAGTCATGCTCCGAAGCCTGTGTGCTGCCTGGAGGAGCTGGCCTGGGCCTGTGCTAGTGGAGAAGGTCGGGGGAGGAGCTTCTCTCCTCCAAGAGCCCCCTCCTCGCCCTTCAGGCGAGTCACAGGAGAGCGGGGGCCAGCATCCTGAGGTCCATGTACTGGGGGTTTGTTGGGGTGGGGTGAGTAGGGGAGGGGAGAGACGGGTGAAGGATGTGAATGAAGTTGGAGAGGGGGTGCAGGAGAAGGGTCTTGCCTCTGTCCTTAAGGGGCAGCAAGGAAGCTGAGTTGATTTTACATTTTCATTTTATTAAAAGAGAAAGGAAACAGACATTTACTGAGGGTCGACTGTGTGTCAGATGCTGCGCTGTGACTTTCTGTGGGATTGAAAGATACAAGGCAAGCAGTAGTTCGATTCCCATTGTACCTGACAGGAAATAAGGCTCTGAGAGGTTCAGTCACTTGCCTGAGTTCACCCAGCTCGTTAATGGAGAGCTAGGGTTCCAACGCTGGTTGATCTGACTCTGAAATGCACGCTTTTCCCTATGCACTGGAAAAATAGAACCATATTTTAAACAGCTTTTGAAAATAGATCAAAGGGAAAAAAATGCACCCCTAACTTAACTATCATGAGACGATGTTGTTTAGTATCTGGTGTATTTCTGTCTAGTGTTTTTCCCCCGTTTGGTGACTGTATATATTTATTAAACATGTATTTTACATAACTATAATCATAAAAGAATATGGTTTTGGTTGAGACTTTGGACGAGGTAGGAGGGTCTCCTGAGTTGGGACCACCAGGGAGGGATTGATTCTTGGCAAAATGGAAACCTGGTTTTGGCTCCGAGCCATCTTTTCAGTAATGAGGTGCCCGAAACTGCACTGGAGAAGGCAAACTGGGTGAATGGAGAGGCAGGCGAGACCCCAGGGTTCTCTCCTGGGTAGCTTTTGCTCAGTTAAGTGGTAGAATTTTCCTTTTAACTCACTTCCTTCTTGCTTTTGACAAATGGGAATATTTGTGCCATTTTCCCGAATGACCTCCTCTCCTTGGGGTAATGAGAAAATGAAAGTCTTTGCTAAGTGCTTTGAGATATTCAGATATAAAAACGGAGAGCAGAGCGTCGTCGTGGGCCTTTTGCTGCCAGGGCGCTTTATAAGGAGGAAGTGCAGTTTGTGTGGAGTGAAGGTCACCGTGAGGGTGAGGGCTCTTGCTGGAACCCATGTCTTTCTGGGCACAAGGGCCAGGGCACTCGTGGCCCGGCTCAGGGTGGGTGGGTGTTGGTGGAGCCTCTGCCCGTCTTCCAGGTACACATTCCCAGGCCAGATCCCCAAGGGCCAGGTGATCGGGGTCACTCAGGCAAAGCCCCCACCTTGGCTGGAATCTTGCAGATAAATGATTCAATTCCGAGAGAGGTCTCCCCTTCTGACTTCATAGGATCTGCCCGGGAATATCACAACGGAATAAATAAGGTGTCACCTGTACAAATTATCATCCCAAGGATGGTTTCGAAACACGGAAAAATGTTCATTATATGAGTGAAAAAATATACCAAATGCCAAGTGTTGTGAATGCCGCGAGAGAAACTATATACAAATCCAAATGCTTCTGTAGAAGGCTTGAAAGGTGATCCTCCAAAATGAAAATTATAGCGTTAGGGTGGTGGGACTACGGTGATTTGTTTTTTATTTCACAACATTTTATTTAAATTCCCCCCCTATGATTAAAAACCAACAAAGCCAACGTGTCGGCCCGGCAGGGAGCTCTGGCAAGGGGGAGGGGGCGGGGCAGCGCCAGGCGAGAGGGCGCCTGCACCCACGGCCCCCGCAGGGCGCTGAGCTCACCGGCTGTGCCAGCCACAGAAACCTATGAGATCTCGAGAAGCTGAGGCGTATCGGTGACTCAGCCTTCGTGTTGTGCTGTGCAACAATAGCTTTTGTCCTTTACCCAAAACCCTAGGCCAGTGTACTAAAAAAAAAAAAAAAAAATTATAAAATTATGAGATAGTTTGTACTTTCCTCACCAGCCGGTGCCAGCTTCGGGTGCTTTATTTATTCAAGGTGGGGAGGCAGGGAAGACGGGGTGGGGCTGGGGGGGAGACAGAAAGGAAAAGAAAAACAAGGTAAGACTCGGACAAGGCCCAAGAAATGTTTGAACCTCACCAACAAACTCTCTTTTGTTTCACCAGTGGGAAGGAAAAAATAAACGTGAACCAAAGAAAACTCCCTATGTTTAGCACGTGGAGGTGATTCCTTCGCTTCTTGCAGGGGTCTTGGCCTGTTGTTTACAGGCCAGGAGAGCTATTCGTGATGCCTACCTCTGGGGCAGGATGTGATAGGAGGTGGGATGCAGGGCCCAGGGAGAAGGGGCTGCAGCCAGCGGCCAGGCTGGGAGCAGAGACCTCCAAGCAGGTCCCTGGTGTTCTGGGCAGTCACGCCCAACTGTCAACACCCTTTGCTTGCACTTCCACTGGGGTTAAAGAAGATTCTTCCCTCCCAGTAACCCAGAAGCCGCTCTCTGCCAGGGGGACTTGGAATTCCACGTGGATCAGGAGCAAGGACGCGTTTGCCTTGGAACAGTTTGGATGGGAGCTCTCTCCTCCTGGTGTCCACTGGAATACATTTTAGGAATCAGATTCAGGAAGAAAGACCGGGAGAGGGGAGTTGGGAATGGGTGTGTGTGAGATCGTGTGTTGTTTTGTGTGTGTGAGATTGTGTTCGGGTGTAAATCGTTTTGCATGTGATTGTGTCTGAGATTGTGTGAGTGACTGTGTTTGAGACTGTGATTGTGAGACTGCATGTGAGATTGTGTGATTCTGTATGAGATTGTATGAGGATGTGTGTGATTGTGTGTAAGATTGTGTGAGATTGTAAGAGTGATTGTGTATGAGATTGTTTTTGAGGTTGTGTGAGATGGAGTGTGAGATTGTGTGTGGTGTGGGAGTGTGTGCTTGTGTGTGACATTTTGTGTGGGGTTGTGTGAGATTGTGAGATTTTTGTGGGAGATGCTGTGTGAGATTGTGTGATTGTGTGTGATTGTGGTTGTGTGTGAGAGTGTCTGATTGTGTGTGAGATTGTAAGATAGTGTGAGGTGGTGTGTGAGATTGTGTGTGCTTTGTGTGAGATTTTGTGTGAAATTGTGATTGTGAGATTGTGTGAGATGGTGTGTGACTGTGAGATTGTGTGTTAGTGTGTGAGATTGTGTGTGAAATTGTATGATTATGTGTGAGATTGTATGAGTGAGTGTATGTGAGACTGTGCGAGATTGTGTATGCGACTGTGTGTGAGATTGTATGTGGCTGTGACAGTGTGAAATGGTGTGGAAGATTGTGTGTGCCTGTGTGTGAGATTTTGTGTGAAATTGTGTGATTGTGTGAGATCGTGAGTGATTGTATGTAAGAGTGTGTGTGAGATTGTGTGTGGCTGTGAGATTGTGTGAGTGGCTGTATATAAGATTTGTGTGAGTTTATGTGGATTGTGTGAGTGGGTGTGTGTGGGATTGTGTGTGATTATAATGTGGTATGTGGTTTTGTGTGTGATTTTGTATGAGATGGTGTGTGTGAGATTGTGTGTGAGATGGTGTGTGGTTGTGTGTGAAAAAGAGTGTAAGTGGTTGTGTATGAGATTGTGTTTGTGTGTGTGGTTGTGTTTTTGTGTGTCGCTTCTTTCCCCCTGGTTGTAGTAGCTGGGCAGAGTAAAATTAACGGGGTCTTCCATCTGTTTTTCGCGTATCACTTGGTCCCCTGCCCCAGGCCTGCCCTGAGTGAGACTGTGCTGTGGCCAAATCCAGGGCTGAATGACGATTCTTCCTTCTGCATGAGATCAGGGGATTTTGTGGGAATGATGCGGTGGTTTGACCAGTAAGAGAAAGGATGAAGGGTGAAGTCACAGAGGTCAGAGGTGGCCTGGCCCAGGACTCAGACGCCCGTCTCCATGGTCCTCATAGGGGTCCCAACCCTGTGGTCTTTGTCCTGTCCTCAGAAACAGATTCCCGGCTGAGCTTCTGAGGCTCGGGTGGTCTCAGAGGCACCTGCGTGATCGTTCCATCATCATGACCCTTCCTGTGAAGAAGGCAGCTCACAGGTTATTGTCCTGGTTTACAGGTGGGGAAACTGAGGCCCAGAGGGAGGTTGCTTGGCACCGCAGGCCCTACAGCTAGTCAGTGACGGATCTGGAACTAGGACCCAGTCTTTGAGCCATTTGGAAACATGATCATCTTTCCCACCGGCTCAGGGTGAGGTTGGCCAGTTCCAGACGTGGCATGGTGCTTCCTCTGGCCAGTTCCAGACGTGGCATGGTGCTTCCTCTAGTTGTGGGAAGTAAAGGGACCCTCCTGGGGGATCCGATGGTGGAGCTGTGTTTAAGGGTGACTGGTTTTAGGGACTGCTTCTGTTGAAGAAAGAGCACTGGATGGTGAGAAGGTGACGTGGTTCTAGCCCCATCTCCATCACTGGCAGGCAGCCACCTCCCAAAATGAGCGAGAGGCCTGGCCCCCACGGAGCCATCACCCCTTCCCACTTCAGGATGGCTGGAGCTTCTTGCCACTGTCTGGAGTCCGCAGCTGTGCCATGCAGCCAACCCTCTCCCACAACCTGTCAAACCAGAGATGCCAGTTTCCCCAGGACTCCCAGGAGCTCCCGCCCCTAGCTGGTACCAGGGAGAGCCTTTGCAGGCTCGGTGGGCAGTGCCCCCAACCCATGCCCCGTGCACCTGCTTATTGATCACTACGTGTCTGGATGTGTCTCGTGTCAGAGCCCTCTGGTGTGAACTTGCTGAGTACTGAGAGGCCGAGACATGAGACAATTACAAGCAGGGGAGAGAAGTGGTACCCTGTGACAAGAGGCAGCTGTGGAGAAAGGGGCAGGCTCCATGCCCGGGGTGAGCGCCATCTGGGCAGGAGGCCTGGCTTCCAGCTGTGGGGGCTTGGGAAGGGCAGAGCCTGGGAGGAATGATTTTGAAGCCACTACTATGGAGATTAAGGGGATGAGAATGTAAATCTCAAGTAAAAAGGTAATTGAATGTAATAGCAAACACTGCTCGCTCTATGTTAATTTTAGCTCTTCCCCTGGATACAAGACGCTGTATTAGTGTTTTATTACCATTTTGTTTGCACTAATAAAATAGTAAAATTTATTTCAAGGAAGTTGAAGGATGGTTTTACAATGCAAATTTGAAGAAATTGGACTTTTCATTTATGCCTCTGCTATTTTAAACCCTGACGGGTGTAAATTAGCTACAGGGACCGAGCAGACCCCACTGATGGGGACTTGGGAGGCGGGAGCCCTGGCAGAGGTTCCAGATGAGCTCAGGGCAGAAAGCAGACAGTATCACACGGAGAGGCTGGGGCGGGAGGGTACTTGGGGGCCTGACTGGGTGGGACAGGGCGATGGTTGAGAGTGTGTCAGGCACGAACGAGTCTGGATGTAGGAGGGCATGTCACACACAGAGCTGGCAGAGAGGTACACGTGGCCACAGACCTCAGGGCTTCATCTTTCCTCTCGGCCCTTTGGCCTCCTTCTTGTCCTGCCATCGGGCCTCTGTTAACCTGGTGAACCCCTAAGGGTAACTGAGCAACCCTACCCTCTGTGCCTAGAGAGGGCGAGTCGACCAGCCGCTCTGCTCCCGTTCACACCCGTCCCCTTGAAAGGGGCTGAAGATTGAAGAGATCATCGGAGCATGGAGGAGAGACCTTGAGCCAAAAAGGAACCAGGGAAAAAGACCTAGGCCAGAAACCAGCCCAGCTGAGGTCCCACCTTCTCCTTCTCCCTTCCCACCCAGGCATCCTGGAGAGACGGGGGCAGGACTTTCTCAGTCCCCTGGCATGCCTTCCTATGGAGCCCAGTGGTCCTAGACAGTGTCGTGTCCATGAATCCAAAAGCTAGAGGACTGAATTTTTAAAAGAAAAAAAAAAAAATCAAGTCGTCTGAATCTGAGGGAACTGGATGATGGTTACAGGTAGGCGGAGAAGGGAGCGAAAGGGGTGATAGGAGAGTTTCATTTTGAGTTTTGGGTGAAGAATTCAGGTTGGATCTTGTTTTATCCAAACCGGTTTGTTTATCTCTGAAAAATTATCGGCAGCAATGGCCCAAAGCGATGTACTGGGGGCCCGGCTTCCAAAGGGTAGGGAGCCGAACAAGTGTTCCAATGTCTGGCGGAGTCCGCCGTGTGTATTGCCCAGGGTTTTCTGGCCGACTGCCTGGTGCGGGGGAAATGGTGAGCCGGTGTCGCCGGTTTCCAGCCCCAACCCTAGGACTGGTGAGGTTTTCTCGGTGTGTTCTGTCTCCATTGTTTGGGTGTTGTGTGTGTGTTTAATGCAAAGATTCAAACTGTTGATTCTGGCAGGGCCAGAGTGGAGAGACTGGAGGAGTCTGGAAGAGAAGCTGGAACAGAGATGCTTGCAGGAGACCCGTGGGGATTCATTCTCTTTTCTGTAAGACCATGGGAGCTCTGAGTGTCAGGACTGTACTTGTGGGTTGCAGGGAACTTGGCGCTGGGACAGAGGAGGGAGAGCTCAGGCTTCCAGCCTCTCCTGGTGGTTCCTCTAGGCCTATAGGGTCACATCTGGGGAAGAGAGGGGTCTGCGTTGACTCAGGCGGTTGGAGATACCCAAGGGTGAGGCCGGTCTCCAGTGGCGGAGCCAGCGCTCTGTGTGGTTATTAATGGAGCAAAAAAATTCTCCATCTGGGTCTCCTGGTGATCCTTTTGGATCGGGGGACTGTGGATGGGATTTCTTGGGATCACGGGGCTAAAAGAAGGTACAGAAGGCAAAGGACTCTAAACCCAGCTCCGCAACAAGCCAGGAACTCCTTCTTTTCCTCTGTAGACTACACAGGAGGCCCTGGTGGTGGATTTTTTCCAAATCTCTAATCTCAGGGACAGAGAGGGAGGCCCTGAACTCGGCCCCAGCCAAGGCCAGGGCAGATTTGACAGTGTACTGCCGAAAGCAGTCAGAGTTGAGAACATTTAAAAGTGGCACTTGTTTAGGTTTCGAAATGGTTCCCGATTCTCCGAGAGTCAGGAGATGTACCGTGTGTACCCAAGGATTTAGCGACGGTGTCAGGTCGGGGGGTACACTCCGGGTGGATTTCCAACCAAAACTCTAATTACATCCCTAAGCAGACAGAAATGGGAAAAGAGGATTAGTGCAGCGCCCCTCGTGGGCCTGGCGGTGGAGGACCCCAGGAGCACCTGGCCTCTGTGCAGGCACCTGCCCACTCCCTCAGGTCCCACCTCTGTGCTGGAGTCCGAGCTAAGGAGGTTTGCCCCGCACCACCCCAGGAAGCTGCTAGGACCTTCAGACACTTCTTTATCTACTTGTCTGCTCTGAACTCTCCCCAACCCATCTCTGGAGAGGTGAGGCCCCTCTGAGCGGCGACAGGGCTGCTTCCACCCTGTGGCCTCTTCTCAACACAAGTCAGCCCCAGCCCAGACTAGAAGGAAGCTCCATTTTGAGTGATTTGGCTTTCTTTTTGACATAGGATGTGTGTGTGTGAGCTGGGGACAGGGTAACTCGCAAGCACACACACAGACTGCTGTCCGGTCTGACCACAGCAGGCCCTGGAAGCCTTGTCCTGCTTGGTGTGGGGGAGCCTGTTGCCCGGTCCGTGCGTGCCCCCAGCCAAGTATCCCGAGAAGCTAGAAGGCCAAGGCCTTCTGCCTGCAAGACGCTGACCCTTCCTGTCACCATGTTCAGCCCCCGGGGTGTGTGAGACCCCTGAGGATTCGGAACCCCCGCTCGCCCGTTTCCTTCCCGGGTCCCACTGTCCTGCACCTGTCAGCTGTCTCACTGACTGTCTGGCTTGGCTGCCACCCATCCGATCCCTCCCAGGCCAGCTCCACCCCCGCCCCCTCCCCCAGCCCACACCCCCTCCCTTCCTGTGTCTGCCCACGTCTGTCTCTACCTGCCCGTTGCCGGCACACCTGAAGATCCGAGGCTGCCTAACGGAGTGTGGGGATGGTTCAGGGTGTTTACCAGACAGCTGGGATAAGGTATTAAATCCTGCTGCTGTCTTCCCAGGGCCAGGTTCCTCAGATGGTTTTCCAAATCCCTAATCTCAGTGCCCACATCCCTGCCCAGCCGATGTTTGATGGGAGCTTTCCTTTCTGATTGAAGCTGTACCCAGCAGGATCTGTCGTGGGCTTGGGTCTGGGTTCCCACCGGTGCTCGATGACACGGGCATCCAGCCCCTTCCTCTCTGTGGTCCTTCCTTCCTCCCCTCCTTCCTTTCCTTGGGAATCTTAGTGAGTGGGGGCCAGGATTCTGACACCAGGTGTTCTAGAGCCTTCAGGAGTCCCCATCCTCCACCATGTGGTCATGAGGCCACCTGCTGTAATGGCAGGGGGAGGTCCCAGATTGGGCTTTAAGTCAGAAGCGAGGGTAAGGAGGTGGGAGGGAGCAGGCCAGGAGCAGCCCTTGCTGAGCCCGCCTATACAGCTCTTCATGCTCAAAGTAAAAGTGACCAACGTGGGGTTCTGCCCTGAGAGACAGTCTGTAAAGCAAACCTGTTCCTTTAGTGTCTCTGCATTGGCTTAGGAGATGACAGCTTTAGGGAGGAGGCATGCGTCTGTCTGGCACTCAGGTGGACACCCTGCCCTCGTTCAACTGGCCAAGCTTCTGGGGTCACAGGAGAGCCCGCGTGCTCCCCAGTGAACAGGGACTTGGAGACACCCAGCAGCATCCATTCTTCATGTGTGGCAGAGGCAGCTTCCCGGGGTCTTCCCTGTGGTAGAATATCGGGGGATGTGTCTACCCTTTCCAGGATGGCAGGACTAGGCCGAGAGCAGGGACACCCTGCTCCAGATCCTCAGCCCCCCACCAGAAACAAGGCTGAAAGAGGCCAATCTGCTTCTTCCCCTGAAGCCGGGAAGTTTCTATGGGGGAAGGAGCAGAACTCTAGACCAATGGGGGCATGTGGCCAATGGTGGCGGCCTGGGTCTAGCCCTCTGGGGGTGCCTGGGACTGATGGATGTGTTCTTTCTCCCAGCTGCGATGTGGCCTGGGCAGATCCTTCTAATTTCAGTTTCTCTCTCCCTAGCTCCAGACTGCCTCTTCTTTCTCCCTCCCGTGCCCCTTCTCCTCCTTCTTCCAGGCAACCAGAGGTGTCTTAGCTTTCACAATAGCCCAAGCCTCCCTCTCTCTCCAGGTCTCCTCACCTTGTTCCTGCAGGCTGCCCCCGGGTGTCACGTGGCTCCACCCTCTCACTGTTGCCTTGGCAGTCAGTGCCACTTCCGGTTTGTCTCTCTTTCCTTTGCTGAGATCAGGGCACAGACAGGAGTGGGGAGGTCCCTGGGGGCCAGCCAAGAGGGGCTCGGCAGCAGCAAACTGGGCTGGGATGGGACAAGGGACAACAGCGGCCAACTTCACGCCGGGTCCTCAGCCGGCGTCCTCAGCATCAAGGCTTGAATCGGGTTCCGGGGTAGTCCTGGGTACCAGCATCCCCAGTTTTATTTCAGGGATGTTCTTTTTCTCATGTGTGTTGGGCAAAGATCAAGAAGTGGAATAGAAAATAAGGGGACAGAGAAAATCTGGAGGGTGACGGTTGGGCTGGCGAGGAGGAGGAGGAAGAGGAGGAGGAGGAGGATAGAGGTGAAATTAATTCATTAGAAAAACTTGTTTACTGGCTTTGCTTAGGCGCCTCCATTTTAAAAGTCTACGTTTACAATAAGTCGTTAATTAAAATACAAAATTAAGCAACAGCTATGTTTTTTTTTCCCTTACACTTTAATTGCATGATTTTTTGTGATGTAATTTCTGGAAACACCCAGCGTACCTCACAGGGCTGATTGTTTGATAAACTAGAAGCACCTGAAACCAACCCCAAAAAATAAATATATAAATCCAAGGGAAACTGAAGGTAGATTGGAAATGACACAGAACTGCAGACAGCGGGGAACCAAAAATCCATAATCACAATAATAATAAAAAAATAACTTCTAACTAAGTACATTTATCCTGCTGCCCCCACCCCCACCCCCACCTCCCCAACCTGCCTGAAACCAGAACAATCTGTGCCTCTCAGGGGAAAAACGAGCTGCCATAGAAGCCAGACCAAGTGGGGCGGTTGCTGCCTGTCCCGCACCCCCAGGTTGGTGCTATGGAGAAAAAGCAGGCGCAACTAGGAACTTTCCCTGCCTCCATTTCTAGCTGGGCTCAGTACTTGCTGGGGCTTCTGCCTTCATCACTGACCTTACAGGGGAACTGTCTTTGTCCCCCTTGTTTTGAACCTAGATGCAATCCCAGGAGGAGATGCTTGGGGGCACTGACTGCCCCTCCTGGGAAAAGCACATCTCTTCTTGCACGTGCCATGGCAGACAGTGGGACCCAGGCTTGGGTTGCTGGCCCAGTGTTCCTCGTTATCCTGAGAGCACTGGCTCTTCTGGAAAGGAGTGGGAAAGGGTGATCCGAGGTAAAAGAGGCGTGGGTTGACTTTGCAGATGGCCCCCTGGCCTGTTGCCTTCTTTAAGGTGTAGACCTAGATGATGATTGCAAAACTGCAGAGAAACCTGTCAGGAACTGACTGGGGGTGGGGCTGGGAGGAAGCTGGGTCCCACTGGTGGCCTGGCTGCAGGAAAATTGCAGGCCCAGCATCATCTGTGGGCTCGGAGCTCCTAGGTGCAGGGCATCTGGGCAGTGGGAGCATGCAGGACAGAGGGGGCCTATGACCGCACTGCTGGCTCCTTTCACCACCCCGCAGCTAGGGCCCCAGTTGGCTGGCGCCCCAGCAACCCCCTCCGTACACTCTGCTCCTGGGAAAAAAGGAATTACCTCCTTTTAGGGCCTTTTAAAAAATCTATTTTTTTCTCCTTGATTGTAAGTTATGCTCACGGTGCATTGAAAAATACAAAAAAGTATAAAGAAAATAATTTAGGCCAGGTTCAATGGCTCTCACCTATACTCCCAGCACTTTGGGAGGCTGAAGCAGACAGATCACTTGAGCTCAGGAGTTCAAGAAACTCCTGGGTGACATGGCGAAACCCCTTCTCAACAAAAAATACAGAAATTAGGTGGGCGTGATGGTACACATCTGTAGTCCCAGCTGCTTGGGAGGCTGAGGTAGGAGGATGGCTTGAGCCCAGGAGGTGGAGGCTGCAGTGTGCAGAGATCGTGCCATCGCACTCCAGCCTGAGTGACAGAGCCCGGCCCTGTCTCAAACAAAAAAAAAAGAAAAAAAAAAAAAAGAAAAGAAAAAATAGAAGAGAGAGAAAAGAAAATAATTTAAAAATGTGTTTTGTGAGTTAGGAAGACAGAGATACCTGGTTGTAATCCCTGGTTTTGCCACCCAGCAGTATGACCTTGAGTAAGTTACACAATGTTTCCAAACCTCAGTTTCCTCATCTGTCAAGTGGGAATACTGAGAGCATAGATCTTTCAGGCTGGTCCTTGATTTAGTGTAATGATCCATATATAAAATACTTAGCACTGAGCCTGGCACGTAGCACCGGTAAATATTATTTCTGGCCAGGTGCGGTGGCTCACTGCTGTAATCCCAGCACTTTGGGAGGCCAAGGTGGGCAGATCACCTGAGGTCAGGAGTTTGAGATCAGCCTGGCCAACATGGCAAAACCCCGTCTCTACTAAAAATACAAAAATTAGCTGTGTGTTGTGGTGTGTGCCTGTAATCGCAGCTACTTGGGAGGCTGAGGCAGGAGAATCGCTTGAACCTGGGAGGCAGAGGTTGCAGTGAGCCGAGATCACACGACTGCACTCTAGCCTGGGCAACAGAGCAAGACTCCATCTCCAAAAAAAAAAAAAAAATAACTATTTCTCTTTCTGTTATTATCATTAATAATGACTATTCCCACTATCTTGGGATAATAGACATTTAAATTTTTTACACTGGTGAGTTATCTATCTAAACCTGTGCTATCCGAGCCTCTAGCTTCTTTAAACTTTCATTCATTAAAGTAAAAGAAAATTGGAAATTCAGTTCCTCAGTCACATTGTCCATGTCCGGTGCTCAGTAGCCGCATGTGGCCAGTGGCTGCTGTGTGGGACAGCATCCTCCAGCACACAGCCACTGGAGTGTTTTCACCGAACCATCTCCCACTTTTCTAAGTGTCTCTTAAGGGCTGCATAGTGGTCCATAGCATGGCTGAATCACACTCTCTTACTGGCTTGAATTTTCTTTTCTTTTTTGAGACGGAGTCTTGCTCTGTCACACAGGCTGGAGTGTAGTGACACAATCTCGGCTCACTGCAACCTCTGCCTCCTGGATTCAAGTGATTCTCCTGCCTCAGTCTCCTGAGTAGCTGGGATTACAGGCGCTGCCACCACGCCCAGATAATTTTTGTATTTTTAGAAGAGACGGGGTTTCACCATGTTGGACAGGCTGGTCTCGAACTCCTGGCCTCAAGTGATCCGCCCGCCTCTGCCTCTCAAAGTGCTGGGATTACAAGCGTATGCTACCATGCCTAGTTTGGCTTGAGTTGTCGTTCCTGGGAAGTTGGTGCATCCTCTGGGCTCTGATTGGTCCCCAGGGGTTGCTGCCTCCTGACACCTGCCCTGTGGTGCTCTCTGATTGGTGCCTGGCAGTGAGAGATTCTGGGAGGAGCAAGCCCGGTCAGCTGATTGGCTGTCAGTGGTGATGCCAGGGCTCTGCCTCCCCTCCCTCACAGTGGGCTCTGGCTGGGCAGGAGGGGCCACTCCCCCCAGGACTCCAGTGCCCGCCCCCCAGGATGCCTCCTCCTCACTCTTCACCCCAGAAGGCTGGAGTCCAGGGAGAGGAGGGCCTTGGTTGAGGGAGTTAAAATGAACAAAAGGCCAGGTGCAGTGGCTCATGTCTCTAATCCCAGCACTTTGGGAGGCTGAGCTCGTCAGATCACTTGAGGTCAGGAGTTCGAGACCAGCCTGGCCACCATGGCGAAACCCCATCTTTACTAAAAATACAAAAATTAGCTAGGCATGGTGGTGCACACCTGTAATCCCAGCTACTTGGGAGGCTAAGGCAGGAGAATTTCTTGAAACCAGTAGGTGGAGGCTGCCATGAGCCGAGATTGCACCCCTGCACTGCAACCTGGGTGACAGAGTGAGACTCTGTCTCAAAAACAAACAAACAAATGAACAATAATGACTCACCCTGCCCTGAGCAGAGGGTCCAAGATAAAACCCGGAGGCCCCTTGGGGAGCCCCCCAAGATCAGGGTGGCCTGCCTCATGGGAGGCACCATGGTGGAGGCTGGCCTGGCTCCCTGAATCCTGGGCAGGCCTCCCACTCCTTGTGAGGGTCTTCCAGCTCCCGGAAGGCCCCTGACTCAGTCAAGACACTGGTGAGATTCCAGGGTGGGGTCTGGGGTCCCAGGTCTGGGGGCTGCTCCAGGAAGACCTTGCAATGGTGGGTGACCCTCCTGTGACTAGGTTGGAGTGGGCATCGGGGGCTGGGGTGACACTGGGGTCGTGGCCCTCGTTGTGGGCCGAGGGCTGTGGGCAAGGCCAGCGGGAGAAGTGATCCCCGGGGCAGTGGACAAGACAGAGACAGGGAGCTGCAACCGGACCTGCTGAGGTGGCCCTTTCTGCTCGCAGCGGTTCATAAAATATGGCTCAGATTTTCATTACGGGCTCTATCGATTATCTTCTGGGATGGATGAATTATAGAGAACATTAAATTTTTTTTAAAAAGCAAGTGAGAGAGGAAATATCTGAATGACTTTGGGTGGTCGATGGCAGAAAGGGCTGAGCCACCAAGCTTGGTCTCCAAGCAGGTGTGGACCAAACCTCTCGGGGCAGGCGGCCGCTGACTCCTCCGGCCCTCTGCTTCCCGGCCTCCCTGGGCCTGGCTTTGCAATAGGGGAGGCCTGTGCTCCCATCGCCCCCACCCTGTCCCCTCCAGGGATCTGCCTAGGATCTGGGAAGGCAGAAAATCAAGTTGTTTACAGGGCTGTGACCTGGAAATAGGACCTGTCCCAGGCTTTGGGCCTCCATTGCTGGGAGATGGGGCCCCAGCTCTGCTGTCTGCCCTCCAGGGACTTCCTGATTCTGGAGATGCCTGCCTGGGTAGAGGGAAGGGTCAGAGGACATCACTGATCTCCCGGGCTGGCACTGGGGCGGGAACTCATGAGGAATGCGGATGCCCAGGCCTCATCTTTTCCCCGCTCCTCGTTCCTTCTGTCAGCAGTCACAGGCATGGAGGATGTCTGTTTTCCTTCTTAAGTTTGGGAAGAGCGAGTCTAGGTCCCACCACTCTGCCTCTAAGGTCAGTCCAGAAAGAGAAGCTCCTGAAAGCCCTTGCCTGCCTCGCTTTCTCCCCACCCACCTTGCTAAGCCGTGTCGTGATGAGGTGTCAGGCAGCTGGGGTTAACTCGTGTACCAGTGTGTGACCTTGGCTGGGTCACATCCCTCTCTGGGTCCCAGTTCTTCAATCCTCCACTCTCCAGTTGAGAGAATCATCTACTTCGTTGCAGGTTATGGATATTAATTTGCAATGGTTATATGCATTAATATATTAAAATCCTGAGCACACAACGCTTAATAAACATGCACTATTAACATTTTCCTCTTCTACTCTGGCAGGGTCTAGAAACTTTTCTTTCTCTTTGTTTAGGCTTTGTGATTGATTTATCAAATGCTTGACAGCACCTACTTGGTGGTGCTGTGAAGTACCTCCTCGCTACCCGGGTGTTACCACAGGCTTCACCTTCCCCCACCTTTCAGCCCAGCCAGAAACACCTGAGGCTTTGGTTGTGATGTCTGAGCCCTGTCTGCTGGCTCTAGGGGACTTACTTGGTCGAGGGTACTTTCCTCAGCATGTTACACGTAAGAAGCCATTTAATCCTCATGCCGGTACGCAGAGGAACTATCATTATCCCCATTTTACTGATGGAGAAACTGAGGCACAGAAAGGTTAAAGTCGTTAGCCCACAGCCACACAGCTTGTGAGTGGCAGAGCCTGGATTCCTACCTGAGCAGTCTGGCTCCACAGTGTGTGTGCTTAAACATGGCGGCAAGTTGCCCAGTGATCTGGCAGAGTGGCATATATGTGTGTGTGTGTGTGTGCACGTGTGCGTGCTCCTGTGTGTGTGCATGTGTGTACGCGCTGAACGTGTGTTTTGTGACTGACTCCACTTTCTGACCCTCCACACGGTATTTGGCTCCTACAGATACATTATCAGTGGCCCCTGCATTTTCTGGGGCCCTGTTCTAGGTGGAGCGTGTCTCCCCATCCCCCACACATCCCCTCACCCAAGCTTCACCTAGGCTGCTGTGAAAAGGTGGTGGTTTCCATGGATATCCGTCTCCCTCTGGCGACACGCCCTTTTTTGTATAACTCTGTTCCCTGGAGTTGATTGTTTTTGGCACACAGCTCTGTAAACTCATCCAACAATTAAAGGGGGGAGGGGTGGAACAGAAAGGAGACAGATAGTAACTGTGGGGTGAGTGATATGGAGGAAGGGCCTCTGGGGCGCGGGTCCCCTCCCTGTCCCCTGCCGGCAGCAGGACAGTGGACAGTACCTTAAGTGCGGAAAGGCGGCACAAGCACCTGGCTGGGAGTTCTGAGCATGAAGAGCCCTCTGCACTTGAGCTGCATTCTTGCCCCATCTCTCTCTCCCTCAGAAATCGAAAGGGTCCCATGTTCAGGTCCAATGAGGCCGTCGCCAGAAGCCACCCGAAGCCGTGAGATGCCAGCCTGGACCGATTTGCATGTTGGCCTTCCTTGTTTTGGCTCATTGTGTGATGTGTCTGCCCTGTTTGTGTACCGTCGAATACCTGCTGCGTTGGGCGTACCCGTCGTGGGCCGTGTGAGATCACAGATGAAAAATGCAGCGAAAAACACTTTCGTGCCGCAACACATCATGGAGGATTTTTGTATTAAGATGTGGATTTTTTTTATTGTTTTTTTTTTTTCCCCCTTTTCCATACAGCCCTGGAGTTGGGCAATGTGCGCGTCTGTGTTTTTGTTTTCACTCTGGTGGTTTATGAAATCTGCTCATTAGCGCTCTGTCCTCTCCCCACCCCGGGCTGGTCTTCCACCGCATACCCTCTCGGATAGAAATCATTCCCTACCACTTCCCAGTGTCTTCCCTCCTTTGGGGAGATGATGGGCACCTCCCCGTACCCACATGCCCCCAGGTGAAAATCAAGGGGTTCTCTGGCCCTACTTCCCAATCCCTCGTCTCCGTGGCAGATGTTCACTGTGCGGGGAGCTTCCGATGTAGGGGAGGCAGCAGAAATCTCTGACCCATGCCCCCAAAGATAAAGCCCTTTTGCTTTCCCCTTATCTGGAGAGAAGAAACGGAAGTTGTCCTGTCTCAGCAGGACCTCCTGACTTAGCATGGAGGTGGTTTCCTTGTCCCCATCCTGTCAGATGACAGGTTGCAATGAGCATGACCACAGCCCAGACCCCATTTGGCAGATGTGTTCAGGGCTTCCTCCTGCTCGCCGAGTGTTACCTCAGGCCTCGCTTTCCCCCCTTTTCAGCCTGGCCAGAAGCCCCCGAGCCTTTCATTGTGATGTGTGAGCGCTGCCTGGTGGCTCTGGAGGACTTGGTCCAGACCTGTTTTGAGGCCAGGAGAACTGAGATTCTGGAGGGGCAGTGGCATCATTTGCGGGTGGCTGCTGAGATCACAGGGAGGGGAGGAGGGTGACCTTTTAAGTGAGTTGGGCCTTGGAGCCTGTCAGCCCAGGCCTGGCTTTGGCACCTGTGCACTGTATGATCTTCGGCAAGTCACTTCGTGTCTCCATGCCCGCCCTCCCTAATCTATCCACGGGGACCATAACCCTTTCTGCCTTTGTGTTGCAAAGATTTGGCCAGATCATGCGCATAGGGCACTTGGCACAGCGCTTGGCAGATAGAAGGCATCTGATTGGTTCATACCAAGAGTTCTCACTTCGGCCTATAGGCAGGGGGCAGAGGCCACTCATCAGTGTGCCCTGCCCTTACTCCCAGCCTGCCGCCTGGCACACAGTAGGCACGTGGTTCATTCTTATTGGAATTGGTTGGAGGGGATCAAGTAACTAAGGGGCTCCCTTGAACCTGAGAACTGTTAATTCACGGGGCTAATGGAGGAAGGGGAGAGAGCAAGGCACAGGTTGAGGCTCAGGGAGAGCTAAACAGAATGGGGGCACGAAAAGAGCCAACAGGGTTGGGTGCGGTGGCTCCCGCCGGTAATCCCAGCACTTTGGAAGGCTGAGGCAGGCCGATCACCTGAGGTTAGGAGTTCGAGACCAGTCTGGCTAATCTGGTAAAACACTGTCTCTACTAAAAATACAAAAATTAGCTGGGTGCGGTGGCACTTGCCTATAGTCCCAGCCACTTGGGAGGCTGAGGCAGGAGAATTGCTTGAACCCAGGAGGTGGAGGTTGCAGTGAGCCGAGATTGCACCACTGCACTCCAGCCTGGGTGACAGAGCGAGACTCCATCTCAAAAAAGAAAACAGCAAGTGGAGCGTTCTGTTGGAGAAGAGGGGCCAAGCTGCGCGGGGCTCATCTGACTCTGACATGAAGTCAGGGACTAGTTCAGTTCCACCAACACCTTTGCTGCCCGCGGTCGCCCAGCTGTTGTGCTAAATGCTGGAGACGCGCAGATCATTAAGACCCGCTCTCTGCCCTTGAGGAGTTAAACGTCCAAAGGTGGAGACAGACTTGTGAACAAATTACTTTAGTCCAGTGTGGATGTAAATGCTGTGGTGGAGGATGTAGGAGCAGCAGAGTCAGGGCACATGGGGCCACCCGGGGTAGATTCCAGAAGGTGACCTTGAAGAGACTTGGGAGAAGAGGGTGGTGGTGATTCTAGGCACGTCTAGAGTGCTTGTTAACACCCTTTCACACCCCTTGTCCATCCTCCGCGCAGCCTGCGAGGTAGGAGGGAAGACTGAGGCATCGTCTCCGTTTGGCTGGTGAGGAGAATGAACCTAGGGAGATTAGCAGGCTTGTCTAAGGGCCCGTGGAGGTTTCATGGGGCACAACTGGGACTCGGACCCATGTGTCCTGGTTCTCAGCCCATCGTGAGTTCTGTAAGCGTGCTCACTCAGCTTCTCACGTCTTCACTCTGGAGCCGCTGCTCAGAGAGACCCGGCCTCTGCGCTCTGCACTTTCTGACCGGGATCCATGGGCCCCGGGGCCTGGGCTGTGGGAGAGCCTCAGTCCATGAAAGGCCCCGGGGCCTGTGCCCTGGTTTGGTAAGTGGGTCAGGCCACTTGGTTGGGGACAGTCTTGGAGCAAGGCCACGCCCTGGCAGGGTTGGAGGATGGCAGGAATGGGGAAGACTGTGGGGGAGAAGGAGGAGGAGGCCTGGCCACACCCTTCATTCAGTTGTTCTTGCTGCCACAGCTGAGAAGCACACTCTGCCCTGAGCAGGCCCCTCTCTCCGATGGACGAAGCCCAACAAGGGTCCCACCAGGGCCTGGAACCCCCTTTCCTTCCGTAGCTGGAACACCCTCTGAGCCAAGGACGTGAAACACTGGGAGTGTTCACCGTTGGCCTGTGGTCAGACCCTGGTCTTGCCAGTGCCTTGCCTGGAGTTGGGGAGGTAGAAGTGTTTCCCATGACCTTTTCTCTGGGGAATGTACACGTCTGTTTTACAAAGCTGGAAGAGGGGCGTGGTAGCCTCCTATGTAAGATGCTCGCTTTTAGGTGGGGTCGTTCTGATGGGAGGGATATTGGAGTGGAGACCCCCAGCAGATGGACGTTCTTGGAGTAGGGGGATAGGTAGTCCAAGGCATGCCTTCTTCCAGCCCTTCTTCCTTCCCGAGGGATTTTATGGGTGGATGAGCTGCCCAGGGCTTTGGGGGATTCTGGACTAACAGGCAGGGGAGTTTCAGAGCCCAGTGGACTGAGTCTCCCAGTGGCCCTGAAGTTTCCATTAAAGTGTTTTTTCCTCTTTTTTAAAGAAAAAAATATTCCCAAACTGGAAAACAAAGGAAATCCACTTCCCCCAAATCACACGAAACTCACATTAGGGGCCTGGCGGGAATCCATGGAAACCAGGAAACCCGCTGTTAACCCTGTGTGGCGCCGAGGGGTGGGATGGGAGCTGGGCTCATCCAAGCCTTGGACTGTAGATGCTGTCCACCCTCATGGCCTCCCCAAGGGAGCTGGTCTCGGTGGCATTGCCCCAGCCGAGGTGGGGCAGAGCTGATGCCAAAGCTGCCACCTTCCAAGAGCCAACTCCTTGGGCAGCAGGAGGGGAGGGGTTCGTGCACTCCTGCGAGGCCTCCGGGGACTCCGAGGGCCGGGCCAAGTTGGAGAACCTGCAGGGCAGCTGCCCACACCATGCCACCCTGCAGAGGCAGGGCCCAGCCCTCTCACACGTTTCAGGAACGCAGAGCTGCTGTGGCTGCTGCAATCTTCCCGCAAAGGGGGAAGGAAAGGGCCAGGATTTCAGTGGCAATCTTCCTGGTGCCAGCTCTGCAGGCAGGGTGGGCAGGAGAGCAGACCGAGCACCCCCTCTGGGTTGTCTGCACCCCATCCTCACATCCACGAGGCCGGGCTTCCAAGACTGGGAGGTTGTACGCTGAGATCGGGTTGTGTGTTTGTGTTTGCACGCACATGAGCTCCTTTTTTCTAAAAATGCTGAAAATATTTACAGGTTTGAAGTTGAAACGCAAACAGGAAAAGCCCTTTAAAAAGTGAGTGTAGTGGATATTCAAAACAGGAATCACCATAGAAACACCACAATATTTGTTTAAATTGACACAAAGGTTGCCGGTAGCAGGGCACCAACTTTCTTTGGCTACTTTTTTTTTGTCCCAACACCTATCGCAGCTGAATCTCAGCAACCCCTTTTCAGGGTATGGGCCCACACCCTCTTTTCTTTTTATGAAATTGAGTCGCACAGTACCAGAATGGAAGAGGGGAAGGAAAGCCAGAAGAAATTAAATGCACCATCCTGGGTCGCTGCAGAGACACCTGTTGATTCCTTTTATAGAGACTCCCAGGAGGTCACCCAGGGGTCAGGGGAGCAGCTGGGAGCCGGCGCAGGGAAAGTCTGGAGGGAGCAGGCGATGGGGAGCCCAGGGTTGGTTTGGTTGCATGGGTTTGATCTGTTTCCGGTATTGGCTTGATCCATTTTCAGGCCTGACCTTTCACCCTGGGTGCCCAGGCTTGGGTGTGATCCTTCTGTGTTACCCGGGGAGGCACCTGATTGGCCTAGTATTGTTTCTACCTGTTTGCTTATTTTATTAGGTACGACAACTGCGTAGCAATTGGCTAATAATTGTGCGAAGAGTGCATTGGTTGCAGAGTCAGGCATGGGTATGCGCCATGGCAATGCCATCTGCTGATTGGCAGGAATGAGAATATCTTACCTTGCTGATTGGTTACTACACACGGTGTCAGAACCTTGCCCTCCATTGTACACCCCAAGTGTGGGGTGGGTTTGTGGGTGTCGGTTGTAGCCTAATCTTTTTTGTTTCCCCCTCTCGTTTTGGTAGGCAAACAGACCTTGCTGACTGAAGGCAAAGACTCCTCCATCCCATCCACCCTCCCAGCTGCGGCGGCCATTGAGCCCTCCTTTACAAGCGGCTCCTGCAACTCCCCAGTGGCGCGTGTTGGAATGGACTTCGAACCCTGGCCTCTTGGGATGCAAAGGTAGCTGCTTCCGGTTCCCAAGATGCCACTAGGAAGTGTGGGGTGGCCAGTTTGGGGGTTGCTTCTTAGGGTACAGACTGTGTAGGGCCTAGACTCGCCTTTCCCAGTGGGTTCTGATCCCGATGGCGGGAGCTTAAGCACTATCAGTGAGAATGAAAAAAGTGTTGCATGGAGAAGAAAGCCCCGGCCCGGGAGCACAGCACCTGCATTTGGGCCTTGGCTTTGTCATCGACTCAATATTCACTCTCTGGATCTTGGTGTCCCCACCTGTGAAATAAAGAGGTTAGCATAACTGGCCTTTTAAGGATCTTCCCAGTGTTCCTATGGCATGACAATGAATGGTGCCAGCAGTGCCCAGGCTTTGCAGGCAAGGACCATTCTCTATCAGATGCCACTCCCAGACCTAAGCATTAGGTTGGAACTTCATCTTAGAAGGGCTGGACAGTAGTTCCAGCCTTTCTCCATCTCTGGAGCTGCTCTGCTCTGAGCTCATGTGTGGTAGGAGCTGGCCTGGGGATGATTTATCAGGCTCTCTTCAGTGGTCCTCTGGCCCAAATAGGACCCTTCATAGAGGAGAAGCTGTAGGTGCCTTTTGACCCAAGCTTGGAAATAGCCCTTTGCATAAGGCAGGTCACTCATGCCAGGGAGGGGTAGTCTGTGGAGCTGGTACTGTCAGATATTTACCTGCAGGTATCAAACGTAGGAGTTCTTGGGGTGAGGGGTTGACACACAGTGGGTGACTCATTGCATGTTGGTCATTATTCAGTATTTTCTTGAGATCCCAAGGGAACCAGTCCAGAGGGATTGGGTGTTTGTGAAGTTCATGGGCAAGGTCTAGGGATGGAGGCGGAGGCTGAGGGCCTAGAGGATGTCTGGGGAGGGCAGGGCTGGGGGCTGCTGTTCCTGTGTGTGCCAGCCTGGAGCCTGTGTCCCTGGCTCACCTGCCTGCGCTCCTCCTCCCCATGGTCGCCCTGGGCAGGTGTGTCCTGCCCCTCCCTCTGGGGCTGGGCTCAGCAGCCCTGGACTTCGAACTTGCAGGGAGGAAGCGCTTGCAGAGATGGGTGCCTTGGTGCGCACTGGGATTTGGTAGGTCCTTGAAGCCGCAGACCTGCCTGAATCCAGGCCATGCCTCCTCGGGGAACTAGCTCTGGATACAGCCCAGAGATTTGCAAATCAGATGCAAAAGTGGCCTTTGGTCGCTGTGGTGGGGCAACTGTGTGGCTGCGACTCTTCTTCCTGGTGTGCAGAATGTGATCATGCTCCTGAAGTTGGTCCATCGTACTTAGGATGCGCTACCGTTGTGCCCTGGATAGCACCGGGGCTGTTTAGACTGTCACCTGGAAAAGGCCGTGGGGGGAGTTTCGTGGCGCTGAAGTCTTCCGGGTTTCCTCTGCCACCTTCCCGGGCTGTTCTTAACAGACTCTGCTTCCTCTGTTGATCATGAATCTTGGGATGCAGACCCAAATGTATCCAAGCCTCAGGGTGGTCTTGCCCGGCCCTGCCCCGTGCCCTGCCCATGAAGAGGCTGTGAGTGCCTGCGGAGCCCCCTCCCCTCTGAGAGGGTAATGTTTGCCTCCTCTGTTCTCAGTGGCGGGCTTTTTGTTTTCTTCTTTGCCTGGGCAAAACACGCCCATTCGCTTTTTCCTTTCTGAAGTTTCCACTCTCTGTTGACTCCCAGGGGTCATATGCCAGCTGGGATTTGTGCCTGGCATGGGGCATGGGCTCCACAGGTCCGGTGGGACGCCTGCATCCTGGCATCGGCTGTCTTGGACTTGATAATGAAGCTTAGGAACTCCAAGTGCTCCGAGAGAGAATATCATGGCCAAGTCCCTTCTCACTTAGCCCTTTCCAGTGACCAGGCTGGACTCCAGGCGGGGGCCTTCTGTGGCAGGAGTGACCCATGGTCTCAGAGCGGTCCTGCCTCACCCATGCGGACCAGGGGGCAAGCCTCTGTGCAGGTCTGATCTGCAGGCCTGGCCCTGTCTGGCTCAGATTCCCCCACCTCGGGCTCCTCTGCAAAAGAGCTGGTTGCATTTATCCAGCAGTTACAGAGGATCTGGGGCCAGGCATGGTGGCTCACGCCTATAATCCCAGCACTTCGGGAGGCTGAGGCAGGCAGATCACTTGAGGTCAAGAATTCAAGACCAGCCTGGCCAACATGGCAAAACCCCATCTCTACTAAAAATACAAAAATTAGCCAGGTATGGTGGTGCATGCCTGTAATCCCAGCGACTTGGGAGGCTGAGTCAGGAGAATCACTTGAACCCGGAAGCTGGAGGTTGCAGTGAGCCGAGATTGCGCCACTGCATTCCAGCCTGGGCGACGGAGCACGACTGTCTCCAAAAAAAAGAGAAGAGTATCTGGGGTCTGCCAGTCACTCACCAGCAAACAGAGGTGACAAGACTGCCCCTGTTCTTATGGAGTCCGGTAGGGGAGGCAGCATGAAACAAACCCACAAAAACCAAAAAGGAAGATCCCAGCAGAGAATGGAAGTAGGAGGTGGTGATGGGAAGTGACTGCTTGGCACTCCTGGCAGGCTGCTCAGAGGTGGTTTCTCAAGGACATGGTGACATTTAACTGACATTGAAGGACAGGAAGTAGATCAGTGAAGAGCAGGCAGAATATTCTAGAAAGAGAGAACAGCTAGCCTAACGGCCCTAAGGTAGGATGCCTTCAGTGCATTCAGTGACTGGAAGAAAAGGCTGAGTGACCAGGACGTGGATGGGGTAGGTGTCAAGAGGTGCAGGGTTTTGTATGCCTGGGAAGAAGTTGGGATTTTATGCTTAGGTGATAGGAAGCCGCTGGAGGGTTTTGAGCAAGAGGTAAAGTGATGTGATGGTTTTTTGGTTTTTGGTTTTTTTTTTTTTTTGAGATGGAATCTCACTCTGTCACCCAGGCTGGAATGCAGTGGCGCAATCTCGGCTCACTGCAACCTCTGCCTCCTGGGTTCAAGAGATTCTCCTGCTTCAGCCTCTCGAGTAGCTGGGATTATAGGTACGCGCCACCACGCCTGGCTAATTTTTGTATTTTTAGTAGAGACGGGGTTTCACCATGTTGGCCAAGCTGGTCTTGAACTCCTAACCTCAAGTGATCCACCCACCTCAGCCTCCCAAGGTGCTGGGATTACAGGCGTGAGCCACTGTGCCCAGCCAATGTTTATTTTAAAAAGGTAGTTGGAGCTGCCAAGGGAAGAAACTGGGAGGCCAGAGGGGCAGCTGCTGCAGCCAGTGGTGTGAGAGGATGGTGGCTGGGTGAGGAGGTGGACAGGCAGGGAAGGGGTCAGAGTCTGTGTGTGTGTAGAGGAAGAGTTAGCAGGACTCAATGGTGGAGTCAGTGGGGCAAGGAAAAGAGAGAGCCCCAGGATGACTCCAGCATTCTGTGCCCCCCGATTTGTGGCTCTGTGTCTTTTCCTCTCTCTCCTGCCCCCTGAACACGACAGTACCAAGAACGACCCACGCCTTTGAGAGGGTTAACGAGGGTTAACGTCTCATGCATTAGGGGAGAAGCGCCATCTTGGAACCATGCTGGCTGCTGAGAAAGGCTTGTTTGAGTGGATCCGGCTCCTTGCAGAGGGAACTGCTTCTCTCCGGCACTGTTTTCAGGAGTGAGGCTGGGAGCAGGCCGGGACACACACTGTCCCTTCGGCCCTGGCTCTGCACTGAAGCCAGCTTTGTGTGTTTGCTCCCTGGGTTCTGTGCTGGGTCTCAGATTGGGTCTAAAAGTTGGCCAAGTTTCTCTCTCTGTGGCTTTGAATGTGATCTGTGTGCTCAGGGCTGAGCTTCTGCACACCTTTTTCCACGTGCCGAGTCACATAGAGCCTCGTTGATGAGCTGTGAGGGCTGGCAGATGGGCTTGTCTGAGGCCCCCACATTTCTCTGGGGCTGGCTCAGCCTCCAGCCCCTGCTCATCGGCAGGCATCCTAACAGTGTTGCCACACACCAAGGTGTGAATTGCCCCGGCCAGTTCCTCTGACATGAACTTTTCCCAGTTCCTCTGACATGAGGCTTCACTCTCGTGGGTCCTGACACCGTCTGTGAGGGCCAGGTTGGGGCAGGCATTCCCAGCATCGATGCTGTGATAGCAGTGATCTCCAGCTCCCCTGGACAGGCCCCTTGCCACCCTGAGCACTGCCCTGTAGCCCGGGAGCAAGCCAGAGGCCTGGTTGGCGAGCGTGACGCTGTCACAGCCGGCTGCCAGGCTCGCGTGAGCACTTGCCCTTGCTGGCAACGTATTCCCAGCCATATGGGCCAGCCCAGCCTTCCAGGAACACTCTGGAGACCTGACCTCCAAGGGGGTGACAGGAAGGGAGGGCCGGTGATGTCTTGCGGGGGCGAGGGTGGGGGGTGCATCGGGGATGTCCCAAGTGGGAAGCAATGTGTGGCACAGCAGCCTGGCCCTGTAAGGAGGCTCTGGAGGCCTGACCTCCAGAGGCAGTGACGGGAGAGAGCAGAAGTGCAGGCTGGCAGCAGCTTGCAGGGGTGGTGGGGCTGTCCCAGGCCTACAGCTGGTGCCTCTGCCTGGCTCCAAGGGGCGTGGCAGCCAGTCTTCCTGGGCGTGTCTGCTGGCCTCAGAACACTGGGCTGACCCTGGGGGAGGGTGTGTCCGGGTGGGAGGCGTGTGCATCTGTGCACGCGTGGGAAGTGTTTCTGCTCTCTGCCTCTACGGTCTGCACTAGATCCGTGACCTTCACTCCTAACTGGACTGGACAGTTCTCATGCCATCCTCCAGGGCTTTGATCTGATGTGAAGCTGGCAGCTCCGCGGCCTGCAGCTGGGGTGGGGGATGCAGAGGGGCGGGAGCAGGAGGGTTCCCCACCTCCCACCATGATTTGGTGCTCCAGAGGGTGGGTAGACCCCAAGGTTGCCTCGGGCTGAGCAGAGATGTGGCTGGGAGTTGGTCTAGGAAGAGTTACTGATCTTCCTGATTTCTAATCTGGGCAAGCGTTCCACCTGGTGGTGTCGACACCCCAGCCTGGGCCTCCTTCCTCCGTTCTCCCCATGCCCCCTGCCTTCGGAGCAGACGCAGGAAACCCCCAAGTCTCGCCATGCACGGGCCCCAGGGAAGAGGGATTGGGAAGGGCTGGGGGCACCTGTCCTGTCTGGTGCTACTCGGGGAGCTTCTCAGTGGGTTACGCAGTTGCTCCAAAGGATGGGATGACCCATGGATTTGGGAGGGTTGATGCTGTGCAGTGGACGAGGGGAGAAGCCTCCGCCCTGCCTCTGCCCTGCGTGCCCACAGTGAGAGAGGCTGGCATCAGAGAGGCGACTTCAGGTCTCACACATGGAGGAGTCCCGGAGTCCTGACTACATCGTCTCCTCGTGTAGACCTTCAAGCTCCTCCTCTCCGGTCTCCTGCCAGGTTCCCCTATCTGCTTTTGTTCTGGAATCTACCCAGGGATAAGCCTGGTCCAGGTGAAGGCCCTTAGGCCCAGAGCCACCACCCTGAGGCATGAGGCGGCCAGTGATCCCCTTGCTGCCCACCTTCCCCAGGACCCCTGGATGCTGCCACCTTCCCACCCACACCACTGCCGCTTGCTCTCTACCCTTCAGGCCTGAGGGTTGCTACCTTCTGCTCACCACCCAGGTTTTCTCTCTGGTCCGGCTCCTTGGCTTTCCCCCAGGCTTTTCTGAGCCTCGGTCTTGCTATGGTAGCTGGGTTGGGACCCCCGTGGCCAACGGGGTAAGAGGAGAAAAGGTGTAATTAAACACTAGTTTCTTCTCCAGAAATGCTAATCGGGAAAAGCAATTAAAAGCAACTTTTTTTCCCCCTTAGTAATCTGTGTTAAGAGCTGGTAATGAAGTTTAGGGCCGTTGTGACTCAATATTTCAGCTTCACCGACTCAAGTCAAAACAATCCAAGCCCAGGAGTTTGCCAGCAGCTGAGCTGGGCCCGGGCAGCAGCTGTGAGTCCCACCCTGTGCTGCTCTCTGAGCAGACAGAGGATCAGTCCCAGCTGGGGGGAGGGGGTCTGGTGACACACAGATGGGTCCCCTCGGACATCCCTCAGAAGACCCTGGAAATGCATCGTAGTGAAAATGCTTAGGACAAGGGTTTGGGGAGCACCTGGTTTAGGGGGCAGGACTGAGGAAGCATGGGGTTCAGTAGGGTCCGGGGAGAGAAACTGGGTGCTTGAGGAGCCCACTGGATTGGGCCAGGGCTCAGCCTCGGGGGTTCAGAGCTGGAAGAGGTGGTGGTCCAAGTCCTGACCTGTCACCTCTGGCCATTCATTTTCCATTTCCATTCAGCGACACTGCGGGTAGCCATTGCAGGTGCTGGAAATGAAGAGGAGGCCAACGTCCTGCCCTCGTGAGGTTTACATTTGGATGGAGGGAGCCAAATGATACAGGAGAAGAAGGAATAAAGGATGTACTGGATGGCGATGCGTGGGAAGGAGAAAACAAGAGCCGCTTTGCAGAACAGAATAGGGAGTGAGGGGCAGGTGGGTGGATGGTTTGTCATTTTAGATGTGGCTCCCAGGGAAGGGGTCACTGCGACGGTGACATTTGGGTGAAGACAGAAAGGAAGTGAGGGAGTGAGACAACCTAATCAATATCTGTAGGAAGAGCATTCCCACCAGGGGGAACAGCAGGTGTGAGATCCTGGAGACCTGTTGAAGAAGCAAGGAGGCCAGTGTGGCTGGAGGAGGCCAGTGTGGCTGGAGCAGGGTGAGGGGTAGATGCCATTTGAGGTTGAGGGCGTCAGGGTGGGGGGCCCTCAGATCCCACAGGACTTGCAGGCCATTGTGAGAACGCTGGCTTTTACCCAGAGTGAAATAAGAAGCTTTTTGAAGAGTTCTGAGTGCCATGATCTGATTAGGAACAAGCTCTTTATTAAAAAACAAGACCCACCTGTCACCAACTCCGCCTCTCACAGGTCGCATATGTGCCCAGATCTCCCTCCCTGAAGGCACTCTCTCCATGTTTCATGTGGGAGCGGCAGAGGAGGCGCAGAGAGGTCTGTCTGGAACTCACCCTGCTCTAGCCTGGGCCTCCTTCCCCCGGTCCTTCTGGGGAGCCACTCAGAAACAGGGTCTTGTCACTTTAAGCAGCCCCCACCCGCCTGCCTGGCCTGCTTTATCTGAAGTCCAAGCGCATGTTGTTCCAGGACCGATCCGCTTTAGCTAATTAATAATCTGACAGGAGCCACCCAGGGGATTAGCCGTTGAGCTGAGCTCCACCAAGCCCCAGCAAATGAGCCCTGTGCTCCTTGGGGACGTGGAGGTGACTTTGGGGGGTGCAGCGAGAGGGGACCCCCGCAGGTGAGCTGTGGTATTGGGCAGTGCAGGCGTGACGGGTGAGGGAGGAGGCCGGGCAGGGCGGAAAGTGATGAGAAGAGCCTCTTGAAAAGAATCTGCTGTCCTGAGACGGACAAAGACCTCCGCTCCCCCTCACTGCCTCTTCTGTCCTGCTCACACCCCAGGAACTGTCCCCCCCTGCCAGGTGCTACCTGCTGAGTCACTGGGACAGGCTTGCCAGAGTTAGCAAAGAAAAATACAGGATACCTAGTACATTTAAATTTCACACAAATAGCATGCAATGTTTAGTGTAAGTATATTCCATGCAATGTTTGGGACATACTTACATGAAAACAGGTTTTATTGTTTGTTTGTTTGTTTTTTGAGACGGAGTTTTGGTCTTGTTGCCCAGGCTAGAGTGCAATGGCACAATCTCGGCTCACTGCAACCTCCGCCTCTTGGGTTCAAGTGATTCTCCCTCCTCAGTCTCCCTAGTAGCTGGGATTACAGGTACCCACCACCACACCCAGCTAATTTTTTGTGTTTTTAGTAGAGTCGGGGTTTCACCATGTTGACCAGGCTGGTCTCGAACTCCTGACCTCAGGTGATCCACCTGCCTTGGCCTCCCAAAGTGCTGGAATTACAGGCATGAGCCATGGCACCTAGCCATATTCATTGTTTATCAGAAATTCACATTTCACTGGGCATCCTGTATTTTCTCTGGCAGCCCTGAGCAGGGAGGGCTGGCAGCTGGGGGGCTCCCTCTGGAAGAGGCAGCGCTGCCTGGGGACTTTGCAGGCAAGGCAGGGCTGGGGTCGCGATGACCTCCACTCCCACAGTACAGGGAGAGGAGGGTGATGGCAAATGTCAGCCACTTGCTGGAGTCTCCCAGCCTGTATCTGGCCCAGGTGGCCCTTGGGTGAATCGAGTCTAAGTCCCCACAGGGGCATCTGTGGCCACCAGGCTGGGGAGCAATTCCCCAGGAACGCCTCCCCTGGTGAGGCTGCTGTCTAGGAAGTCTGGGGGCCTCTCCAGAGGGGGCCGCCTGAAGTTTCTGGGGTAATTTGGGAGGATGGCCATCCGCTAAGGGCATCTATTCTGAGCCCAGGGAGAGGTGGGCAGGGATGGCCCACTGTGTAGGAGGGGCTGGGCCAGGCCAGGCACAAAGTCAGGGACAACAGCCTGCTACGCAGGGCCACCGCTGTGTTCTAGGACCTCTGGGCACTGAGCAGGAATCCCCGTCTGCTGCCTTCTCCACATCCACCCCAACTGGGCAGCCCGTGCTAGCTCCTTGGGGAGGGTGTGCCCTGCAGGGGCTGGCCTGCCTGGGCTGTCACTTTGGGGCAGGGAGGGGAGAGCCAGTCTGGAGTGGAAAGCTTGATGGGGTCCTTACTGCTCCCTCTGGTGACCCCTCACATCCTGGCTCTGTTCCTGTGGCCAGGGAGCTTAGGGCTGCCAGCTGGTGGAGGTCCAGCCTCCTGCAGCCAAGGGGCCTGATGCCAGGCGGGCAGTGCCCCGAGGTGGGAGCTCTCTGCTCTGGCTCTGTTCTCCAGGAGTTAACAGCATCCTGTGCCCTGGGAGGCCTCCTCTCCCCTGGCCCCCTGGGCTGCCGTCCTCCCAGCCTTTCCCGGCACAGCCAGCCAGGGCATCTTGTGGTGTGAGCAGAAGGGGGCTGGGGGTGCCGTACGGGTGGGAACCTCTTCCGCTTCCCGAGCTCTCAGCCTCTTCCCCAGCCTGCCCGGTGGTTTGGCCCCGTTTCTCGAGCCGGCTGCTGCCCGTGTTGCCTCTGACCAACATCATTAGCGTGGGTATTTATATTTCATTAACAACATTAAGCCCAAATGGCATTAAAAGCAAAGCTGGTGATAAATAGCTTATTAATAAACAGGGAGTGCTCCGTGCCGCCCGGCCTCTCCCAGCCCCGGTGTTAACCCTTGCTGCCCTGGATAAATATGCCTCACCCTAAAGATCATCCCCCTGAAGATGGGGCCAGAAGTGCCGGTCCCTTCTCTGCCCTCTGTCAGCTACTCTGAGGTCAGTGTGTCTTGGATTCTATGCCAGGCAGGTCTGGGTCACTTGAGCTCACAAAACCTGGCCAGACCCCCTTGGGGCCTCTAATCAGATCCTTGTCACCCTGTCCTCACTAGTTTTGATTCTGGGGATTAATAATTTAGGAAATGTGGCTTTTCTAGGTTGTAAGCTAAGATCTTTCCTATTCCCTTTTAGCTGCATCTGAAACAAGGTTTACAGACTCAAAAAGACTCACAATAGTAATAATAATAATAATAGCAACGACAGTTATAATCGCAGCCAGCATGCACTGGGTGCTCACCGTGTGCTCACCGCTGTCTTGGTGATCACTCCACACACAGCAGCTCTCAAACCCTCCAGTGACCCCAGGAGCGTCCAGCTCAGCTTCCTTTTATTTTTTATTTTATTATTTTTTTATTTTATTTTTTTGAGACAGAGTCTTGCTCTGTCACCCAGGCTGGAGTGCAGTGGTGACATCTTGGCTTACTGCAACCTCCACCTTCCAGGTTCAAGTGATTCTCCTGCCTCAGCTTCCCGAGTAGCTGTGATTACAGGTGCGCCACCATGCCTGGCTAATTTTTGTATTTTTAGTAGAGATGGGGTTTCACCATGTTGGCTAGGCTGGTCTCGAACTCCTGACCTCATGTCATCCGCCTGCATCAGCCTCCCAAACTGCGAGGATTACAGGTGTGAGCCACCTCACCTGGCCTCAGCTCCTTCTATAAGTGGGCAAACTGATGCCCAGAGAAGTGAAGCAGGGCCGGGCACGGTGACTCACGCCTGTAATCCCAGCATTTTGGAAGGCTGAGGTGAGAATCGCTTGATGCCAGGGGTTCAAGACTCCCATCTCTTAAAAAAAAAGTTAAAAAATAAAAATTAGCCAGGTGTGGTGGTGCACGCACCTGTAGTCCTAGCTATTTGGGAGGGGAGGCTGAGGTGGGAGAATCACTTGAGCCCAGGAGGTTGAGGCTGTAGTGAGCTGTGATTGCACCGCTGCACCCCAGCCTTGGCAGCAGAGTAAGACCCTCTCTCTTTAAAACTTAGAAGAAAAGGCCGGGCGCGGTGGCTCAAGCCTGTAATCCCAGCACTTTGGGAGGCCGAGACGGGCGGATCACGAGGTCAGGAGATCGAGACCATCCTGGCTAACACGGTGAAACCTCGTCTCTACCAAAAAAATACAAAAATCTAGCCGGGCGAGGTGGCGGGCGCCTGTAGTCCCAGCTACTCAGGAGGCTGAGGCAGGAGAATGGCGTGAATCCGGGAGGCGGAGTTTGCAGTGAGCTGAGATCTGGCCACTGCACTCCAGCCCCGGCGATAGAGCGAGACTCCGTCTCAAAAAAAAAAAAAATTAGAAGAAAAAAAAGAAAAACTGAAGCAAAGCAGCATCACTAGCCGGGGCTCATGTCACACAGCCCCTGAGCTGCTGTCATTGTGCAGTCACAATGACCCGAAACAGAAGTCATTGTAGAAGGGCCCACCCCTGACTCCCGGGCCTCACGTGTGCCAGGGTTTCTCAGAGCTGTGGCTCCGGCCTGACTCTCCCTGCCCCCGGGCCCCTGCCACTTCGTCATGCCATACCCCTGTCTAGGCAAGCTGCCTGCACACAGGTCGGCTGTCCGGAGGGCACAGTTACGTACCTTGCAAGCCACCACTCCACCTAGGACCCAGAGGTGCCACCAGAGAGCCAGCAGGGTGTCTGTGATGCTCCAGAGACCCATGTGAGCCTCTGCTTCCAACTGGAGCAGCTTCTACTCGGTGCCCCTCCTGGGGAGCGGGGAGCAGCCAGGCCTTGGTTGTTGGGGGTTATAAGTTAGTGTTAATATTTGTTAGATGTAGGGTCATCTTTTAACACTTCTGAGAAATAGAGGCATACTCAGCCCTGGGTCCTCTCACAACCCCAGCTCCCTAGCCGAATTGGCTGAAAGTAAGAAGAGAAACTGGAACCTTGTCTAGATTAAGAGGCCTCACTTAGAACTTCCTGCTACAAGAGTCTCCTTATTCGCCTGGTCCACTCGGGGCTGTCTGGGCCACACCTGGCTGAAGGGGGAAATGGGACTGTCTTGGAGTTTGCAGCATAAAAGGGAAAGATAAGCCAGGCGCGGTGGCTCACACCTGTAATCCCACCACTTTGGGAGGCTGAGGCGGGTGGTCAGGAGATCGAGACCATCCTGGCCAACATGGTGAAACCCCGTCTTTATTTTTTTTTTTTTTTTTTATTTTTTTTTTGAGACGGAGTCTCACTCTGTCGCCCGGGCTGGAGTGCAGTGGCCGGATCTCAGCTCACTGCAAGCTCCACCTCCCAGGTTTACGCCATTCTCCTGCCTCAGCCTCCCAAGTAGCTGGGACTACAGGCGCCCGCCACCTCGCCCGGCTAGCTTTTTGTATTTTTTAGTAGAGACAGGGTTTCACCGTGTTAGCCAGGATGGTCTCGAACTCCTGACCTCGTGATCCGCCCGTCTCGGCCTCCCGAAGTGCTGGGATTACAGGCTTGAGCCACCGCGCCCGGCCAACCCCGTCTTTACTAAAAACACAAAAAATTAGCTGGGCATGGTGGCGCACGCCTGTAGTCCCAGCTACTCAGGAGGCTGAGGCAGGAGAGTTGCTTGAACCCGGGAGGTGGAGGCTGCAGTGAGCCGAGATTGCGGCCCCCCCGAACCCCAGCCGGGGCGACAGAGGGTACGACGGTCTTAAAAAAAAAAAAAAAAAATCGGGGGGGAAAGATGGAGGGAGAGTGGAAAGTGAAGCTGCCATGTGGTTGCAAGGAGGGGACAGGGTGGAGGGCACGTCGTGTAGACCATCTGGCTGTGTCTATGAGCACTCAGAGAAGACAGAGAGCTCATTAATTAGCAGGGCTCCCGCTGTCTGTGCAGGGCCCCAGACTCCTTCTCCCAACTCATTCCCAAGCTGGGAAGGAAGTTGGGACACAGCAGCCGTAGGGCTCCTCATCAAAGAGGAATCCCATGTCTCATCCTGATGCCTGCAACCTGACCAAGCACTCCCCAAAGAGAGAATCGAGTAGGGGGACCTGGCAGGGAGACCTCACCGGACTGACGTGGCGATGTTAGGGCTGCCTCCGGAGGTCTGATTCGCATCTGCTGCTTCTGCCAAGAAGACCTCCACGCTTGCTTTGGCCATGCGGGCCTTGGCCATCATGGCAGGGCGTGGTGGATGGCTGGGAATTGGAGACACTGTGGAGTTTATGATTGTCACCTACATTACAGTTCAGGTGACTGTACAGACATAAAACCAGTGGTCAGAGACCCCAGACCAGGAGCAAGCAGTGGGGAAGGGCTGGCCAGGCCTGCCCCTGCCTGGAACTAGTGGTCAGGTCGGGGAGCTGATTGCGAGAAAGAGGTACGCTAGAGAGAGATGGGCTCTGGAACCAGGCTGACCTGAGTTGCAGTTCAGACCCACCATTTTATAGATGTGGCCGTCACTTCACAGGCTTAGCCTCATTGTCCTCCTCTGTAAAATGGGCACAATAGCATCATCTTTGCAGGAATGTGTTCTCTAAAATGGCTGTGACCAGACCTGGGACCTGGTAGGTACTGAGTGAGGGGTCACCGCCGCCTCTATCACAGTTAGGCCCACTCCTCATTTGTCGTCGCTAACGTCTGTTTGAGAAACAGAAAAAGGAATGGGTGAAGAACACGGTATACACACAGGGCTCGGCCTGCCACCCCTGCCCAGGAGTAGCTGCTGCAGCAGTAAGCACACGCCGGGCCTGGCAATCACCTTCTCTGCCAGGCTTAGAAGGGGAGTTGGATGCAGGGAGCCTTTGAAAGGCAAGCACAGTGTCCCCTCTCCTGGTGAGTACTCATTCTGGAGGGGGAGCTAGGTGTGCTGAGACACCCCTAGTTCCAGGCAGCTGCAGTGACCCACGAGAGAGCAGAGCGGGGGTCTTCAGTGTGGTCGCCCCTGCAGCCTTTGATGCCACGTGTGCGGAGGCGGGTTCTCTCCCGTTTCTTGCATGTGGGCTGGGCTTTGATTAGGGACCCTGAGCCTGCCTCACCTTCTCCCTACTCTGCAAAGCCCGGGACAGGGACTGCAGCTTCTGCTCGCTCACTGGAGGCGTGCTGAGATGTGTTCTACTCCAGGGTTCTTCCCTAACATCTGGGTGGAATGCCTTTCATCTGCCGCTGGGACCTGGCCATTGTTAGACCCTCAATGGCAGCCATTGCTTCTGCCACGGTTTGGCAGGTGCTGGATTTAGCACTTAGTAAGATTCCCCTGCCTATGGGATTTGGTTTGTCTGCTGGGTTGCATCTATGAAAGATGAGCGTATGCAGACCCCTGCCTCTCTCTGCAGACCTCACCTTCCCAAGGACGGCTTCCCCTTTGCTTCCCAGCCCGATCCTTAGTCTCAGGTGGCCTATGTCTCCAAGGGCCAGAGGCTCAGAGGGGATGGGGGTGGCTGGTGGAGTGGCTGGAGCCTCCTGGGGCGAAGGGTCTGTGTGTGCTTACCTTGCTTTAGGGGAATGGCACTGCCATCACATGGCCATCACATGCCGTTTGTCACTCTGTGAACTTCTGGGCGTCCACTCCGGGTTAGCAGGGGCTATGAAGGGAGAAGCCATGGGGTCATCTGTCTTGCCCACATGATCTCAGAGCTACCCAACCCCACATGGGCCCTAGAGAAAGGACAGGTGGCAAGAGCCTGGAAAATGGCTCCTGGGAGTGGGGAAGGTGACTTGTACATCCTTTGCTCCACGGCCCAGGAGCCGGGCCTTTTGGCTTGATGGGCAGACCTTCCAGTGGGTCAAAGGCCACTCCAGATCTGAGCTTTTTCTTTTCCCTGCTCTCTCACCTCCAGGGATGCTAGAAAGAGCGCACCCTCCCTTCTGCCCTGTGGTGGCCCCAACATGAGGCCAGCCATGGGCTGGGGTCTAGGACGCCTCTAGGAGAAGGTCCCGGGCCCAGGCTGGCTCTCGACTGGGGTGCGAGGTGCTGTCTTGGTTCTGCGCCTGCCCCCAGCAGTAGGCATTGCCAGCCTTTTTAGCAGACACCCCTGATGCCAGCCCCAGGCAAGGGGGCCCTCATCTGAAGCCACGGGGCTGGGAAGGCAGAAGGGATCCCGCGCAGACTCCTTCCTCTGGGAGCTTCTCCTACTTTCATTTTCTTTTCGCCACTATTTTTTCCTGGGGTCTAATTAAAGACTTGGAGCCGTTTACAGCCTGTGGTTGGCTTTTTATTTGGATCTTTGGCAATTACCTCCTGCCCTAAAATAAGTTTCGATGGAACAGGGGTAGGATTCTTCTTTTTGGCCGAGTTCTCAGCTTTAATTTTGCCGTGCATGCGTGTGTGTGCGCGCACGTGTGAGTGATGGAGTGTAATGAGGCCCTTCCCTCCCCGCTCTTCCAAATCCTGCCTCCTTGTCACTCTCCTCATCTCAAGTGTCCTGTGGCCAAGGCAGAGGCCTGGACGGCAGGAACAGTATGTCCTCAGCCTCGCCCTGCCTCGAGGCCACTCTGTGATGACAACAGGCAGGTCATCTGTTGACTCTGTCCCAGTTTCTTCACCTGTGAATGGGGCCAGTGGGCCGGGCAGGCCAGAGGCTTCCCTCCGCACTGCTTGGTGGCAGACCTCTCACCCAGCAGAGTAAGGTGATCCCCGGGGTGGGAGGAAGCCAGCACCACCGCCACCAGGCCTCCTTTTCCCCTCTTGATCCACACTTTGTGTTTGAATAGGAGCTCGTGATCATGTGCCCAAGGCTCTTCCCCATTTCTGTCCCTCTCGATTCTCCCAGCTTCTGTGTGAGCAGGTGCGATCACCCCATTTTCTAGACCTATAGGGTCATAGGTTCCCTATGGCCAGAGATCATTAGTGGCTTTTCTGATCTCTCTCGGCTTAGAGGGGGTAGAACATTGGGATTCAAACCCAGGTCCTCTTTTCATCCAAAATCCACACCCAGGTACCCAGGACTGGGGACATCATTTGTGGGGCCCAGTGCACACTGAAAATGCAGGGCCTCTTGCTCTAAAACGATTCAGAATTTCACAACAGTGACAGCAGGACGTTCAACCCAGCAGGTGCCCTTTGAGTACCTGTGTGGCTGTGTGGGTTGCACACCCAGGAAGCTGGCCCTGCTCACACCCGCTTGAGTCCCCTTTTCCTGTTTGCCTCTGTTTCAATCCATGTGGCTAAGGGCAAGGAAAGTCAAGAGGCCGTCTGTGTTGCGTGTGCCTGGCACTGTGGCTCACTCCTGCAGATGGGGAATACCCTGGATTCTCCCAATTCTTGGCCTGTCCCATCTGGCCTCTGTCTTATAGGCACAACGCAGGCTGTCTGGGGTTCCCTGAGTCTCTTAAGGGACTTCAGACCTAATTAAGGCCACCTGAGACTTCATGTGAGTCAGAGGTGAGGGAATCAAAATAAAAGGACAAAGAAAATTTGGTAACAACTCTGTTTCCTTGGGGCAGAGGGTGAAGCTTTTGGGGACCAGTCCTCCCAGTCCCATTTAGGAGCCCTGTGGGATCTCTCTTTGTCAAGCAAAGCAAATGGTGACCTGCCAAAAATATTCAGGTCATACTGGGCTTTGATTGCTTTGCTTGGGCTAGAAGGTCAGGTGGCCTATTCCGTAGGCTCATCTGGAAACTTCCTCACCAGTCGTTGGGGACTTGGAGTGGCTGTGGAGTCTTAGGGGGTAATGGGTGGATTGACGGAGCACATGCGTCTGTGGGTACCGTGTACCGGGGTGCCTGTGCGCTCCGGGGAGGTCACAGCTCTCCAGTGTGCCACGCAGCTCTTCAAATAAGAGCTGTCAGGATGAATGGCTCTCGCTGGCTCCCCAGACAGTCCTTGCCCGCCCATCTGGGACTGTGTTTCCCTGTCAGGACACGCCTGCTCATGGTACCCGTTCTCTCTTCTGCTAATGCCCCCCACCCCACCCCCAAGAAGTCTGGGTACCAAAGTTCTGGCCCCAGGACCCCGCCCATGGCTCTCATTACCATGCCACCTGCTCCCTAGAAACTGTCTAAATTCTGGACTTTGGGCAAGTTTCAGGATTAAATGTGTCCTAAAAGCCATAGCAGCTGTTTTTATGGGTGGGGAGGGAGCAACTTTATCTAAAATCAGGGGGCAGGGTCGGGGTGGGAGTGCCCTAGGCGTAAGGTCTGAAGCAGTTTGAGTCTAAGGGGGAGAGAGTGCCCGAGTTTCCAAGGACTGATTAGATGGTATGCCAAGTGTATTAAATTTTGCAGACATTTTAACAGCAATATGCTAGATAGTTGGGTGTCCCCTGAGGCGGCTGGATTTTTTATATCCTTCACAGAAGGTCAGAACCCTCTTCTGCCTGCCTCCCCCCGCCGCCCCATGCTCCCCGCTCCTCTCTCTCTCTCTCTCTCCCCCCCCTTCCCTCCCTTTCCTCAACAATTTCCCTTGCTTCTTGCTCTCTGCTCATCTGGTTCCTAAAAGACCTCCCATCCCGCCTGCCCTCCCGTCAGGGGATCGGGGGTCTCCAAGGCTGGAGAGGGGCACAAACGGGGTACTTGATTTCTGTTTTTCTCCCCTTCCCTCTTCCCCCCCCCCCCCCCCCCCCCCCCCATTTTAGAGACTGTCGTAAGACCTACTCCCTCCCTCCTTATTTTTATAGAAAAAAAAAAGGCAGGAAAAGAATCCATCTGGCATATGAATAATTGAAATGGCTCAACTCTGTTCCTGTTGCCGCTGTTTGTTCTCAGCTCCCCCGGCCCCCAGCCCATCCCCCTGAGTGCAGGTCTCTACGTGGAGGATGCAGGGGTACGCTTAGAAGGTTCTCGGTGGAGGCCTAGGGCTCTCCTTCATCCTGAGCCCTTTCTCCCCATGAACCGATGGGTCTGAGTGGGGGCACTTGGAGATATAGTCTCCTTCTCCCTGACCATGGGGACAGCCAGCCTTGGGCTAGAGTGTCCCCAAATATCACTCACCCTTGAATGGCTCCCTTGGCCTCTTGGGCTTCAAGGGACAGCTAACTGGAACCTGATTTCTTCCAGAATCCCCTGGGATTCTCCCTTTTATGCCCCAGACTCCTCCTGTCCCCCACCCTCTGCTTCTCTGTCCTGAGGGCTCTAGTGCGCTGCCTGAGCTTCAGGGACCACAGGGACTCCTGTTTGGGGAAAACTGGCTTTGGCAATACTCTCCAAGCTCTTTCAGTACTGCTTTCAGGGGCTGCTCCACCCCCAGGAACTGGCCCAGGCTTCTTGCTCAGAGGCTTTTTTTTTTTTCTTTTTTGTGAGAGAGAGTCTCGCTCTGTCGCCCGGGCTGGAGTGCAGTGGCATGATCTCGGCTCACTGCAACCTCTGCCTCCTGGTTCAAGCAATTCTCCCATCTCAGCCTCCCAAGTAACTGGGATTACAAGTGTGTGCCACCACGCCTGGCTAATTTTTTGTACTTTTAGTAGAGACGGGATTCCACCATGTTGCCCAAGCTGGACTTGAACTCCTGACCTCAAGTGATGCGCCTCGGCCTTCCCAAGTGCTGTGATTACAGGTGTGAGCCACCTCACTCGGCCAGAGGCTTCTAACTCCTCACCAACCCATTCCCTTTCCTCTCCTTCCTTTCAATGCGCTAAGACAAGCGCTTGCTCCTGGCTGGAGGATTTCAAGTTCTTCACTTTTAGATTCAGCCTTTTTGTGGGGGGCCATGAAAGACAGAGATTTTTAACTTTGTTTTCTGTGACAAGTTGAGCGGAAGCACATGGGCAGGAGGTGGGGCCAGGCCAGGGACTGGAGAGAGAATGGACTCAGGCCTGGCTGGAATCTCTGCCTTTTCACTTTCCACACCCTGGACCAGCTGCACACCAAGCCCCGTGTCCGAGCCGAGCATTCACTGTCTCTTTAAAACCATTTAGAGGAAAAACAAAAGAACTTTAGTGCATTAATTCTAGATGAAGATGGGTCTCCAGATGACAGCCTGATCCACATTATTCCCTGCAAGACAACTTCCCCTTTCCTCCGCCCCCTCCCGCCTTCCTGCCCCTCTGCCCAGCTCTTTGTCCTCCTCCGTGGTTATTGCTTTGTGAAAAGCGGACACCGGGGTGGCATGAAGCCTAATCGTGCGCTTGATGTTTGAGAAGTCAATACTTCTGTCTGTTTGGGACATCACGTTCATGTCATGTGTGAAGTATTGACTTGCAGCTGTGGGCCCTGTGGTTGCAAAGTGCTGGGAGCCAGTGTGTCTCAGAACCACTGAGCAGTCATGGTGGGATTGCGGCTGGGGGCACGTGAGAAGTGGTGAGGGGTCCCTGTCTCGGGGCTTGCTGGGTAGGCACACTAGGTCTTAGAATAGCACCAAAATGTTCTAGATCTCTCCTGGCTTTGGGGGAAAAAACACACGGATACACACAAACTGCCCAGTAAGCAAAAAATAATTCAGATGAAATTCAAATCATGTTTGTTAATATATAACTATATATATATATAAATATAAATATATATAAAAGTCATTTGTAAAGACTCCTACACATGTTATAAAAGCTGCAAAATGTCTGGCATTCCAGGGCCTAGTAGGAATAATTAGATATTTATATCCAATAAAACTGGTTTGATGGGGAAATCGTTTCCCTCCGTGTGGATTCTCAGTTGAGGGCGAGTTTCGGTGGTTGGATTTGTTTTTTTTCCTGACAATAAAACCAGGGGTTTGGCACCAACAAATGTATTTCCCGTAAATATCTAAATCTGTTTTTTCCACTGTGAGCTCTGCTTGACCAGCCTCATCATGCCAGCCCAGCCCGTGCTATCTTCACTGGAGAGTTGTTTGCATAGAGCACCCGCTCTGGACCCCCAGCCTGGGCCAGTGCTGGAGCTTGTGTGTACCTCTGTCTTCTCCCTGTGCCCTGCCACCCCCACCCCCAGGACAACTGCTGGTGGCTCTTTTCCAGGCTTGGCTTTGCTGTTTTCCTTCTTAAACAAGTCTCTAGAATGGGGCTTCTGCCCTCATGTTCTTGAAAGCCCAATCTAGAGCCAGGCGTGGTGGCTCACACCTGTAATCCCAGCACTTTGGGAAGCTGAGGCAGGTGGATCACCTGAGGTCAGGAGTTGGAGACCAGCCTGACCAACATGGTGAAACCCCGTCTCTACTAAAAATACAAAAATTGGTGGAGGTACACACCTCTAATCCCAGCTACTTGGGAGGCTGAGGCAGGAGAATCGCTTGAACCCAGGAAATGGAGGTTGCCATGAGCTGAGATCCCGCCATTGCTCTCTAGCCTAGGCAACAGAGTAAGACTCTTCTCAAAAAAAAAAAAAAAAGCCCAATCTAAATGTCTTTTAGACTTTTTTTTTTTTTCTTTTTTCAGACAGGATCTCACCCTGTCGCCCAGGCTGGAGTGCAGTGGAGCGATCATAGCTCACTGCAGCCTCCACCTCCTGGGCTCAAGTGATCCTCCCACTTTAGCCTCCCAAGGAGCCAGAACTACAGGTGTGCACCACCCCGTCCAGCTAATTAAAAAAAAAAATTTTTTTTGTGGAGACACAGGGTCTCACTGTGTTGCGCAGGCTGGTCTTAAACACCTGACCTCAAGCAAGCCACCCACCTTGGCATCCCAAAGTGCTGGGATTACAGGTATGAGCCATTGTGCCCTGAAACTTTTCTGATTTTACTAAGTACTTCCTGCCCACAATTTGCAGTTTCTCTTCCTCCACCTCCTGCTTCTAGACCCTTCTCTCCCACCTCTTCAGAGCTCTGCTTGGCCTCCCGGCCTGTTGCCTTCAGGGCCTCCACCATGGTGCGGCTGCCCTGGGGAGACACTGCCTCAAAGCCCTGGCTTGGGGGACCCTCAGCCCCATCCTCGTTTCTCTCCCATCTGTTACACAGGTGTGAACAGATGGAGCCAGAAGGAGTCATAGATGCCCAGGACCTCACTCTCCCATTATACAGATGTGGAGCTGAAGCCCCGGCTGGGGCGCGTGGGTTAGTGGGAGGGGCTGCGCTGGCTTCAGGTTCCTTACTGGAATGGGGCAGAGCTGGGGCCTGAAACACTGCCCTTGACTTCCAGCAGGTTCTGGGAGTGGGGAAGATACACAGGCCTTGCCTCAACATTGAGCCACTGTGAGACACTGGGCAAGTGGCCTCGCCTCTCTGAGCCTTGCTCTTCCAATTTGTGACATAGAATCAGTAACTCGTATCCTATGGGGTTGCAGAGAGGAGTGAGTGAACTAAAACCCAACAAGCCCCTGGGCTGGTGCTGGCCAGGGGGGCTGGGGGTGCTTTCCCTATAAGGTGATGGTAATTGGCACTCACCCCAGCTCAAACGAGGACACGCTGTGACACTGGGTCACTGGAAGGAGACCTTGTCCGTGGGCTCCACCTGTGCGGTGGGTTGACTGTGGTCCCTTTCTCCCTGGATGACTGAGTTTTGCCCTTTCAGGAGGGACTCGTCTGGGATCCCAGCACCTTTCGGCTTCCCAAGTCTCAGCCTCAACTCATTTCCGGGGGAAAGGAAAAGCCAGGACCAGCAGGGGAGCTGGCAAAAGGCATGTGCTGGATAGGCCAAGGTTTAATCGGGAACCACAACCCCAAAGAGAGGGCCCAGAGAAACAGGAGGGAGGAGCTGCAGGGTCTTTGACATAGAGCCACCCTGGCTGGGACATTTGGGCCAAACTATAGCTTGGGCTCTTGAGGGGCTGGTGGCCCTGTTGTTTTGACAAAGGGCTTTTAGATCAATGACAAGAAGGCCCCTGAAGGCTCTGTGGGGAGTGGAAGCAGCCAGCAAGGCTGGGAGAACCGGGAGTGGGCCCGGGGGGCAGAGGGCTCCGGGAAAGGTCTGGAAGCCTGAGTGGGCACAGCCGAGCTTAATTACGGAGCAGCAAGGGGAGTGAGAACAGACAGCCCCTGTGTGGGCCACGCACATGCTGTGCCCCATGCCCTTCCCTGAGCATGTGGCCCTCCTCCTCCTCACTATGGCCACCCTAGGCCCGGGCCCCTGGGAGGGTTTCCCTTGCAGTGACACTCACGGAGTGGCACATGTGAGCTTCACCTGCACCCCTACCCAGAGAGACAGCAGAGGTGAGCCCCAGGCGCACACACCCTCCTCGCGAATGCACCCGTCCCGCAGCTGCAGGTGTCACCGCACGCTGTACGCCGGGGGGCTGGCCACTGGCCTGAAAAGAACAGCCACCCTCCAAAAGACGCCTCGGTGACTTGTTTTTCCTTGTTGTTTTTGTGGCTTTTTTTCCCTTCTTCCCCCGGACCCCCAGCAAAATTTAAAAAAAGAACTCAACAAGAAGCAGAGCCCAAGCTTCCTGTGACTGGTTCTCAGAGAAGCCAGTCAAATCTCCTCTTGTTGAGAACATTTTGACAGCATAAAATTGCTGCCGGAATGTGACTTTAGCGAAAAGTAAAAAAAAAAAAAAAAAAAAAAAAATCCTTCCTTCATGCATATGGAGTTTTTTGGAAAAAAAAATGGTATTTTAATGCTTTCTATTAAATTGGGACTAAAAGTGGTGTCTTAATTTGCATGCATTAGCATATTTGCATATAGATCACTGAAATGGTGGAAGAGAGAAGAGCCTTTAAATGAAAATTCTTTTAAAGGCACAGGCCTGCCTCCTTCTCCTCTCCCTCTCCCCGTGGGGTTTATGCTTGATCTTTTCCTCTTACCTTCAGCCCCGCCTTTGTGTCCTCCCTGCAAAGGGCCAGTTGGGTCGAGGCCCTGCCTCTCTGGAGCTGGTTTGGATGGGGTCGAGGGGCTGGAGAAAGCCCTGGCCCAGGTCTCCCCATGGCCCTGCAGCCTCCTTGTGCGGGCAGGATCCCACCTGGCCTATCCTGGCAGTGGCTCTGGAGGAGGGGCCTGTGTCCACAGCCAGCAGGCAAGTGGCCTCTCTACCAGCCATTGTCCTTCCCCTCTCCCCGGCCCTTCCCCCCCCCCCCCCCCCCCGGTCATGTCACTTCTTCCAAGCCTGCTGTGGGCACCCGTCCTTCCAGCCACTGGCCTGGGCCTTTGGCCACCTGGCACCAAAAGGACAGGGTGGGTGGGGTGCTCTGCGTCCTTCCGGGTTTCCTGCTGTGTCAGCATCCCTGACTGAGACATTCTGGGCTCCCCCTTCCCGCCTTCCTCACCTGGAAGGCCCAGGTGGCCCTGTTCCCTTGGGTCTCTGGTTCAAAGGCCACCTCCTTAGTGGTAGCTGAAGCAGCCCCACCTCTCTCCTCGTTCAGTCCCTGTCACTCTCCTTGTTTTATTGTCTTCGTAGAACTCATTAGTTGTCATTTATTAGTTGCTCAATTGCTCGTCCCCACCCCCACCCTTGCCAAGGGTAAACTCCACGAAGGAGGCACCTGCGGCCGTCCTGTCTGTGGCCCCGCCCCCGGCGCTCAGACAACATGAGGCACATCGTGGGTGTTGAATGACTATTTGTGGAATGAGTAAAAGGGGACTGGGACCCTACCAGGGCTGAGCCTGTGTCCCCAGCGTCACTGCCTGACTGCACCCAGAGCCCCACAGGACTGTGCCCAGCCTTCCTGAGATGGCCTCAGCCTGGCAGGAAGAGCAGGCCTGGAGTGGGCTGGGACCTCTGGGCTGATCCACTGCCCTCCAAGCACCTCAGCCCACTGTCACTCCTTTGGGCAACAGGCTGGGGCCAGGCCCTGGCCTTGGTGAGTGGGCCTGCGCCGATCTTGCAGCTGTGGGCAGTAGGAGAGGGCCGAGGGTCCCCCGTGGCAGCCCACAAACCCTAACCCTTACAGCCACTTAACTCCCTTGGGCACCCTTCTTCCAGGTCTGGGAGATCCCCCAGATATTTCGGGGTGCACAAACAAGAACCCAGCTTTCTGTCTAGATTGTGCTCGCTGGCGGGTCCTGTGTGGGTGGCTGGAGTCCTAGGGAAACCCCATCCCCTTCTCTGCCCTCCAGCGGGGCAGCCAGGACATGAGGTCTGGCCCTTGAGTTCTGTGCCTTCTCTCACTTCACTGCTGTGGTGGGCTGGGCCTTCTGAAGGGCCCCTCCAGGCTGACGGCAGCCTTGGGCTCCATGCCCAGCCTGAAGGGGGAGGGCCCACGAGGGTGAGGGGGACACCCAGGGTTGAAGCGGGGCTGTGCCTCCACCGCTAATGAAAATCGGAAACCAATTGAGCAGGACAAGGTGCCCAGCCAGCAGGTTGTGGGAACGAGGGGCCTAATGGATGTGGCTGGGCGGGGAGCGGATGCCTCATTGATCGCCCAGTGGCTATATTTATCCACCTTGGTCTGTGGCCCCAGCAGCTGGATGGAGCAGGGATAAATAAATGGCCACTGAAATATTCATGAGCTGCACATGCACATCCGTGGTCAGGGGACTGCCAAGGGCCTTCTCTTCCTTCCTTCTCCCCCTCTCTGCAGAAGCCTTTCAGGAAATTCCTCCCACCTGGGCCAGGTGAAGTGTGGCACAGCCCCAATGGGCACTCAGCCCAGCCCATGGCCCCAGGAGCACCTGCAGGCCCGGGCACCTCCCACCCAGGCGTGCCAGTCCCTGCCTTCCCCTTGTCCCCGTCGTTCCTCTCACGTCTCTGTCCTTCAGTGATGGATTGGACACGTGGGGCCATGGCTGTCTGCCTGGCCCTGTGTCCGCTACTAGACCGTGTACTCCTCAAGGACAAGCTGGTGGTTCACTCGTTCTTATTTCCCACGTGGCCTGGCATGGTGCCTGACACATCCTTGAGAGAGGGGCCTCGTAGGTGATGAATGAGAACTCAGAGTTGGGTTTGAATCTCCACTCTGCCCTGTTTTGGGGAGTGATCACGCTTTGCTGGACTCAATGTACCCATCTGCAAAATGGGATTAGTAGCAGTGTTGCCAGGGTTTCTTAAGTGTGGGTCTGGGACTGCCCAAATGAGGATCCCGGGTGGAGCAGGTTAAAAATAACAAGCTCAGCCCCATCCAGACTCACGGGATCAGAACATGCCAGGGAGGGGCCTGAGGAGTCCCCGGGTTCGGGGTTCTCAGTGCTGTGCTGCTCACTAAGGTCTGGAGCTCCTGTCTCGTTGCCTGCTGATCCCTTTGTCCAGGTGGCAGATGCTGACCGTGAGCCCAGAGTTCTTTAGGACCTGAGTGATGGGACCAGGGGTGTGAGGGAGGTGCTATTCTGAAGCGTCCATCAGTTGGGCATTCTGGTGAAGCTGCCTGGCTTGGGGGTTCCCGGAGACTGAGCTGAACTTGGCACAGTGGTCCTGGGTGGCAGGACCCAGAAATGCTGCCAGTACCATCCATCAGCAACAGGTGGATGGGGTTGGGCGTGGCCACTGGGGCATCGTTCATGACTTGGGGGGCATCTGTTGCAGGAAAGAGTGATCTTTAGGGTTTCCGCTGCCTTTAATGCTCTGCCGTCTCCCTCTGTTTTAAGGAGGTCAAACTGCCGTGCCCCTGGGTAGGAGGGAGTGGTGTCAGCAGAGCAGCTACTTGACCAGAGCTGGCTGAAAAAGCACATTTTTCAACCTGATGTGCCTGGGGCTGCCCCTGATCCTAAGGCACTGCCTCTGGGCACCCTGGGTACCTATAACTCCCAGTGTCCGCTTGGTGCAGCCCAGAGCCAGGCACTGATGGCCTGTCGGCTGACACCGGGCCCATCCCTTGGTAGGCAGATGCCCATGACTTGGAAACTGTTTGACCTCGTTTAACAGAAGGGACTGAGAGTTCAGCTGGCCATCTGTGGTGGGTTCTCCGAAAACTCGGGGCACAGAAACCAGGAGAGTCATTTGGGATGGGTAAAGGCAAAACTTCTGTCCCTGGCACTTGGCTAAGAGCCACCAGCCATCCCTCCCTCCTGCAGCACACCCCCTCCCCCAGGCAAAGTTTGATCCAAACAGAAGCAAACTTTGGGGACAACCCTGGCGCTGCGTGGAGCTGGCTGAACCTGCGAGTGGCAGCAGGAGCAGAGGGAGGCAGCCCTGGCGCCTGACTCCGCGGGTCCCCCGTCCCCTCCCAGAGCTCTCGGGCCTCGCCCGCGTTTGCAGGCTCCTCTCTCGTCAGCTCAGAATGCAGCTTGGGGCCCGTGGCGGCTCAACCTTTCCCTCTCCCAGAGCCCCGGTCTAATCAACCCCTATAATTTATGCAGAAAATATGATTTATATTTAATTTCACCACACTTGCATTGTTAATTTGAGATGTAATTAACCCGTCGCCATGACAACTAATTTTGTGATGCCGTAAATTACCGCCGTCTTTTCATCAAAATTCAGTTACTTTGGCTCCTGTGTGCAATGTACTGATGCAATTAGGTTGCTAAGGGCAACTCAAAAGTGTTCAATTTCTTTTGTGCAACTGCAATGGGGTAGAAGCTCCCTTGCGTCCTCCCAGGGTCCCGTTGGCCATGGGGCGGGGAGTTGAGGGTATGTGGCCGTCCTCAAGGGATGCCTCTGGAAAGCCGGACTGGGTGGGCACTTGTGGCCCCCCACTTCTCTCTCTCCCACCCTCTTCTCTCCAGTAATTGTTTTTAAACAGTGACCCCTAGATGCATGCTCCCCAGACCCTCCGTGGCACCCCAGGGCAGGCGTAAAGGGCCCTCTCCTTAATGGCATGGACTGTGCCACACACCTTCCTCCCCCAAACATAGCGGTGCTCTGGTTACAGAAAGAGAGAAAACACTTTGCCTGTCTTCTCTCCTGGTGTCTAACTTGTTTATATAGATCTTTCCTTCTCCCTCTCTCTCTTTTTCTCTCTCTTTTTTTCTTTATTTAAAACAAAAACCCTGTGTGTTGCTTTTGTCACGTTAATTCCCATTTTGCCAACACCAGGGGCCCAGGCAGACGAGTTACCAAGGAACACAAAATTTTAATTAGTGTATTTTAATCATTCAGGCTTTCCGAGCTAATCCACATGCCCTGGAGAATTCCCGAGATGCAGCTCTGCCCTGCTTTACCATTTATTGTTGAGTCTATTATAATTACTGTTAGCAGGTGGGGACTGGGAGATGTTTATTATGAGTTTTTCATCTTTAGTATAATTACCGAAAAAAACAAAATAAAAAGATGTCGTTGTATTTTGTTTCCTAGAATTTTTTTTTTCCAAGGGTGGGCATGGGCGTGAAATTCTTTTTTTTTTTTTTTTCTTGCTTCGTCCCAGGCAGGTGACTTGGAGTTTCGGTGCTGGGAGACACACTCCTTGAGATCAGCACGGAGTGGTGCTCAGTACTCTACAGGCTCAGGAAGGGGGCAGCTGCCACCTCTGCCTGTCATCTGCTCAGGCAGGCCCTGGGGTTGTCCCCTCCCACCCGCGTGTGCTGTTGTACATTGAGAGAGCAGGGCTGGGATGTACCAGCGCTCCTCCTGGGCTGGTGGCCCTGCCTGGTTGGGTCGGCCTGGGGGCCTGGCCAGGTGGACCTGTTGGGGGTGAGACTAGCACTTTTGCTAGTTGTTAATGTAACAGTTAACGTTTATTCAGTGCTCGGTATGTGCCAAGTGCTGTGTCATGCCCTTTAGCTGCATTATTTCATGGACTCTCCCTCAGCAGCCCTGTGAGGCAGGTGCCAATATCACCTCTGATTTTATAGAAGAGGGGGCCAAGGCTGGGGATCCTAGAGCTAAGAAGTGGCAGGGAAGGATTCCAACCCAGGTGTGTCCCCAGAGTCCAGGCTGCCCAGTACTGACTACACTGTACTGGCTCCTCTGAGCTCATCTTCCTGGTCTCATCATAGATGCCACCTCCTCCCAAAAGCCTTCCAGGATTAGTGGAGACTGAGTTGGGGCTCTCTTCCCGTATTCCCACAGCTTTACAGTCTCAGTGCTCATCCCTCTGAGTTATAGTTGCCCGGTGACTTCTCTGCTAGCCTCTGAGAGTAGGGACCGGTGAGGGTGGAGCCCTTTTTGCCATTGTCCCTGATGAGCCTCTAGCATTTAATGTGGTCCCTAACACAAAGCCAGCTCTTGGGAAGTGTGTGGGATAGACAGGCGTGCAGGTAGACCTGGGAGGGTGCTGCGCTGTGAGCTCTCTCTCGGCAGTGGCGGGTGTCAGGGTCTCTGGACACAGATGTTTAGCTGGTCAGACATGCCACTCTCAGCAGAAGCCACAGAGGCTGTGTTCCTGAGCTTCACATTCTTTGGGGAATGATGACCTGGGGCCCCAGGTCAAGTTTGGGTCCTGTCCTGGGGACTTTGGATGTGAAATGAAAACACACAGCCTTGGCTTTCACATCCAGTCCCCTGTGCTGGAGGCAACCCTGGGAAACCTGGCCTGCCCTCTTTCTTTCCTTTCTCCTCTTTAAGATCAGTTTTCAAATGCCTTCCCCTCTCAGTGATGATTTTGAAGTTTCCCTGGAAAATTCCACATCTCTGCTCTAGAGCCAAGCCGGAGCCAAGGACCGTGGGCTTTCCCAGGCAGAACCGAGCAAGGTGAGCTGGAGCCCGCCTTTGCTCATTTCCAGCCTGGTTACCCCCAGGGGCCAGTGGGGGAAGATAATTAACACGTCCCTGGGAAGGGGCCCAGGGCATCCTGTGAATTGCACACTGGTGGCAAGACTCCCTGTTCGGCTCTAAATTCTTAGGCACCCTCTCCACCAGCTCCTCCTTATGCCCTGATGGGGCAAGTGCGGCCCAGGGCAGTGTTACCTCACCTGGATCCCACGCCCCCTGCACTGCTGCTGCCACCATGGGAGCCAGACCCTTTTCAAGCCCAAAGCAGAAGGGGCCACCTCCCCGGGTGATTCTTTTACTTCTTGTAGGACCGTCTCCCCCTCCTCTGCCTCTGCATCCCAGGGTCACCATCCTGCCCCAGGTTGAATCTCTCACCTAGGTTGTGAGGTGTAATTCCCCTTGGATGTCCTGGCGGCATCCGTGAGGCAGGCCCTCACCACCTCCAAGGCCAGCTGTGGGCCAAAGAATCATCACTGCTGAATCCCCGCTCCACTGCGCTCCACCGCATGTATTTTCTGCCCCTAGCTACCCAGGACAGTAGGACAGTGGTTCTCACACCTGTTGGTCTCAGTGATCTTTTATGCTCTTAAAAAGTATTGGGGCCCTTAAAGTTTTGGTTTGTGTGGAATATATATATATATATATTTTGAGACAGAGTCTTGCTCTGTCACCCAGGCTGGAGTGCAGTTGCATGATCTTGGCTCACTGCAACCTCTGCCTCCCGAGTGCAAGTGATTCTTCTGCCTCAGCCTCCCAAGTAGCTAGGACTACAGGCCTGTGCCACCACACTTGGCTAATTTTTATATTTTTAGTAGAGACGGAGTTTCACTATGTTGGCCAGGCTGGTCTCGAACTCCTGACTTCAGGTGATCCTCCCGCCTCACCCTCCCAAAGTGCTGGGATTACAGGCATGAGCCATCATGCCTGGCCTGCGTGGATTATATATAGGGGCATTTAGCCTATTAAGACATTAACACTGAGAAATTTTTAAAATCATTATTTATTAATTCATTTTAAAAATAACAGTAATAAGTCCATGATGTGTTAATATAAAGAACACATTTTTGAGAATAACTGTATTTTCCAAAACAAAATTTTCGTGAGAAGAGTGGAGTTGCCTTACATTTTTTGGCAAGTTTCTTTCGCATAACCTATCTGATAGGTTGTTTTGGTTGAAGTCCACGAAGAAAATCCAGCTGGACACAGATGTGTAGTTGGCAAAGGGAGGAGTATCTCAAGGGCCTCTGCAGCCTATCACAGCCTTTCTTCCTTGACACTAAACCCAAACTCTACAAGCGGTGGTTGCTCACAGGTTAGTTACAAGGCGGAATCTGAAACCACATCAGTGAACTTTGTGTACTGTTTCAGTAAACCCCGTTGATCTAAGAGCATTTCGTTTTGTTTTTTGTTTCTTTTATTTTTAAGATAGGGTTTCTTTCTGTCACCCAGGATGGACTTCAGTGGCGCAATCAGAGCTCACTGCAGCCTCAACCTCCCAGGTTCAAATGATTCTCCCACCTCGGCCTCCCAAGTAGCTGGAACCACAGGCGCATGCCACAGTGCCTGGCTACTTTTTTTGATTTTTAGTAGAGATAAGGTCTCACTGTGTTTCCCAGGCTGGTCGCAAACTCCTGAGCTCAAGCGATCCTCCTGCTTTGGCCTCCCAAAGTGCTGAGATTACAGGCATGAGCCACCACGCCCAGCTAATTTATTTATTTATTTTGTAAAGAAGGGATCTCACTATGTTGCTCAAGCTGCTCTATGAGCACTCTAAATGACTCATTCCCTGATGTGAGACTTTGTAACCTCACGCATCAGTTATGTGGAAAATACTGGCTCACCGAGGAATGCAGGTCTTCAGAATGTTGACACATTTCTTTTTTTTTTTTTTAGATGGAGTCTAGCTCTGTCGCCCAGGCTGGAGTGCAGTGGTGAAATGTTGCCTCACTGCAACCTCTGCCTCCCGGGTTTGAGTGATTCTCCCGCCTCAGCCTCCCAAGTAGCTGGGATTATAGGCACATATCATCATGCCTGGCTAAGTTTTGTATTTTTAGTAGAAACAGAGTTTCACCATGTTGGCCAGGCTGGTCTTGAACTGCTGACCTCATGATCCGCCCACCTCAGCCTCCCAAAGTGCTGGGATTACAGGCGTGAGCCATCGCGCCCGGCCTATATGATATTTTTAAAAAATCACAGTCATTAGTATCATTACTGGTCTCATCAGAAAAGCTGTTAAGTGTTAGGATGCCGTCAAGGTTGCAGTGGCAGATACAACTTTTCCAAAAGTCTGATTTTCACTAGAAAGCTCAGATTTTATCATTGGCAACAGATATTGTCAGGTTTTTTTCCCCTTGAAGTGACAGGCCCACTTCGTCCACCTTTGAGAAAATAGCTGCCAAACACTCAAATCTGAAAAATCACAATTTGTCCGTCAGTCACTCTTTCAGGTAAAGATGGTGTTACCTGGAGCAGGCGGCTGGTTCCACTTTCAGCTCAGTCACGCAGGTCCATGTCCTCCAGGCAGCCATTGGACTTGAAGGCCCTAGGCATGCCTCCCTTTCATCCTCCCTGAATATTCAAAGGCTGCATACTCGAGGGTCACGACTTCTTAAAAGTTAATCAAATATGATTAACTTCATCAAGGACATTTTAAAGTGAATATGGGGCTGGGCGCAGTGGCTCACACCTGTAATCCCAGCACTTTGGGAGGCCGAGGCGGGCAAATCACCTGAGGCCAGGAGTTCGAGACCCGCCTGGCCAACATGGTGAAATGTCATCTCTACTAAAAATATAAAAATTAGCCGGGAGTGGTTCGTGGGTGCCTGTAATTCCAGCTGCTCGGGAGGCTTGCTTGAACCTGGGAGGCAGAGGTTGTAGTGACTCGAGATCACACACTGTACTCCAGCCTGGGTGACAGAGCCAGACCCGGTCTTTAAATAAATAAATAAATAAATAAATAAATAAATAAATAAATAAATAAAGTGACTATGGCTTGTAATCCTGGCACTTTGGGAGGCTGAGGTGAGTGGGTCACTTGAGGTCAGGAGTTCGAGACCAGCCTGGCCAACATGGTGAAACCCCATCTCTACTAAAAATACAAAAATTAGCCAGTCGTGGTGGCATAGGCCTGTAGTTCCAGCTACTCGGGAGGCTGAGGCAGAGAACTGCTTAAACCTGGGAGTCGAAAGTTGCAGTGAGCTGAGATAGCACCACTGCACTCCAGCCTGGGCGACAGAGTGAGACTCCATCTCAAAAATAAAAACAATAAAATAAAATAAACCGAATGTGGCTTTTTTTGAGCTAAGGAATGCAGGCCTTCTCGCACACTGCTGTGGTCTGCGCCGGGGTGCCGGCAGTTCGGCTCACCCCTGCCTTTGCGCTGTCTGTGTAATGTCCCCACGTTGAACAGGGCACGTTGAAACGTTGTTCGATTATGGGAACTTTACAGCCTCCTGAGAGGGTCTCGAGAACCCCCAGAGGCCTGCGGACCGTACTTTGGGAACTGCTCCCCTAAGCCCCTCAGGGCTCTGGGACTTGACTTCCGCCATCCGAAGGGGCTGAGCTCTTGGCCTGATGGTGGACTGCCACTCAGCACCTCCTCCTGGCTCCCTGGACTGTCGGGGAGCTGTGGTGGGAAAGATAGCTAAGCGGGTGGGGGCGTTCTCATGGGGTGCCCGGGGAGAGGGAGAGGAGCCACCTGGGCCCGGCTGCCGCGCAGTTCCAGCCTGTGGATGTGGGCATTCTCCTGGCCCACAGCTAGAAGAGCCTGGTCCTCCTCCCCCAGGAAGCCCCCCAGCAGCCGTCTTGCTTCCCATTAGCGCCAGCGCAGGCCTGTCTTGGGCCCTCCGGCCTCCCGCCCTGCAGCGGCCTAGTTTCCCATCGGCCACCTGCCTTCAACGTCGAGGGCCTGGGGGGCAGGAGCCGCAGGCTGGCCGCCCCCTCCTCCCCGCCCCTTTCCTCTCCTCCCAGCTCCCCTTCCCCCAGCTGCCTCCCAGCCGCCTCCCCAGCATGGCAGCCTGTCCAAGACACGGTTTTGTCCCCTCGGTCCGGGCACCGTGAGAGTGACAGAAAAAACTGTCCAGAGAATGGGGGGGAAACCCTCTTGTTTTCACCTCTCAGGGGCTGGTTTTCCCAACTTTCCCATCCCAGCTCCTGCGGAACAAAGGGCCTGCGGCCCCCGTGTGCTGGGCCCGGCCCAGCGAGGGGACTCACCAGCAACTCTTTATTGAGTCTTCAAGCGCCGGCCAGGCACTCCATTAAAAAGCCATTCCCCTTTGTGCGGCCCGGCCCCCAGCTGTCCCCCCTCTCATGTGACGGTCGGTCACAGTTGTAAAACAACAACACACAGAGTTGGCAACTAACGAGGCTTTTTTTCAAGCCGGGGTCTCCATGGCAACCCCCGTCAATCACCCCTCAGGAGCGCTTTAACCTGACCAAGAGGGGGAAATAAAAAATAAAATAATAATAATTAAAAAAAGAAGCCAAGAAAGAAAGAGTTGGAAAGACAGCGAGAGGCCAGTAGACAGCTGGGGAAAGAAACAATTCAGAAAGTTTCTGGGGTTTGCGCCCTCGATTGGAACACAAATGAAAATTTAACCAGTGGGACGGGATTGTCCTGGTGACCAGAGGGAAGGACGTTCATTTTCATTTTTAGATAGCTTGTACATCGCACCTAGTTTTACAAAGGCCTCTAACCTTTTCCCATGGTCCATTAAATGATGGTGCGTCATTGTCTGTGGGCACAGAGTGGGCATGAGGGCGGTCCCATGGGCCCTCATAGTAAATGGATGGTTCCATGGGCCCAAACCCAGAGGTGCCCAGTTGATGGCCTCAGGCCAGTGGGGAGAGCCATTCAGAACCTGGCTAGAGTCCAGCAGGGTGTCTGAGTCCTCCCGTGTGCGGCCTGGTGCCAATGGGGATAGCCCACAGTATGTGGCGGGCATGATGCCAAGGGGACACTAGAAGGCCCCATTCCCAGTGCCATGTGGGGAAGGAGCAGACCTCCCACCGCGATGTGTTGAGGGGGAGCCCAGAGCATAGGCGGTGTAGGACCCCTCGTTCTTCACGTGCTGCTGGGCCAGCAGATGCCCAGTTCCTGGGCACGTGGCATCGCGCCCGGGGTTAGTTCAACCTTCCACGTGTTGGCATGGCGCCGGGGCATGGCAAGCCTGAGTTCTCCCCCTACCTCACCCCCTGACACTCATACATGCTGTCTGGCCGCTAGCCAGTGGCTCCACAGGTTCCCAGGTCGTCACAGTCTGGGCAAAGGCTGAGGGCAGCCCTGGCAGCTGCTGCCTGGCCTTCCTGAGCCTCTGATCAGGAAGGAGGCGAAGGCCAGTTTCTCGGCCCCACTTTTGCTTCCTAGCACCGTGAACCCTAGGGTGCAGACACTTTTTCTTCCTGGACGTGGTGGGAAGTTCCTATTGTAACTCCTAGCACCTTGGGAAAGGGGTTTTCTCATTCTTGGAGTCTAGGAACCCAGCCTGGGGGCTATGGGGACCAAGGAAGAGAGTCCTTCAGGACAGAACCGTAAAAGCTTCCCAACTTTCAGAGGGTGAGCACTGGGGCACTGTTGGGCTGTGCTGAATCCCCTGGGCCCGGGGGTTCGAGGAGCTGGGGTATTTGTGAGCTTCTGGGAGGCTGGGTTTTTTTTTTTTTTTTTCTGGATTTAAAAGGCCTTGTGCAAACCTGGTACCCAGAATAGCACACATGGAGAGTTGTGAATGAAGAGCTGGATGGCCGATGACCGGGCGTGGGGGTCGGGGCTGGGCTCAAACGGCAGGTGCCTCATGGCTCTGCAGCCCCTGTCTGCAAGATGCCCTGGTCTCCCAGTTTCCCACAGGCCTGGGACGGTCGCGGGCCTCTCCCTACCCCTGGCCACCTCTCCATTTTCTCCCTTCCTTCTCCAGGCTCCTTCCATGCCACCCTCCCTGGTGGGCAGGGCTTGACACTGGCACCCATGGCCCCCCCTCTGCCTTCGTTTCAGTCCTCCTCATTCACAGGCTGTGTTCTCTTTCAGAGTGGGTTAAGTGAAAACCTTACCAGTCACCTCTCCCGGTCCCCCTCCCCTTCATCCTGGCTTTCGTGATAGAGAAACTGGCCAGGAAGCCCCACATGATGCTATTTACCTGACACCTCAGTGGGTTTGGCAGGTGCTGATTCTTTCCCTGAACCATTTCCCCCAGGACAAGGAGCAGGCCAGGGAAGACCCCCCCAGGCCTCTGAGCAGCCCCATTCTAGCCTCTCCCTGGCCTCTCTTCAGGGCCTGGGGTGATTGCTGCAGCGAGGACCCCCCGGGGACGAGAGCAGCCTTGGCTGGGCCTCATCTTCATGTCTCCTTTCCTGGGTGCTGTGGGCAGCTCCTGCAGGAAAGGAATGCTAACGATCTGCTGGTGTAGTAAGCTGGCACCGCACCCAGGCAGGGGCCGCACAGCGCCAGGGCCTAGTAAAGACGCTGGCGAGGGCTCCATTCCCCGTGCCCGGTGTTTCCTCCGGCCGGATTGGCATGCAGCCTTCAGCTTGGCCTGAGGCGGCATGAGGAAGAGGTGGCATCCTCCGCCGGCCCCAGCCTGGCCAGCCTGGAGGACTACACCGCCCTCCTCCTCCCTCCAGCTCCAGCCAGGAGGACCATGGTGGCCATAAGTATTTCATAGCATCTTCTGAAAGGAGACACGGAGTGGGCTGAGGACGGCAGCATCCCAGAGCGTGGCTGTTGGTCAGTAGCCCCAAGCTGGGGAGACCCGGTTTCACCTCCCCAAGCCTCATTTCCTCCTCCGTAAATGAGGGCACGAACAGTGGTGCCTCCTACAGGGTTTCTGTTGCCATGTAATGAGGTGGTTTATAAAACCGGCTTCGCTCTGCCTGGGACGCGGTCAGCCCTGCATAAACACTAGCAATTAATGGTGGTGCTGGTGATAGTAGCAGCAGTAGTAGTAGTACTGGTAGTAGTAGTAGTGGTGACAGTATAGGCCCTACCCCATAGGTAGTTGGAGGCATCAATGAGACAGTACAGCCCCTGACAGATAGTAACTGCTCAGCAAATGCTAGCTGTCATTATTATTGCTATTACCATTATTTCCCAGTGCACTGAGGTGGAGCCTCACCCTGCTCTTGCTACTAAGGGATCCTGAGGATGCTGCCACCTGCTAAGTCCAGCCCATCCTTCTAGAACATTCGGCAGGCCCTCTGGCCCCCTCAATGACTCTCTTACACCTGCCCTGCCATCTTCAGGCCCCCCTTGCCATCCCCTCCCCACCCCACTGCCGCTCTCTGTCACTCACCTGTCCAGGGTTCCCCAGCATCATCCTCTCTGGGGTCTCCTTGGAAAAAAAAAAAAAAAAAAGGGCTTTCCAGAACCTGGCTTCCACCTCCTCCCCAAGCCTGGCCTCCCCCAGGCCTGGAGTCTGACTGGATTGTAACATAGTAGCTGAATGAACTCCAGTTTCAAAGGTTAATATCAAAATCTGGAGTGGATTACCTAAAAATTACTTACAACACCATTAAAATTCTGAACTCTTTTTGTTGTGGCTGTAAATTAATTTAAAATGTCAGGTTTTTTGAGAAATCCAATAAGAAATTGAGCCAACAGAGCAATCTGCAAACTGTCTGGCAAAGAGGAAAGTGTGTCTCTTCAATCGACAAGGAAAAATATGGAGCTTAACTGGAACCATATGGCTCAGTACTTGAGAGGAGCCTGCCGGAGAGGGAGGGCGGGAGGGGAGCTCAGCTGACAGCCACACGCATGCAGCGGGAGGTGGCCGCGGTGTTGGCATTGGCGCGGTGGAGGGGCCTGGCAGACGCCTGGCACCCAGCCTACTTGGCCGCCTTGTGTCCACGGTCACCGGGCTGCCCCGGGCAGTGACTTGGTCAGTCCTTGGTCTTAACACATTCTCACCGTATCCATCCCAGGCTCCCTGGCCAACTCGGGAATCCTACCCCCACCTAGGGGAGCCCAAGCCCCCTCCCTCCTGGGAAGAACAGCCACCTGCAGGTCTTCAAGGGGCTGCTTCCCTCTGTCCTCTGTGGGCTCCCTCCCGGCCAACATGTGGTCCCAATTACTCCTGAATTCCCCCAGATTTACAACACATTAAGTAATTTGTAGGTTATTTCAACTTCAATCTGCTGAAGTTGAGAAAATCAAAATTAAATTCAAACCACAAGGAAACTTCAAAGAAAGAGGAGGAAGAGAGAAGTTGGGCGCCTTCTCTTCCCCAGGTTGGCTGCGTCCCCCTTATGTCATCCTCTGAGGCTCCCGGCCAGCCCCCGCCTGCCTTCCTCTGCCTCCTCTTCCCCGCCTTGCCTCTCTTTCCCTCCCAGGGCCCTTGCCCCTGCCTCTGGCTGGGCAGTGCCCTTGGGGTGCCCCTCTGAGTGAAGACCAGGGGCAACCTTGGGGCTCGTGCTAGGCCCTGGTCAGTTTGGCTGGGGGAGAAGTGCCTCTCTAACCCTAACACTCTCTGCTCCCACTCCCTGAGCCCCTACTCCTGCAGGCTGGGTGATTCCCGGGCTCCAAAGCCTCTCCTTGCTTTCCTGACCCATTTCAGGGGAATCTCCACCAGGACTGTTCTAGCTCCCGACATGCCTGGGACGGCTGACAGCTGGTAGGTACCACCTGGCCCCTGGGTTTAATAGCTCAGGTTACCTTATTTTGCTTTCTACCCTTTAAAACAGCCTTGTAAATAAGCAAACACTCGGTGCCAAGCACCTTCGGCACTTCGCCAGGCTGGTAAATATTTTAGTAGTGACTTGGTAACAGTTGCGTTCACTTTGATTTCCTCAGAAAGGTTCTTGGTGCTGGGGAGGGGGCCGTGGCTCTGGGAAATGATTTGCTGGCTATTTATAGCCCAACTCTGACCACGTGGCCTTTGCTCTCACCCTGTGGATCGTGTGCTGGGGTATTTTTAAAGCTGGTGTAATGTTAGCCTGACACCTCTTTTGGCAAAGATGGGGAGGACTCTTCCACTTTCTCCCAAAGTGTGTGGTGGTCAAAGGGCTCCAAGGTCGGTTTGGAAACTGGACTTGTCCTCACCAGGAATCCAAAGTGATCTGGGAGGCTGGGGCAGATGCTAGCGGTTGGGTGTGAGTTTGGGGTTGACCTCCTGCTGGCATGGTTTGCACCTGGGAAGACCCCCCAAGGAACAGAAGGTGGGCTCTGGGGCTGGGGCATATGAAACCCAGGCAGGGCTGAACTGGGGAGGCCCCTGACATGGGTGGAGTGAAGCTGACCGTGGGAGCAGCCAGGTGGCAGGGCAAGTTAGAGGGAAATGTGACCGCTGGATGAGCTTCCTGGGCACCTAGTCCTGAGGACCCATGCCATGGGGAAAAGAGAGTGGGAGATAGGGCCAAGGAAGATTCAGAGACGGGGGCAGCTTCCAGGCAGGGCTGCTGATTTGATGCCCTGGAGGGTCCTTTCCTCTACACCATGAGAAAGGCACCTGCAAAGCGCAGGACCTCATTGCCCAGTGCCAGGAAGCTGGCATAACCCCACCCAAATTTGCCATGTCCAATGGGGCATGTGCGCCCGTAGGTTGGGCACCGGGGCAGGAGTGAGGCAGCAGGCGAGAGGCTGGCGCCTGACTTGAATAGACTGCTCAGAGCCACAGCCAGTGGCTCTCCTGTTTTATAGGTGGTTTTAATGTGCAGATGGGTTGGTTTTAAAGGGGGCTCTAAATCATGGCACAGTGAGAGCCCCCACACCCCAGAGCCCCCCAGGAGGCTGTACCTGTGAGTGACTGCAGTGTGGGCACAGGTGAAGTAGAAGCAAGGCCCACCCCCTCTCACTGTGCAGTGGTGATGGACAGGCCAGGGGGAGGTGGGCCCCTCCAGCTGGGTAAGAAGGGCTCGGTGTTCAGATGAAACCCTTCCTTTTGTCCCCCTCCCCACCCACCATCCACACTGGCAGGTGGGGCCTTCCCACGTCCGGTTTACAGCCAGGGCACTGTTCAGTGACCAGCCAGCCTGCTGCCACTCCCAGCCACTTGCCCTTCCTCCTCTGGCTCCTGGCGCCATGATGCGCGCCTCCCGTCTGCACCCACGCACACCCCATTGGTGCTCAGCCGCCGTGGGCGCACATCAGGTGAGCGCAGACAGTGGCAGACCCAGCTCACCTCCTTCCCGCAGGGCTGGTGCCAGGGCAGTGCTCTTCCCGGAAGGCCTCCAAGCTCCCCCGGATGGCATCCTGTTGGGCCTGTTTCTGGGGTGCGGGGGCAGGCCTTTTTGGGGGGAGAGTGTCTGCCCCATGCAGCCCTGGCGCCAGCTCTTCCTAGAGGCCTGTGGCTGTAATGCCAGAGGGAGGCAGCTGGGCTGGGGCAGGAGACAGGGATGTTTGAAATGGAAGTCGAGTGAGATGGGGCCACCCTCGGCCATCACCATGGCTCTGCTGGGAGCAGACACGGAGCCCTGGGCCGGTCTGAACTGGTGCTCACTGGATACCTGCTGCTTTGCTGCCCCCCTGTGAGTGGGCCTTGCTCACTTGGGCTCTCAGCACCCAGATTGATACCTGCCTTTTAGCTGCCCCCCTGTGAGTGGACCTTGCCCACCTGGGCTCCCAGCACCCAGTTTTCAATGTCCTTGGAAACTTGGAGGAGTTTTGGGAAGGTGATAGGAAGAGAGAGCAAGCCTTCTCCGAGCACCCAGAATATTCGAGCTTGAATGGAAAGAGATCTGCCCTCAAAGGTACTCGGGCCCTAAGTCCGTGCCCTACGGGCTCCCCTTTTTCGCTGGCCCCTGTGTGGGGTGGAAGGCTGCTTTAGGGAATCTTTGTCTGCCCCTTGGCCTTGAGTTTGGAGCTGTGTGGCACCAGAACCTTCTCGTCCTTTACTGAGCGTCTTCAGGAAACATGTTGTTACCTCTCCAGTTCCCCCTTGGCGTTTGAGAATAGGGGTGCCCGTCAACATTCACTCTCCTGCCTGCTCTCCCTAAAGACATGGGGTAAAGGAAGCCTCATGGTCCTCTGAGGAGTCCTCATGGCCTCCCGAGCCGCTCAGGGGAGACAGCAGCTGTGACAGCTGACGACCCACTTCAGTGCAGGTTGCGGAGGGGCGGGGCCAAGATGCAGGTGTCTGCCCAGACCCAGCGGATGCCTGGTTCCAAAATTTCCGTAGATGCCTGTGTCATCTTAAGGAGCAGAAGCGCTGCTGTGCCTCAGTTTCCCTAGGTGGCCTCTGTCGACAGGTGCTCAGGGTAAAAGATACCGCAGGAGAAGCACAGGAAGAGACAGCGGAGAGTGGCAGCTGGGCGGACCCAAAGAGGCCGCTCTGGCCCCTCTTCTTCCCCTCGGCATGGGCCCGCCTCTGCTTCCTAGCAGGCAGGTCAGGCAGCAAAAAGGCAGTTGGCCTCCACCACGACCCAGAGATTTGCTGGGCTGAAGCTGCCCGAGGCCTCCCCAGGCCTGCCAGATCCGATAGAGGCTGGGGCCGTCCACTTCCTGGTTTGCAGGTCAGTGCCTACAGGTCAGTGGTGAGGTGCAGCTTAGGACGGGAGGTCGCTGGCCTACCCTCCACCCTCGTCCGGCTACCCCATGGGCTCTGATGGCAAGGGGGCCACGCTGGCAGGTAGCCAGTTGCCCTGTTTCTCCTTGATGCCTGCATGGAACCAGTCCTGGTTTCAGGCTCCCTGCGAGCCGGGAATGGAGGAGATCCTATGAAAATGATGATATGTGACAATCAGTCACAGCAATTAGTGTTTTGGTTAACAGGCCTTTTTTGTTTTCTCTCACCCAGACAGAATGTCACAAATAAATCCTCTCCTGCATTTGCATATTAATTGGATCGGAGACGTCAAGCATCTTTCATTAAAGAAAATGATCTGCATATTTGGAGACATAAAATAGTTATTTTGATGGGTTTTTTTTTTTCCCTAAGATCAGGGGGTGGGGGAGGTAGGTGATAGGAGCAGTAGAAATTGAGGTAGAGTGAAGGAAAGCCAGCCAGCCCCTCTGTCTGGAGTTAACCCTGTGGGGTCTGGAGTTGATGGCCAAGCTTGGCCAGAAAGATAATTAATACGCAAATAAATCAAGGAGTCAAGGGGCCCCTGGGCACCGGACAGTTGCCTGAGGCCCAGGAGCCCAGCTTGGCTCCTGTGCAGAAGGGAGCCCCGCCAGAGTTACAGGCGAGGAGGCAGAATGAGGGCCCTGTGTGGCTTTGCTCTTAAATCCCTCCCTTCAGAGCTGGTTGTGGCTCTGAGCAGGGTGAACTTCCCTGGGACAGTGGGCGGTAGGCAGGGCGTGGGGTCGGGTGTCCACCTCCTAACCTGGAGCCCTTGGCCGGGCCCACGCGGCTCCCATGCCTGCCTCTCCCCTTGGTCCCTTGGCCAACCCGAACCCTCCAGCTTCCACTCTCCCTCCCTCAGCTCGCCCACCGGCATCCACTTCCTCCCCACTCTCTGACCTTGGGCTTCCCTGCGCCCTTCTCATTCTTTGCCAGCCGTCCTCCCTCTCCCCAGATGGAAAGTTTTCTGGGGGCAGCAGAAGCGAAGCCTGGAGTCATTATCACATGTACTCGAAATAACCCAGAAAGCTGCTGGGCCCATATTAGGGCATGAGTCCCGTGGAAAGCCAAGCGAATGTACAGTTTTTGATAGGCAAATGGGACTGCCCAAGTCTTCCCACCTTCCTCCAGCCTTACGCTCCAGGGCCTTGGTGGCTGCTTTAGTCAGTTTTCAGGGCGGGCAGCAGGGGCGGCCTCCTCTAGACATTTCTGAGCTCCCCCAGGCTCCTTGGGGAGTGCAGTGTGGGGGCTGGTCAGTGCTCCCAGTCTCTGCCATCACCAGCCCCAAAGGCATGATTCCTAGTTACCATATCCTGGTTAGAAAAGTGTTCAGCGACGTTGATGACAATGATCACAATGATGACTGGCACCACGTTTTCCACATAGAACTGTGTAGACACGGTGCTAGGAGCTTTACCCTCATCGCCTCCCCGAACCCTCACCACGGCCCTCTGCGACAGACACGATCATTGCGTGCATTTTATAGACAAGGAAATTGAACCTCGGAGAGGCCAGATCACATACCCATCGGTACCCACCAGACTTCAGAACGTGCAGCCGGATCCGAGCTCTCCGTGGTCAGGTCACAGGTCCTCTGGGCAGAGCAGTGGGGACCGGCAGCCGTCTGGCTCCTGGTTTGATCCCAGCTGACTATTCTTTTTGTGCACAAACACACTGCACCCTGGTGCTGTCAGAGGACTTGTGTTCAGGCTCCGTATCTCTGCACTGCTGGCCTCTTCACCGCACCAAGAAGGCAAGATTTGCCTCCTCTCTGGGGCTGGGAGCTGCCTCTGGTAGCTTCTGTGGGCCTTTGAACCCCGGAGGTGCCTGTTCCAGGCCTGCGGGGATCCCCCGTGCTCTTTGTGTGCAGTTTTTCCTTGGAATGTTGAAGTGCCCGGTTCCTCTATTCCCATACCCTGCTGCCTCTTTTCTCACTATGCCAGGCTCTGGGACCCACGGGCTTCAGGACTGGGCAGTACCTGAGGACAAGGCCCAGTTCCCTGGCTGAATTGAGTCATGCATCTGCTCACCTGAGCCCCCCTTCCCCATGCCCTACAGGTGGCCAGCCTCTCCTCGTGCTCCAGGTGGATCCGGGTGTCCCTTAGAAACTTGTTTGGTGCTACCTTCCCCACAGCGCTACTTCTTAGGGATCCCTTCTCCCAAGCACTCAGATTCTAAATGCATGGCGTGTGCAGCCTTAGGCCATCACCTTGAACTTCAGGGTCCCTTGTCTTGGGCTACCATTCTCCACAGTGCGTGGGCAGGTTGCAGCTTTCAGGTCTAAAGGAAAGGCAGTGGGGTACGGTCAAAAGAACGAGGGCTTTTGATTCAAATAGAAGAGAAACAGCCTTACTGTTCTTCAGAGCTGTGCCCTGCCAGCAGACCTCCCTTCTCCAAACCTCGGGCTCTCCCCTTGCAAGAAAGGGGCAAGGGGCCTGTAATCCCAGCACTTAGGGAGCCGGAAGCGAGCAGATTGCTTGAGGTCAGGAGTTTGAGACTAGTCTGGCCGACATGGTGAAACCCCACCTCCACTAAAAGTAAAAAAATTAGCCAGGTGTGGTGGCGAGTGCCTGTAATCCCAGTGACTCGGGAGACTGAGGCACAATTGCTTAAACCCGGAAAGCAGGGGTTGCAGTGAGCCGAGATCACACCAAGGAATTTGATGGCTTTATTAGAAATACCAAATGCGCTCCAGCCTGGGCAGAAGAGCAAGAGAGACCCTGTCTCAAAAAGAAAAAAAAAAAAAGAAAGAGGCAATAATTCCTCTTGTGGGTGAGGGTCTGCAGAATGATTCGGCTCCTTCAGGTTAAGTGCCCAGTCACAGGTGTGGGATAGAGCAGACTCCTGCAGATGCCAGTGGAGAGGTTGGTGGGCCTGGGTCTGCTGCCCACTCCCCAGTGGGTCAGGACTCCAGCAGGGTCTCCCGGGCTGAGGGTGGAGGCGTTGTGTCCCAAGGCACTGGTAGCTCTGCCCAGCCTGTTCCTTTCCCACCCTCTGGCCCTCAGTGACTTTGGCTGCATGCGCCTCTGGCAGGGCAGAACCAGAAGTGGGGACCTAGTGGCCTTCCAATTTGGGGTTCTTGGAGAAGGGGCCTGGCATGCCCTCCTTGGGGAGAAGGTGGACAGGCTGGGTGTTTTATGGAGTCTGGGGGAGTCCTGCAGCAGCTGTATCTGTTAAATGCCAAGAAGCCAAGTTGGTTTAATATGATTGTAGCTGCTGCTTTGATAAATCAAAATAATTAAAAATAATAAATTTGATTCCTCAACCAACAGGCTGTGTGTGGGCGCAGGGCCTGGGCTGCTGAGCCAGGGCCGAGGAGGTGGGAGCGGGCACGGGGACACAGGAAGGCCTGTCTTGTGGGATCCTAAATGGGCAGTGGACGGCAACAGGAGGGAAGGGGAGACTCTGAGAACCGGTTAGGGGAGGAACATCTCTCACTCAGCAGAGCCGAGCCCTGCTGTCCACAAGCCTGGGCTGGGGCCCCAGCTGGGCCTGCCCCGGCCCTGTGACCTGGGACCAGCCTCAGTTTCCTCATCTGTCAAATGGGAAGGCAGTTCCACCCGCCTCCCAGGGCTGTGTGAAGTTGGGCTTTGTTGAGCGTGTGTCTGCCCAGTGTTGAATGGGCCTCCGTAGCCCCCTCGGGCCGTCCCTGCACCCACTTTGGCGCTGCCATGGCTGAGGCGACCAGGCGTGCTCACAGTGTCTGCGCAGCCTTGAAGGCCCACCGGCGTGCCTGGACTCTTCCTCCCACTGATGGCTGTTGTCCTAACACAGGATTGTTCTGTTTATGAGGACGTCCTCCGGTGCAGGGCGTCTCTATTCATAGCTCCCTTCAGCTTCCAGAGTTGGGTCAGGAAGCCCCATGCCACGCCCTGGGACCGAGTCCCTGTTCAGGGTGCCGGCAGCTCTGACATCGGTGGGGGGGGAGTTGGCAAGGGTTTTCCGCCTCCTACCCTGTCCCCTGCCCCCCATCCACATCCTCGGGAGCCGTATTTGGTGTCTGATCCCGAAGTGTCTGAGCAGCTGGAAATCTGAACTGGGTGGAGGGGGCAGGGGTTGGTGGGGAGGGAGGGACAGAGTGTCTGTCTCTTTAAATGCACTTTGTGTCAGTGCGATAAGGAATTTGATGGCTTTATCAGAAATACCAAAGCTTTATTTAGCAGGGTGAGGCTCACACCACTCAGCTCCACACAATCTGCTGATAAATAGCAAAAAAGAAAAGAAAAAAAAAAAAATCCAACAACTCACCAACACCCCAGCATAGCAAGGCAGGAAAGATGCAGCGGACAGAAAGCCAGAGAAGCGAAGTGGGAAGTTTGGGGAACTGGGGAGCTGCAGAGGGCGGGGGTGGGGTGAGTGGGTTCTGGGGGAACTGCAGGGGCTTTCTGGAAAGTGCTAATAGGCAGGCATTTGTAGATTTTTCTGTCATTAGGTAAAAATACTGTCATGATTTTGATGCTTCAAGAGAAAGGGCTCGTTAAGGAGACACACCCTCCCCAGTGTCCTCGCTGGCCGTCTGTCCCTCCTGCTCCTGCCGCTCCAGCAGCCTAGGCCATCCGAGTCTCTCTAGGGGAGCCCTGGGGCCCAGCCCTCTGCTCAGTCTGTGCCCTGGTGCCCTGGCTGGCTGTGCTGGTGAAGGCAGTGGCAGCCTTGAGATGGGGGAGAACTTTGACCAAACGTAAAAGAGGCTGCCGGGGAGAGAGCCACCTGTCATTGCAACTCCAAGAAAGGGGCCTCCACTCCGTACAATGTGGCTAAGGAAGCTGGAGAGGGGAAGGCTTGAGAAAGCCTTTGGAGGACTGGACTGACTCCATGCTCAGGGTCAGGTCTCAGCCCAGGGCGGTGGCCTGGCCCTGCCTACTGGTGGCATTCCAGGACTTTCTGTGCTACCTGCCACTGGGCAGCTCTTGGGGAAACCCTCCATCCTGGCCAGTCTAGATTCGTTGTGTTGTCTAGAGGGTCAGCAGAACAGCAGAGTGCCGCTTCCGTCTGTTCTTCTTCTTACTCGCTGTCTCTGCCCTGGGGGAGTCGTTCTCCTTCCCTTGCTTGGGGAACCCTTCCCTTGGGTCTGGCTTTACACTCAGTGCACGTGCTTGAGTACAGCCACCCTCAGTATCCCCCCGGATGGTCCATATGTCTCCCTCTGCCCACTGCTCCCCGTGAATCTTTTGATGTGAGCAAGCCAGATTCAAGCCAGGGTCCCCATGTACACCTCTCTGCCTGTGCCTCTTCTAGCCGGCTTGTGCGTGTGACTTCCTCTGGAAACGGAGGCAGGTATCAGCACTCTCTACCCGAGAGCCATGTGGATGGGGAGTGGATTGGGTGCTGTGGGGAACACGCTGGGTGCTGTGGGGAGCGGACTGGGTGCTGTGGGGAGCGGATTGGGTGCTGTGCGGTGTGGACTGAGTGCTGTGGGGTGCAGATTGGGTGCTGTGGGGAACGGATTGGGTGCTGTGGGGAACACATTGGGTGCTGTGGGGAGCGGATTGGGTGCTGTGGGGAGCGGATTGGGCGCGGTGGGGTGTGGATTGGGTGCTGTGGGGAGTGGAGGAAGCATCCCCTGCTGCTCTCAGGCTCCTTGTCCCTTCCTAATGGCACCACAATCCAGCAGAGCCAAGGGCTTGGGGTCCTCACCCTGCCTAGCCTGGGTACAGAGCTGCTTCTACCATTGTAGACAGTCACCAAGAGGTGGCTCACGGAGTTGGGTGAGGAAGAGTGGTTCCTGCCCACATAGTTGTCCCCAAACACGGCCGAGGGGCCAAAGCTTTTCAGGGCCCACAAGCCAACCCCTCAAACAGAATGGAGGTTGCTGAGGCCAGAGGATGCTTCTGGGGCAGTTATGGGGAGCCCAGAGTTGAGCCAACCAGAGGCCAGGGTGGGCTGACTCGGAGAGTAACTCTGGACTGGACGCCTAGTTCCTGGAGCAGAGGAGGGGTGGAGCCAGCATGCTCCCTAAAGTCAGCTAACGGAAGGGAGCCTGGACCAAGGTCAGGCCCGCGGCTGAGTGGCGGCAGGTGGGTCTCGTAGGAATTCCTCGGCTTTAGATGCTGGAGCAACTGGACTGGCTTGGCTGCTTGGGGAGGGCCAACGCTGGGCTGGGCAGAGACAAGGCAGCTCGGAGGAGAGGGTGGGGGCTGGGCTGGCCAGGGAAGGGGCAGAGGGTGGAGGAAACTGTAGAAAGGCCGAGGCCTGGAGACAGACAGGAGGAATAAGTGGAAGTGACAGGGTCAGGCCAGACCTTTGTCCTGCAGCCTGATTAGAGAGTCTGCCCTGGATTTCTGAAACTTTGGGATGTTGTCGGACAAACTGGAGCTTAATTCTGTCAGAGCGCTGGGGAGATTAGAATTGACATCCTGGGAGCACATTCCTGGCTGGGCAGAAATCCAGCCCCCGCTGGGAAAAACCTGTGAAAGCATGGCCAGCCCAGTGGTGGCGGCGGGGGGTGCCCATCAGCACCAGTGGCCACTCCAGCCTTGTGGGCCGGAGCCAGGAGCACTGGGAGGGCCAGTTGTTGGAAGGCTCCGGCCTAGTGGAAGGTGTGGCGGCTCAGCAGAGCCACTGCTGAGTCTCAGTTCCAGTTCTGTGCCTCATCCTAGCTGTGCTGCCTCAGGCAGAAAGCTTAAGTTTCTTTCTTTCTTCCTTTCTTTTTTCTTTTCTTTCTTTTTTTTTTTTTAAGATAGAGTCTCGTTCTGTTGCCCAGGCTGGAGTGCAGTGGCACGATCTCAGCTCACTGCAACCTCCACCTCCTGGGTTCAAGCAATTCTCCTGCCTCAGCCTCCTGAGTAGCTGGGACTACAGGTGCGCACCACCAAACCTGGCTAATTTTTGTATTTTTCATAGAGACAGGGTTTCACCATGCTGGCCAGGCTGGTCTCAAACTCCTGACCTCAGGTGATCCACCTGCCTCAGCCTCCCAAAGTGCTAGGATTACAGGCGTGAGCCACCGCGCCCGGCAAGAGCTTAAGTTTCTTAACCTTCATTTTCTTATCTGTAAAGTGGGACAGTCTGCCTCTGGACCTATTGAATTTTCCTTTCCTTTGAAGTCGAAGGTGTAACCTTGGGAAGCCAAGAGGGATGGGTCAGACGGTGGTGAAGCTCCTGAGCCAGGGCCTGCTGGAAGACAGAGAAGGTTCCCTTGCGGAGTTCTCTGGCGCAGGGCCGGCCAGCAATGCCAACCTGGCAGGGCTCTCTAGCTTAAGCATGTGAGAGGTGGCTGTCCCCACACCACGTATGTCCTTTCCATCAGCCACCTGTCCTCGTCAAGACTGGAGAAGCCCAGCAGGGGACTTAGAGATGGCCTTGTCCCTCTGTGAGAGCTCCCAGGAAACCCCCACCCAAACGAAGAGAGCTGAGGGCAACAGACGGAGGCCTGCCTTCTGGGAGCCTCCAGTCCAGGATGGCTGGCCTTAGAACCAGAGAGGGGGTTAGAGGACTACAGTGAGGGCCAAGCGCCACAGCCCCAAACCAGGCTGTTTCTGGAAGAACAGGGTACCCCTCCCCACATCCCTCCTGACTCTAATGACTCTTAAATAGTGGTAAATATTTTGGCTAATGCAGGCTCTCATGGCAGAGAGCAAAGCTGTCTGCAGTTCAGGACCTACAAATTATTTATTAAAGATTTGAGATGCGGTGCAATTATGTGGAAAGAACCCAAAAAATTAAATAAATAAGTAACAAAATAAATAAATAATAGCCCCACTGGCCTCTTGAAGGCTTGGGAGCGGCACATGATTGCCGTCTTGATGAAATCCCCCCGGATGTAATGAGCTGATTTTCTGCTGTTAATATTGCATCTGCTGATGAAGGATTCGTTAGGATAATGGAACGAAGCTAAAATATAAATGACTCCCTGTCAAGAAGCAGCTTTTGTTTGTTGATCTCCTGACAGTTCCTGGGCCAAGGCAGGGGTTTATGTGTGTACATGCATTCTGGAACAGGCAGGAGGGCGGGGGCAGGAGCTTGCGGGGGGCTACCCCACGAGCCTGGCTCCCTGGTTCTTCCAGGCTTTCCCTTCGAGGTGGGGCTCCTCAACCTTGGAAAGCCCTGGAGCCCTGTGGGTGGGGAAGTCACCGACTCAGACCCATCCAGAGGGGCGCTTGTTGCAGCAAGATGCTGAGCGGCAGCAAAAGTTATCTGGGGAGCATGGCGGAGAGATGGATTGGCTGGGCCGTGCGTATTGGGATCCGCACAGGAGAAGCAGCTCTGTGTGTGTGCCGGGAACGGCAGCCCGCAGGGGTGCGGAATCACGGGAACTTGAGTGAGGGGTCCTAAGGGGAGGTCCAAACTTTCACTGCAACCATCCTAGCCCTTCCGCCTCGTCCTCTCCCTCCGTGATCACACAGCACATCTTGTGGAGGCCTGGGAGCCCCCCTCGGACGATGGGTTCTCAAGCAGAGGGGGAAAGAGGACCCATTTGAAGTCACCGTGTCTCACCTACCAGCCCCCCTGACTTGGCTTCCCCCGCACCTGCCCTGAGCTGCCACATGGGACAAATTCCTTCTCTCCCTAGCAGTTGCTTTTTTTAAAAAGCAATATCATTTTATTTTACTTTATGGTGGTAAAAATGCACGTACCATAAAATTTACCATTGTAACTATTTTATTTATTTATTTATTTGAGACAGAGTCTCACTCTTGTCTCCCAGGCTGGAGTGCAATGACGTGATCGTGGCTCACTGCAACTTCCACCTCCTGGGTTCAAGCGATTCTCCCTGCCTCAACCTCCCGAGTAGCTGGGATTACAGGCGCCCGCCACCACGCCTGGCTAATTTTTGTATTTTTAGTAGAGACGGGGTTTCATCATGTTGGCCAGGCTGGTCTCCAACTCCTGACCTCAAGAGATCTGCCTGCCTCGGCCTCCCAAAGTGCTGGGATTACAGGCGTGAGCCACCACTCCCAGCCTGTAACTACTTTAAAGTGTGCAGATCAGTGGCATCAAGTACATTTGCAGAGTTGCACAAGTATTGAGCTAGTTCCAGAACTTTTTCATCACTCCAGACAGAAGCCCTTAATCCCTTAGCAGTCCCTCCCCACTGTCCCCTTCCCCCAGCCCCTGGCAACCACTGCTTTCTGTCTCTATGGATTTGTCTGTTCCAGATATTTCGTATTAATGGAATCATACAATTTGTGGCCTTTTGTGTCCGTCTGGCTCCTTTCTTGCTCATCATTTCCAGGTGCATCCACATTGTAGCCCGTATCAGAACTTCACTCCTTTTTTATAGCAGAATAACATTCCATAGTATGGACAGACTCCATGTTGTGTATCCACTCCTCAGTCCATGGACACTTGAATGTATCTACCATCTGACTACAATGAATAGTGCTGCTATGAACGTTCATGCACGAGGGTTTTGTTTGTTGGTTTGGTTTGGTTTGGTTTGGTTTTTTTTTTTGAGTACCTGTTTTCCATTTTTTCTGGTATATGCCTGGGAATGGAATTGCACCATCTCTCCTAGCTTCTTAAAGGCAGGGACCCTGGAAACAAATAAGAGGTCATATTTATTGAGCACTTACTATGTGCCACCCATTGTACTAACCATTGTTTCCGAGCATCCTCAACAGCACACAGGAATGGAAGCTCCCTGAGGGTTGACTTGTTGATTTGCCAATGTTCTCTAGGTCTAGGACAAGTATCTAATAGCATATAGTAGGGGCTCAAGAAATACGGGATGAACTTCCTTTGAGATAGGTGCTTATGGACCCCTACTTTTCAGTGGAAAAAGCTGGGGCCTCAAGAGGTTAAGCAGCCTGCGTACCCAATTGCATGGCAGGAGGCAGCAGAGGCAGGATTCAAACCCGACTCTCGCCAACTCGGCTTTTGTATGCTATCTTCCCCCCGCCGCCAAGACGGAGTCTCACTCTGTCTCCCAGGCTGGAGTACAGTTGCACAATCTCGGCTCACTGCAACCTCTGCCTTCCGGGTTCAAGCGATTCTCATGCCTCAACCTCCTGAGTAATTGGGATTACAGGCGTGCGCCACCACGCCCGGCTAATATTTGCATTTTTAGTAGAGACAGGGTTTCACCATGTTGGCCAGGCTCGTTTCAAACTCCTGACCTCAGGTGATCTGCCTGCCTCCCAAAGTGCTGGGATTACAGGCGTGAGCCACTGCCCCCAGCCTTTTGTAAGCTGTCTTGTTTTCTCTTCCTCGTGCCTGGCACGGCGTCATACATGCAGTACGTGCTCAGTGAGTGCCTGATGATCTCACTGTGAAGCAGGGACAAGAGAGATCTAGGGTCACTTGACCTGGCAGAGGGGCTGGGGAAGGCCTGGAGCAGGTGTTGTCTTTCTGTGCATCTGTTGGCGACACGCCTGTCTGTTGAGAGGAGGCACTGCCTCCCACGCTGAGCCCTGCGCTGGCAGAGACTGGAGTGGGTGCTGCTGTGCACCCTCCCAGCATGTGGGAAAATCTTCTTTCTGGCTTCCTGGCCAGAACCACTCCTCACCTTGACCTTCAAGGCCCTTAGAGAAAAGGAGAGCAAACTAGGCCACCAACTCGGACTCGCCTCCTGAGGAGACTAGGGGTCCTGCCCAAGAACCCTTTGTGAAGGGCCACTGGGAAATGGAGGGGTCGCATCCTCCTGAAGGAGTCTCAGGAGGGGTGGGAAGGCCAACTTTTCTCCTGGAGCCTTGAGAGAGTCAGGCAGGGCCTCAAATTCACCATTGAAGTCCCTGGCCAGGCATGGGGACCACATAGGGCAACATCCCACGAAGGACTTGAGGGCCTGACTGGGGAAGGTCCAAGACAGGCGAAGGCGAGCTCAAAGCTGGTGCTGTGGGTGGAGGGTCAAGTTGATGTCTCCTGCGTTTTAAAAATTACTATGATTAAAAACATTTCTTAAGCCAGGTCTTGGGAGAACAAGGTGGGAAAACCCATTTCCTGTCCCCAAAGGACGAGGGCCCTTCCTCTTGATCCTATGTAGATTTTTCAGGATTCTGGCCCAATTCCAACCACGACTGTGCCTGGAAAGAGCTCAGAGCCAATCCGGAGGCCTGCTCCGACTCCGGGGGCTGCACAGCCACCCCCACCGCCCCTCCCTGCCTCCGGCCCAGGCTCCTTTCCCGAGGCCTCTGTCTTGATCCAGCACCTGCTGGCCTATGCGGCCCTCGGCCCCCTCATTGTCCTGCTAACCACTGTGTAAAAGTTCCGGGCTTCCTCCGACCTTTCCGTTTTGCCTGGTTATGCTGTGGGATCCCCCTGGCGTGCATCCCCCTGCGGCATCGCCCGGGGCACTGCTCAGCCCCGGCCTGGGGCCTTTCTCTCCCCAGCCGTCCTCCGGACAGCACTCACTTTCTTTCACTCTTTCTTTTCTCCTCCTTTCTCTCTTTCCCTCTCTCTCTCTCCCCCTCTCCCGCTCTCTCTTTCTTTTTCACCCTTTTAACATGGTTTTCCTAAAAAGTTTTTTAATCAATCAAATTTGAGGCAGAAAATAGGTTTTGTCACGCCTGGTCCCGGGGTAGTGTGACTCTCACTCAGCCGCCTGACAGCTCCTCAATGCAGGAAGGAGGCCAAACAGAATATTTCTCCGGGAAAGTGCCCGTTTCCATGACGCTGCCCCGTTGTCTGGGCCGCCCCCCTCCTCACGCTGCCGGGTTGACATGGCCCCAGCCCCTGTGAAAGGGCTCGGCCAGGGAGAGCCTGTGCGTGAGGATGGGGCTGGGGGCAGGGGGAAGGAGACGCAGTGCGGTGGGGGGGCGGATGGGCAGCCCGACAGCTGCCCCAAGCCCCCATGGCCCGGAGGCCTGGTGAGCAGGTAGGAGTGCTGGCTGAGGAGCCTGGCCTGGTGCCTCATAAATATGGAGCTGGGCAGCTGTGGGTGAGAGGCTCCAAAGTCAAGTCCTGGACAGGCCGCGGCTCCAGCAAGAGGGAACTGCAGATGGAGGAGGTCCCTGAAGGTCCTGGTACGCTGCCACTTCTCTGCCCGTCACTCTCCCCCGTCCCATCTCTCATGGCATTCCCTCCGCCCCTTGCCCATGGCTGCCCCCTCTCCTCCATCCCTTGCTTCCTTCCTGCCCTCCCCTGACCCTGGCACCCCTTGTGCCGGAGGAGCCTCTTGTCCTCCCAGAGCCCAGCCCACTAGGCCCCACTCCGGGCCCCCTGCAGGCCCCCAGGTCTTCCCTCTCCAGCCCATCTTTCCTCTTCCTCCTTCCCCTCTCGGTCTTTCACCCTCTCCTCTCCTCTCCTCCTCTTCTCGCTCTCTTTTATAATTAATGATTAGTTTTAATTGGTTTGCTTAGGCAGCCTGACAGCAAATTAACAGAAGCCAGCCCAGGGCTGCCGGCTCGGTGAGAGACCACTGTGCTTCGGAACCGGCCAGGAGAAAGGCTGGATGAGGCTACTCCCAGGCTCACGCTCACGGCTGGGCGGCCCGGGGCTGAGATGGAGGGAGGGCCGGGCCTCACCTGGGCAGGTACAGCAGCCAGTAGGAAGAAGGCACCAGGCTCTTTGCACACATAAGGGCTCACGTTTGCTAACTTTTCTCTGTGCTTTTGTTTTTTTTCTCCTCCTCCTCACATCCCTTCTGTGCTCTTCTTCTTACCCAAGACATTGCTGGTATCTTCAGAGATGAGGGGTGGGTAAAAGGTGGGCAGGGCCACTGCCCTTAGTTTGGGGCAGGGTTTGCTTTTGGTATCACTCATCCTCACTTGTGCAATGAGATGGTGGGATGGGCAGCCTGATGCCTCTGCTTTTTCACATGGACAGGAGGAAGGAGGTCAGAAGGCTGTTGTCACTTTTAGCTCAGCTACCAACCAACCATCAGCCCCACAGCCTGGAAGCTCCAGGACCCAGTTCTGTTTCTGATTTGCCATCTATCTCTGGACAGAACTCTGAACCTTTGGGTCCTCAGTTTTTTGGTCAGAGTACTTAGGATTAGGAACATGGATGGATGGATGGATGGATGGATGGATGGATGGATGGATGGGCGGACGGACAGCTGGCAGATAATGGGGGTGTTGGCATTTCTTAGGCACTTTCTGCCATGATCTCTGAGCACATGGCTTTTCTTTCTTAGCCTGGAAGGGTTCACTTCACTTCAGCCCTGCTGAGTGTAGGGCCGCTGCTGTCCTCTGGGTTTTCCCAGTACTGTGCCTCTCCCCTGGCCTTGGAGAATCCTTCCTTAACTACATCAGCTACCAGGTCCCAGATGTGCTGACCACTCACTCATGTGGGCCACTCACAAAGCAGACATCGGGGACAGTGAGAGGCAGAGAGACAAGAAAAGATGCCCAGAGAAGGAAGAGGAGACCAAGATGAACTCTCGGCTACTTCTTAGGCCCCCACTGGGGTCCCAGTATCCCAGGGTCCCAGATCCCACCCAGGGACAGCTTTCCTGCTCCCATCAGCTGGGGCACTTGCCCTGGGCAGGTGGGGTACAGGACCCCACGCACGTCCTGGTCCCTGTACGTACGCATCTCTGGCCCTCCCCTCCCTCCTCCACCCCGACCAACTCCTGGAAAGTTTCCTCCCTGATTGTTCTGTGTGATCAGATCTGCAAGTTGCTCTCTAAGCTTCTTGTCACATTTTGACTTAATGAAGTGCAACTGCTGAGGGATTTGGGTTCAGCGCTCCGGTCTCCTGCGCTCCCTTGTTGTCAGAAAACAGGGGTGGTTGGGGACGGCAACACCGCGCTGCAAGTCGTTATCATTCCGGTCAGTCTGTTTAACACAAAATTAAACAAAGAACTAATTAGTGCCTCATGAATTAATAAATGCACAGTTGCTAGGGAGGATGGGAGGGGAGGGAAAGGTGGTGGAAGGGAGATACCGGAGTTGTGGAGTTGGGGGGCTTTGGGGGTCCACAGGAGGCTGGCCAGGGCGCCTTGAGAGATCTTGGACAGGAGTGTGTGGAACGGATGGGACGGTGAGGATGACACCCAGCCAGGGCCCTGGGCTGCCCAGCCAGGACTTGAGCTCTGATGGCTGAGCCCACCTGGTGCCTGGCAGTGGAGGCCTGGGGGTCTCCATCCCCGGCCCCCGTGACCCTCCCTGTCGGCCTCCTCCTCCATCCTTTCCTTTCCTGGCCAGATCCTTCCCTTTTCCTTATTCCCCCTTTGCCCAGCTCCCAATCCTCTCTACCGCCCCCTGTCTCAGGGGTCTGCCCAGCTCTCTGCAGACCCCCTGCCTCTCATCATCTGGATGAGACGGGCATCAGAGGCCCGTGGGGCAGTGCTTTCCAACCACTCAATGCCTACCGGGCCCTCAGCCCTCCGAGAGCCCTGTATCTGGCAGGGTAGGCTCCACCCCAGTGGGCACCCTCTGCCCAGGCAGCCCAGCACGAGCGGCGAAAGCTGGTGGAGAGCCGAGCCCTCCTTAAGAGGACGTGTCAAGTACAATTAGCATTATCTGTCTAAATATGTCCCGGGAACCGGAGAGCGGGCGGCGGGACTGGGTGGCATTCCGGGAGCCCTGAACAAGGTCACCTCATCTCCCGCAATCCCCCCAATCTGATTTGGGGATTACATAGCCTAAGGAAATTGGTGTTATTCCTCTTGCATCATTGATAAGCCACAAATGAGGAAGAGAGGAGAAGAAAACGTAACAGACAGCCCTCCCCAAGCCTGGGTAGGGTTTCGAGGCCTGCAGGGGCAGGGCCTGGCTCGAGCAAGGTTTGGGGTCCCGGCCAGCAGGCTGGGGGGCTCCCTGGGTTTTCACTCTACGTACACAGAGGCTGGCTCCTCTGTGTTCAGCCAGAGGCTGAACCTGGCTCCCTAAATTCATTCTCTGGGCAGGAGGGCCCCAGCCCGGCACGCTGGGCTGGGCCGTGTGTTGGTCAAAGCCTCCACGTTGTCGGACCATCGTCCCTCTCCCTGCACTGTCTCTGGATGTGGGCTGTGATGACTCATGAGTAGAGCCCGGGGTGGAAGGTGCTGCCTGCAGCCTGCTCCTGGGGCGTGGAGGGAGGCTTCCTGGTGCCTTGGCCCCTGGCCAGCCCTTGCCCGTCTGTCACCAACTTGCTAGAGCGAACCGTTTGGCATCTGTCATTTTTATGTTCAGGGGCCCCAGGGAAGAGAGTAAAGGAGCAGTTACTGCTGTATTCTGTCATTGTCCCCAGGCATCCCTCTTAGGCCGCTACAGCTCCACAGAAGCATGTAGACCACTTCACCCGCACCCCCACTCCCGGCCTCCTCCACGGAGCAGTGTGCACGGCACAGCTGACTCTTCTCCACCTGGCTAGGGGGATGCTGAGGACCACATTGCCCCTGCAGTCAGCTCCCACCGCTTTCCGACTTTTTCACAAACTGTGGCTGGCATATACCTGAATGAACCAAATCAGAGTCCACCCGGCATGCCTGAGTTTCTGGCCCTCTTGGCTGGCCCTGGAGCATCAGCCCCTCAGCCCATGTGGGGCAAGGAACCCTTGGGTGCTCAGGAGGGATGGTGGGCGTGCACTGGGGAGTCATGGGCTTGGAAAGGCTAACAGGACTCCTCTCTCTGCCTCTCCAGGATGAAGTGACACCCCCAGCTACATCCGAGGAGGCTCTAGGACCCGCTACGAGGTAAGGCCTGAGCCCCTCCCTGAGCCTCGCGTCCTCTCCCCAACTGGTGACCACTCATCTAATGCATGTATGACCCTGGGAGGGGTTCAGTCCTGCTGAGCACCCAGGGAGAGATGAGAAGATGGAGATGGGGAACTGCAGCCACCCTGCCCATTCCGCCCTGATGGAAAAAGATGCCCTCCTGCCAGTAGAATCCCCTCGGCTTGGCTTTTAGGCTGGAAATGGTCTGGGGACATATGGATTGCAGACTTTGGGGAAGGAATGTGCTCAGGGCAGCGTGGGGCGGTGGGGCAGCTGTGGTGGCTGGGCTCAGGTTACCCAGCCTGCAGTGCCCGCTTTCACAGTGCCATTGCCTCCGTGGCGGTGGCTGGCTGTGCCTGGAAGCGCTGCCCAAGCTCTGCCTCAAGAACTGCATGGACTTGAAGGCCCCAGAACCCCAGTCCTGCCTTCGCTCCTTGGAGGCTGTGCCACGCCCAGTGGCTTTCTCCATCCTCCCTAAGAGGCTGGCAGGGAGAAGGCCATGGCCGAGGCCAGGACAGGCTGCCATGTCCTGCCTTTCCTCAGGCACGGGGCTCCCCCGAAGTCCAAGCACACGGGGCTGCCCCAGCCTGGCCCAGCCTTCGCGGGCTGTGTCATTTCCCCGGGTGGTGGCGCGAGAAACCGCGGGGCCACCGGGCCTCGGGCCCCAGGCAGTGCTGTGTCAGAGGTGACCGGTGGAACGCCAGTGTTATGTAAATAGCGGGGCCTGCCCGGCAGGCGAGCTGGCTGGCTGCAGCCATCCATCATCCGCGCTCGGCGGGGCGGGGGACAGACACTGCACCATGCGCCTGGCTCCAAACCTGTTTGTTTTCCCTTTGTCTCTCGCATTTCGGGGCCCCGGCTGTGACCGACCGGCTCTGGGTTTTGTCCTACCGGCCCCCTCCCCCGCAAGGAGGACGGGGAAGGGAGGAGATTCCCCGGCTCCCACCGCGGCATCCCTTTCGGACTTCAAAGGCTCCCCCAGCATTGTCTGCGCTGGCGGGCAGTGGCCCTGAAAACGTGATCAGAGGCGGCCCGGTGTAGGGCAGGCCCGGCCTGCGCCCTGCGCTCTCACTGGGGCCCGTGGATTCCTCCCTTTACCACCAGCACCACCCTGGTTACAGCTGTGTCCCAGGTCCTCTCTGCCTTTCTCTCCCTGGTGCCCCTTCTTGCTCCCTTCTGGCCACTCCCGTCCTCCTCTTAACCATGGCCTCATCCCTGTCTCATGGAGTTGAGAGTTCTAGAATCTTCAGAGCTGCAAGCCTCCATGCCTTCACATGGTCCATGAGGATCTGAGTGCCGTGGAAGGCTCCTCAGGATGCCCCGAGCTAGCACCAGTTCCTGGATATTGGCTTTCCACGCTGCACTTTGTTCTCTGTCCCTTCCTTTTCTCTACCCTCTGATTATGAGAACCTTGCTTCCTCTAGAAACCTCCGCCCATGAGGTCCAGACAGGATAGATACCTCCTTCCCCAGGCAGCAGGGTGAAGCCAGCCATTCCATGTCCTGAAATTCCACCCCAAGTGCTTCCATTCTCTGGAGCAGGACTTGGCAGACGGGCCACCTTTGACCCACAGCCTGCTTTTATAAATAAAGTTTTATTGGAACACAGCCATGCCTATTTGTTCAGGTATTATCTATGGCTGTTTTCAGTCTATACTTGCAGAGATTGTTGAATGGCTACAACAGAGACTGTTTGGCCCAAAAAGCCTAAAAGGTTAATAATTTTCTCTTGGCCTTTAGGGAAAAAGTTTTCCGGCCCCTGCTTGAGAGTTTCTAGCTCCTGTACTTTGCTCTCTCTCTCTCTCTTTAGAGGTAAAATGTACACAACAGGAAATTTGCCATTGCACCCCTGCTGAAGTGTACATTTCCCCAGCCCTAAGTCCAGTCCTGAAGCTGTTACAGCCATCATCCTGCCCTGTGCACATGTCTTCATTGGGACTGCTCTGAGGGACCGGGAGCATTTGTCTGGGAGCCCAGTGCTCTGGTTGCAGCACTGCTTGCAGTCCTGGTCTGTTCGGGGGGCTCCCTCCCCCTGCTCTCCTTAGGGCCTCCTTCTCTGCTCAGTCCCTGCCTCAAAGTCTCAGTTCTTCCTCTCCCCTGCAACCCCTGCTTCCTCGGAGCTCTTGCCCCCACTGGTATCCTGGGAGCCCTGCAGTCTCTAGCAAGTTCTCTCACCTCAGATCCACAGCTTCCTCTTTTTTTTTTTTTTTGAGACGGAGTCTCACTCTGTTGCCCAGGCTGGAGTGCAGTGGCATGATCTCGGCTCACTGCAACCTCTGACTCCCAGGTTCAAGCAATTCTCCTGCCTCAGCCTCCCAAGTAGCTGGGACTACAGGCGCTCACCACCACACCCAGCTAATTTTTTTGTATTTTTAGTAAAGATGGGGTTTCACCATATTGGCCAGGCTGGTCTCAAACTCCTGATGTTGTGATCTGCCTGCCTGGGCCTCTCGAAGTGCTGGGATTACAGGCGCGAGCCACCGTGCCCAGCCCTCACAGCTTCCTCTTTTGTAAGGGGAGAATATCTACTTTGCGGGGTTGCTGGGACAAGTGAGTGAGTTGTTGTGGCTGAAAGTGGCTTGCCCGGTACCCACCAGGTAGTTCCCGCTTGCTTGCGCTCCAGAGGCTACGGCCATCTCTGGGCAGATTCCACAGAGCTCCCTACCCTCTGCCCTGGGGGCCTTGGGGTCTGACCCTAAGGAGAAGGGCGGGCTCCTAATCCAGAGAGCACCTTGGAATAAAAAGCCCCACAGGTCGTGGACTGGCAGCCCTGGGTCTTCTATTTCTGTGTCAGGGCCCTGGGAAGCGGCATAACCTCTGAGCACCAGTTTCTCTATCTGTAAACTGCTCTCTGCTTCCCAGGCTTGTGACAAAGAGGGGCTGGGGTGCCTGGGAGAAGCTGTGAAGACTGTGTTGTCGGGAGCTGCTGAGGGGCAAGCAGGCCGAGGGGGGAGTCCAGGTCTGAGACTGGGTCTATTTGTGGTGGGGGGGGGAACCAGGCTGCAGTCTGGCTGAGAAGGCCCTGGAGGTTACACAGTGGGTGCTAGCTCTGTCCAGGATCAGGGACCAAGGCCGCCCTGGCCCGGTTCTACTGCTGTGGGCCAAGGTCGGAATCAGTCTCCAAGCCTGAGGGGAAGGGCTGGCAGGGAGTGGGCAAGGAGACAGAAGCTGTGCCTGCAGTCAGAGGTCTGCTGCAGAGTCTGCCGGGCCTCCTCTCATGCTAGGTCTGCTGCCATCTCTCTTGCTGTCCTCTTTTTGCAGGCTCTTGACCTTTTGTCCATCTCTCTTTCCCCTCTAGGCCTCCTCTCTGCATCCCTCTAGTCCCTCTTCCTCCTTGCCTTCCCACCACCCATAGCACCCCCACAACTCCATGGCGCTTTCTCTCTCTCTCTCTCTCTCTCCTTTTCATCTACTCGGAAGGCTTTACTTTACTTCCTTGTCACCCTAATTGATTGCATTAACCTTTCAGCGTATTGGATTTCCCCGGCATCGTGCAGAGAGCCCTGTGCAATATGCTTATAATCTAAGCCATAATGGACAGTTTGCAGTCAACAAGCCCCTTCTCCCATCGGCCCCGTTGACATCTCTCTTGCCCAGGCCGCCGTGGCCACTTCCCCCGCTGGCAGGGGTGGGGCAGTGGAATGGGGCTGGGAGGAGGCAGACACTAACCTGGATCCACCAATGGGGTTCTTGGCCTCCCTCTCCTCCCAGCACTGCCTCCAGGCCAGCGTCTCCCTCTCCAAGCTCCCGGGCCCGGGTCATTGCCAGGCCTCTGGTCTTTGTGATTCCTCTTGGCTTGGCCTTCTGCCCTTGGGACTCTCTGTCTAACAAGTGACTGATGGGGCCAGCTTGGATTTTGTGGGTGAGAGTCCCCTGTTCCATCCAGATGCTTCTCAAAGCAAATCGTTCCTCCTTCACTTCACTAGCCCAGGAGGCTTTGGGGAAAGATGATGGTGGCCACTTCAGGAGGCAGGTGGTGGATAAGAGGAGGGGTCTGAGATCTCTGCCCTTCACTGGCCTCTGAGCCAGCGGGAGGCCTCTGTGGACCTGCTGGAAGCTGGGCCTGCTCCTGGAAAGGGTGCAGATGCACAGGGCAGACAGAAAGCAGGGGATCTGCTGAAGCCAAGGCAAAAGAGGGATGAAGACCCCACCAGGGCTGGCCAGGCGGGGGAGCAAGGCAGCAGCAGCTCCTCCCAGCAGGCAAGGAAGCGGGCATGTGTCACCTGGGTTGGGACCTGTCCCCCACGCTCATCTCAGAATTGTGTGATTTGGGTGTGTGGTACGGGATGTCTCAGAGTCTTTATTTCCCGTCTAATGTTTGGCAGTAGCTCTGAGCAGATCCACCTGCCTTCCGCAAAGGAAGAGAGATGCCGCCTAGGCAGCGGGGCCAGAAGCCCAAGAGAAGCCTCCGTAGGCAGGATGACTTGGCCCAACGGGAGATGGGCTGGGGGAGTAGGAGAAACCGAGGCCTGGCTTGTCAGACTGGTAGGAATGGGCTCCCTCAGGTCGGCTCCTGGATGGACACCTGTTAGTTAAGCAGGAGGCAGGAAAGCCAGCCCCCTGCCAGTTGCCTCGTCCTAGGGGCTCAGCCCCAGGCCTGAGCCCTGGCCCCGGTCTGTCCCGGCCGAGGCTGCCAGCCCTCAAACCAGCAGCCTGATCGGCCGAGTCTTCATTCATGACAAGATGGGATGTCAGGTTGAATACATTAGTGTCAGGCTGGAGGAGCAGGACGGAAGCTCCCATTAGCCTTAGTGGTACTTCCTCTCTCCCGCACTGTTCTCCCCCCAGCCCTTTGCCCGACATCTCCTCCTTCTGACCACCCCCCCTCCTCCCATCACTCCATCACTCTGAAGGGTGAGCTTTGGCGAGAGGGAACTGGACCTAAGTCCTTCCCATCCTCTCCCAAGGATTTTGGGGGTGGGCAGAGGGCACAGCAGGGAGAAGCCAGGCAGCGAATTAAAGTTTGTGATTGTCAGCATCAGGAGAAGCTAAATAACCCTGTAACTAGTATGAAGGTGAATTCACGGTCTGCTGCACACGGAGAATATGAGTGTCTGTGAGACGGGCAGAGTGCGGCACGGGAACCCGCCTGCCACGGCGGGCAGCCTCCTCTCCAGGGACTCAGGAGGGAGGCAGGAGGAGGGCCACGCACCCCCTTCCCTGCCAGGGAGTAGCTGCCTAGGAGCCCCACCAGACACCTGGGGCAGCTCAGCTGCTTGACAACTTGCTGGCCCTGGCATCAGGGGCCCAAGTAAACGTTTGTAAGCACCAACGGTATACACCCATGGACACCAGCCCAGGCCTTGGACTGATCCCTATTAACAGCTAATCCTTACTGAGCACTGACTGTGTGCGGGCTGAGTGCTGTGTGGCAACAACTCTATTCAGGAAGTGCCAATATGATTCCCCCATCTTTTCCCCACTTTTTGATAGCCACTTTATTGAGGTATCCTTCATATACCATAAAATTCACCTTTTTAAAATGTGCAATTCAGTGGTTTTTAGTATATTCGCAAGGTTGTACCATCATCACCACTATCTAATTTTAGAACATTTTCATCCCCCCAGAAAGAAACCCTGTACTCGTTAGCAGTCCGTCTCCATCCACCACCATCCGCAGACCTAGGGTTCCGCTAACGATGATTTCCTTAAGATGCTGGGAAGGTAGAGGGTCAGTGCCTGGGTTCAGGGAGCGGAGCCCGTGGAAGATGGAGCTGGGGTGTGAACCCAGGTACTGAGACTCCAGAGCTGGTGCTCCATGAGGGATTGCTTGATGTCCTGGCTGACCCCTGCCCCGCCCCTGACACACACGTGCCTATCATGTGTGTCTGACAGTTCAGGCTCAAGCATGCACATACACCATCCAAACATCCAGACCCAGGCAGGAGCACACGTGTCTTCTTCCCAGGTACGCTGGCAACTCCACATAGAAAACGTCATACCTCCCATAAGGACAGCCAGCCTCCCCTCCCGGGACCCCTCCCTCTGCTTCTCCCAGCCGTGCTCCTACAAGGGAAGCTTGGCGCAGGGACCAGCAGCAACAGGGTAGCTGAAGTAGCCAGAGAAACCTAAGTGGTTTCAAGAGCTTAAAATGAGAAATCTCATATCTCCTGCAGCTGATCATTGTAACTGAGACAAAATGCCAACCCGACATTCCAGAACAGGTCCCCGCCCGGGCTGGGGCCACAGGCTGGGCCAGGCCCACAGGGTAACCCAACTAGCCCAGTTCCCTGCTTCATACTCTCTCTCTCTTTCTCTGTCTTTCTCTCTCTCTCTCTTTGTCTCTTTCTCTCTGTCTCTCTGTCTCTTTCTCTCTCTCTTTCTCTCTCTCTCTCTGTCTGTCTCTCTCTCTCTGTCTCTGCTTCTCTTCTGTTTCTTCTCACCTTTTTCTTCCCACCTACCTCTCTTCTCTCACACTCCACATTTCCACCCCAAAACTTTTTTTTAAAGATTTTGTGGCCACACTCTTGAACTCACCAAAATTTGGGAATTAATGTGAAACCGTCGCTGTTTCTGATAAGAGAAACCTACAAGGGTGAGACAAAGGGGAAGGGAAACACAAGAGAATCAGCCTGTTGGATTTTGGTTTGGGGTTTTTTCCTCCTTCTTCTCTCTCCCTCCAAAGCGGAGGATCCGGCCGGGCCAGTTTGGATATTTATTAAGAAAAAGCCAAAGATAATTAACTTTTTTGTTTTTGTTTTGTTTGCGGGTGCCTCCCCTGCTGGCACTCCTGGCTGCCTGGCAAATTAAACCTGCTCCCGGCTCCCTGGGTGCTGGGCTGACGGCAAGACTTCTGCCGACTGTCCTGGATCTGCCAGGGCCGCCAGCTGCCCACCCAAACACCTACCTTGACTTTCAGACCTTGGGTCACTTTATGCCCCCACCGATGCCACCTCCCCAGGCTCTACTGACTCTGAGAGCACCTTTTAGAGCAGGGTAAGTGGGATGTGGGGGTGGGGGGGAGAGGAGGGGCTACTGTTTGGGGTTGTGGCCAGCACTTCCCTAAAAGGAAATGGGGGGAAAGTGTGAGCCTCTCCCAGGGCACAAGGGCGTTCCTTCTGGCCAGTTCAGGGCCGTTGACTTCCCAGGAGAGCGTAAGGAGAATGGAGGATGAGTTGGAAGTGCAGGGAGAGGCCAGATTTGGGCCATGTCGATCCCCAGCTCTTCTCCCTGGAGGCTGGTACACTGCCAGGCCTCATAGGCCCCTGAGAACACCCTGGAGCAAGCAGCCTCTGGACCATGGAGCCATGCTGTGATACCTGTCCACTCCCAACCCCAGGTTCCATCCTGCTCCCACCCCCAACCCAGGCCAGGCCATGGGTGTGGGGGCGGGGGGCAGCTGAGTGGCTAGACAGCCTGTGCTTGGGTAAGAGCTGGCTGCCTTCCGTCCGCTGTCCTGGAGCCACACAGATCCCTGAGGCCAAGCTGTGACCTAAGCCTGAGCCCAGTTCATGGGCCAAGAAGGTGACGCTGGGAGTTAGAGGCTTCCTGGTAAGAGACAGAGCTGAGGACTTCTCAGGAGCCAGGAGAGCCCACAAGAGGAAGGCCAGTGTGGAGGAGCTCGCCGGGGTTGGAGGTGCGGCTCGCCCCTCTGTTAAGCCAGTCCCCCTCAGCCCTCCCCTGTCAGGGCCCCTCCTTGGTCCCTTGGCTTCATCCCCAGCTGGACAAGTAGGCAGCAATGGTGAGCCTCTTCCAGGTGGGGAGGCTGCTTCGGAGCCGGCCACAGAGAAGAGGGCATTTTTCAAGGATTTTGCTGGCCCTTTTTTTTCTCTGAAATATAAGGATGTGCAATTTTTTTGGTTTCAATTTAGCATTGGAGAATTTTATAATTTAGTAATTAAAATCTCTGATAGGCTTTAGAAATTGCGGCTAATTGAATTTAATGGGAAGATGATTTTCAATTTTATTTGATTACCGGGACCCCTGGCATCGGTATTTATGGGAAAAAAATGGGAAATGTGCTGTGTGGGCTAAGATGGCATAATTGAATTAGGGATAATCGGATTTCTCCGTCATGAATTTCACTATAATTTTCCTATAATTTTCCATTAGATATCTAGTTTACAAATATTCACAAAGAAATGAAGCTCTTTCGGAATGGAGATTGCTGGCTAACAGGATTACGGGGCCGAGCGTGCGGCTGTGCCAGCCCCTCTCCTGCCATAATGCAATCCCTGCGTCTGCCTTACACTCGGCGCGGCCCTCGCTCCGCCACCCACTCTGTGGCTCCTTTCTCCCCTTTGTTTCCTTCTCATCCTGTTGACCCCCTGCCCCAACACCCACCTGTCTGTGGCCCACAACCTCCTGTGCCCGTGGCCGTGCCGTGGTGCCTTGGCTCTGCCCTCCCTCGACCCCCACGCTTCCCGTCCACTTCGCTGGCTCACAGTTTTCCCGATACCCTCCCTCCATCGGCCCCAGAGCGGGCTCACACGCAAACACACGGACTCCATCGCAGGTGCGAACATGCTTGTTCGCAGGCACACGCAGTCCTTTGGCCAAGGCTTCTGTGCCCTGGCCCAGTCGCCTCAGATGGAACCAGTTTATTGGGATCCTGGGGTGGGGTGCCAGAACAAAAGGAGCTTTGTTCAAGTTTATGTGAAAGTTACAAATTCAAAATGAGAGCAGATAAAGCATGAGATACCTGGTGTGTAAACAGGCTGGTGAGTGAGAAGGCCCCAGGCTCGGGAGGGAGACAGAGTGAGTGGGCAAGCTGGGGGTGCGGGGGGGAAAAGGAACCAGCGATGGCAGTGTGACAGGAAGGGCGGATGGCTTTCCTTGGTGCTGATGTGGGGAGCCTGGGTTGGGGGAGACCGCTGGGTTGCCTTCCACTCTTCTTTTTCTCTCGCGAGTGGGCTGTCTCAGGAGGAGCTGGAGGCTCTGGGTCCGGGGACTCAAGACCAGGAGAGATTATGGCATTGGATTTCCATCCCTTGAGTCCCAGACATGAAGGTCCTCACTGTGGCCTGGTTTTGGGGTCTCAGGTGTCACCATGTCGGAGTCCTCAAGGCAAAGATGGGCCATAGCCTCAAAAGATACCTCTCCTCTTGGTACGAGCAGATACACTCAGGGAGAGAGACAGAGAAGGGGGGGGTGCATAATCTGAGGACCCCTCCATGACACAGCCTCTGACTCACACCCCACGACCTCGAAGCCTCCGCCTTCTTCTCTGACCTTCATAAATCCTTGCGCTCCGAGTTGGCCTGTTTCTTGCTTCTCTGACCCCTGCTCCTCCAAGAGGAAGGCCTTTTCCTCTTGGGCAGGTCCCACTCCACCTGTGGCTACCTGGCCAGGGACTTGGCAGAACGGAGGTTTTCCAGGCATCCCCACACCTCCCTCCACCGCTGGCTGCCGTCCCCCAAGCTCTCTCGAGTCCTGTCCGTTCCGCCATTCCTCTACAGCCTTTGTCTACCTCAGGCCCCGGAGTTACTGGGTGGCCAATCCAGGTGGTCCTGCCTGGGCAGCTAGAGGGAATATGCTTCCTTTTCCCCTCCACACCCTCCTCAGGGGTCAGGTTCTGACCACTATCAGCTGAAGCCGAGGAGGACACTCCGAGCCAGCCAGTGGCTGTGTGGGTCATGTATGCAAGGAGCTCCCCATCTGTGCAGACATCTTCAAATGCACCCAGAAATCACCTCTTCTACCCCTTGCCTCCAGGCTTCCTCCTACACACAGTTGCCCAGACAGGACAGCAGAGGCTCAGGATTGGGGTGGGGATTGATCACTTGCTGTCACCAGCCAGAGCTGCAAGCCTGTTGTTACGATTCCTTGCTTTGGGGAGTCATTGGGGGCAACACCCAGAGGCATGTGTGTACCCCACAGCGGTCCTGGACACAGATGCCCTCTCTGAGATCCCATGTGGGGAGCAGAGGCTCATAGTCCTCTGTGCTGGGTGCCCGGTACAGGCAGTCATACTCCCAGGCTTAGACTTGGGGTAGTTTTGTTCCCTTATTCGAGGTTTTGGGGCCAGGGGCAGCTCAATCAAGTTTCTGGGCCTCTCCAGCTGCTGTTCCTATGTAGGGATGGGTTGGGGAATTACAGAGCCAATGGGGCTGTGTGACGGCCAGGAGTGGGGACTGCTAGGAAGGCAGTGGGAAGGGCAGTGGAGTAGGGGAGGGATGCCCAGCTCCCTTCGAGGCCATTTAGAACTATAGAGCAAGCAGGAAAAAAGGAGAAAAATGAGGGGAAAGTAGGAGAAAGAGTAGATTGTGAACTCCCTGACGTCTTTGCCCCAAGGCCTCCCTGGCCCCTCCCTTTGCAAAATAGAAATTATTGCAAAAATAGGCCAGCGCCATGTTGCTGGATGCTGTCCAAAGACCAGGGAAGCCTGGGCCCTGCTCCCCTCCCCTCATCTGAAGGCAGTGTGGCCCCTCCTGAAAGACGAGCGCGGGGAGAGGCGAGGAGGGCAGCAGGATAGGTGAAGAAGGGACGGAGAGCCAGGTCCTCCCTTAGCAAGGCTGCCCAAGGCCCTGCTCACCCCATCGTCTCTTTCCATGAGCCCCTCTGGGCCGGATGGGTCACTTAGGTCACCAACATTTAAGGACTCTCAAAATATATGGCTGCAGCAGGGACATCTGGGGATGTCCCATGGTGCACGGTGCATGGTGGGGAGACCCCTCAAACTGCCCTCTCTGGCAGAAAAGAAGGAGGAGCAAGGGGAGCACAAAGCGCCTGGCTGGCCATGGGCTGGCAGGATATGAGGTTCCACGTTGAAGGGGACAGGGCCTGGTCCCAGAGCCCGACGCGGTGTTGGGGGGGGGTGGGGCGCGGGGAGGAGGAGGAGCCGCGATGTGCCTCAGACTCGCTGGTTGAGGGTGCTTGTGCTCTGCTGAGCGCCCTTCCTAGGGCAGCGGCCAGAGGGATAAGGCAGGGAGGAAGCCCAAGTGATGGCCGGGATCATGGATCAGGGGCTGTGGGGGAAGGGGGGCGCCGATCTCCATTCGTCTAGCCTGCAGGGCAGATGGCCCAACTTTGAGGGAGGAGTGGGGAGAAAGACCGGAAGACCGGGGAGGCTCTGGGAGGACACTTGAACCCGTTTTAAGGGCAAAACCAAAGCAACGCGGAGGAAACCCCAGTGCGTGTCCCAGGCCGGCGCTCCTGGGGCCCAGGGTTGGGGACGAGCGGGATGCGAGGGCGCGCGGCCCTGACTGCGCTCTGCCCCGCCTTGCCCCGCACTCCTGTTCCTCCAGCACCAAGAGCCGCCACTGCTGTGAGGGGAACACGAAATCCCTGTGCTACCCCAGGAGCCCCGAGCCCGCAGACCGCGGGCAGGGGAGCGCGCGGCCCGGCGGGCGCGGCCCCGCGGCGCCTCACACCTGCGCCCGCCCTCGTGGAAAAGTTAGCGCGGCCGCGCGGGGCGTAGGGCAGGCGC
>NC_045434.1:211167745-211295374 GCF_002776525.5 Piliocolobus tephrosceles
GGCGGCGGCGGCGGCGGCGGCGGCGGCGGCGGGGCCGCGCTCTGCTCTTTCACCTGCCGGGGCCGGCGCGGGCCGGGCCGAGGAGGCGGTGCCGCGGCCGCCCTGCCAATCACCGCGGCTCCTGGCAGCGCCCCCGGCCGCGCCCGCCCGCCCGCTCCCTCCTGCCAAACTGTTACCCTGAGTGTTACCGGCAGGAGCAATGACATCAGGGCTTTAAAACAACTTGTTATTCGGGGAGTAATCAGTTGCAATTAGGCATTAATTAAGTATTATGAAAGTTGATTATTTAAGTGAATTCGGCTTTCGACTCTCCGACTATGGTGAGTACCGGGCGCGGGCGGGGGAGGCCCGGGGGCCGCGGTCTCGGGCGGCGACCCGGGCGCGGGGCGCTGGCGGCGGGACGGGGGCGCCCCTGGGCCTCGCGGATCCCCCGGCCGGGCCCCCAAGCCGGGGCCGCGCCGGCCGAGAGTTGCTGCCTTAGTTGGAGAAACTCGGGCTGCGCGGAGCCGCGGGCGCGTGCGGGGCCGAGCGTGAGAAGCGGGCGGCGCGGAGGAGAAAGTTTCTCCGCCGCGGCCTCGGTGCCCGCCCGGGACGGGCCGCTCCTGCGGGGCGGGGGGCGCGCGGGGCGGGCGGCCGGGGTCCCGCGAGACGCTAACCCCGTGTTTCTTGTCTCCCGGTCTTCCCCTGGTGGCGTTCCGCGAAGAGTTTGGGACCAAGGAGAAGAGAATGGATCTTGGAACAGGTACCGGCCGGTGGGAACGCAGGGGCGGCTCTTTCACTTTTCTTTCGCTTCTTTTACGGAAGTTCTTATTTTTAGCCCAATGAGGTGGCGGCGGGGCCGGGTGGGGGCCGGGAGGGTCGGGGCGGCTGCCTACCGGCGTCCCGGCCTCGGGATCGGCGACTTCTGAGGCTGTTGTTGTTATTTGCCACTTGCTTAGAGGCTGTGACTAATGTGATGCTTGTCATTATGAAAGAACCGAGAGGAGCAGGAGCTGGGGGGCACCCAGAGAGAGGATTTAGGGGGTTTTTGTGGGGTTTTTGTTCTCCGTGTTTTTTGTATGGCTTCGTGTTTTTTTCTGTGTGTGCTTTTTTTTTTTTTTTTTTTTTTTTTTGTTCTCTGCAAAGATCTTTGTGTGTCTGGCTGTGGGGCGTGTGTTTTTATTTTTTTAGTGGGGGGTGGTTTAGTTTTTGAAAGCAGCGTCCTGTTGGGAAAGGTGGTTAGTCTGGTTTCGGGGCGACTGTCTCAAGGTAAAGGAATTTAATTTATTTGGGACAAGGCTGTGTCGGATGATCAAGCTGCTTATTATGGCTAATGAGTATTTTTCACCTGAGAATCTGTGGGATGAGGTGGCTGTTATCAGTTCAAAGTGAGGGGCCCTGGACTGTCTCCCACCCACCTCTTTAGCCCCCACCCTGGGGGGTGGTGATGGACCAGAAGGACTACTCAGCATAGGCATCTAGGTTTTGGGGGCCTCCTGTGGGACAAGGTCGGGGGTTCCAGGAGGCCTGGTGCTCGCCTGGGGCAGTTTATCCTGAGATTTTGGTGTTTTCTTGGTTTTAATCTAATTCTTTCCAGTGTTTTTGCCTTCAGCTCTTGTGGGCTTCCCATGGGCCCTGGCTATTGAAACCAAATTTTGACCAGGACCCTTACATGCTAGGCTTACAAAAGCAGCTGTCTTCTTAAATGTTTTAAAAGAAACAAACAGCCTGATCGTTCATTGAGACTGACCTCTGAACTCTCCTGGTTCATTGATGGGATAGGTGATACTGGTGGCTGTTAGCGTTGTTGTTTATAATAGGCCCAAGTTCACAGCATCGGCCCTTGGGACCCATGAGCTGATATCTAACCTTCTAAGGTCAAAGGGGAGTGGGCACAGAGACAGGAGGCAGCCCTGAGGGGCCGAGGATGGGTGGCACGGTGGCCGGTGAAGAAGGGCCTGTGTTTGTTGGGGGCGGGGGGGCAGTGTCATTTGCAGAGTTTGAGGATTGTGTGACACCAGGTGTGATCTTGGCTGGTCTGATGTGGAGGGCCTCGGGACCTCTGTGCCCAGGAAGGGTGTGACACCCCCTGCTGGGCAAAGTGGTAAAGGTGTCTAAGGCCATGGCTGCCACCCTGCCCCTCCCTGCCCTCCACTCCCACAGAGAACCTGCCCACCCCCACCTCCAATCGGTGTCTCATTACCTCCCTCTCAGGCCCCACCCCCTTTCTTCGGAAATAGGGCCCCACCCATCCCAGCCAAGAAGCAGACCTTGGAGATGGGCCTGGTGGCAAGGCACCACCCCCTACCTGGGGCAGGCGAGCCTCTGCTTGTGGGCCAGCACAAGGGACCCAGGCATATACAGAGCTGGAAGGCAGGCCCTCTGGTCGGTCTCCTCCTAACCTGAGTGCCAGCTGGAGCCAGTGTCCATCCTCCTGCCATCCACCAACAAGTCCCTCCAAGTCTGTCGTGGGCACAGTACTCCAAAGCCCTTCTCTAGGGTGTCCTGACTGGAGCGAGGGCCTCCCAGCCCTGGTAGGAGGCAGGTGGCAGAGCCTCTGGTGGTGTCTCTCCTGGGGCTTCGGGAGACTGACTTCTCCCAGGACTCCAGGGACAGGCTCTGGAAATTTTTCCTAGAAGCTAGAAGGGACCCTGAGGTCAGCTGGTTCCTCCGGTAGCTGGAGTAGAGCACTCCCCGTGGGACTCAGGCCTGGACTCTGGCCAGAGGGGAGGCCCAGGGTGGCAGAGTTCTGACTGGTTCCTGGAGGAGTCATCTGGTGATACCATCTCAGTCTCTTCTTTGAACTTGGAAGTTTCACTTATAATCTCAGAACTTCAGAAGAAAAGCACTCTTCCCCCCACTTCACCAAAAAAGGGAAGCAGATGAGGATGCTGAGATCCCCTCTGAGCTGGTCCCTGGGCTGACTCCATGCTCATCTTCAGGAGCTGGGAACAGCTCCCTCAACTTCACAGTGCACGCGGGACACAGCCGGGGCCTCATCTCTGGCCAGGGCACGTGGCTGGTGAAGTGAGGGTCCCTTCCTCTGGGGGCAGCATGGGCAGCTTCAGCCAACGGCCTCTCTGACACAGTCCATGGCCAGGGGCGCAGGCCCCGAAGGGCTGCTGGCATCATGGACCCACCAAACCTCTGATCATAGGTTAACATCCCCTACGGTCCCGGACACATCTCGGTCCTGAAGGCCTTCGGCCATGAGGAAGTCAGTGGTGGGAGAGCCAAGCCTTCTCAGGAGGGGACAGCAGGACCTCAGGGCCCTCAGGGACCATGTGGACCCCCTTTCCCCCACCATAGTTCAGCCAAGGGCTGGATCAATCTGGACGTCTTCAGCAATAAAAAATGCCGATGTCGTCCTAATTCACCAGGCCCCGAGATGACAGCAAATTTACATTTTTTAATTAAACTAGCAGCCAGTTTTTATGAGAGGGGGTTGGGTTATGCAAATCAAATGGTTGTGTACGGAAGATTAGGAGAGTTTGGGAATAAATTCCACAAATGCTAATAAAAAAAAAAAAAGGAAAGAGAGAGAGCGAGGGAGAGAGTGGAGAGAGGAAGAGAGGAGGACATAGTTCCATTAGGCCCTTTTAGAGTGATTTCCCTGGGGGAGGGAGCTGGGAGGGGGGAGGGGAGAAGGGAGGAAGCTTTCAGACACAGGTATATCCATCCTGCAGTTGGGAAGCTCCCAGGGTTAGGCCCCACCAGGCTGATTCCCAGGCCCTGAACACAACCAGAAGCCAGGGTGAAAATGGCGGTGAAACATGGGTGGAGCTCTGAGCAGGCTCTTGCCCTTGACTTGTGGGGATCTGGTGATAGTTGCCCCTTCTCTTCTTGAGACGAAGGGGTGGGGCTGTCCAAGGCGCAGAGGAGCCAAGATAAGCTCTACAAGGTCAAGGGCCAAAGAGGCAAGAGGGCAAGTTTAAAGGGATGGCCACAGACTGCAGGGGGAGCCGGTGAGGGACAGCGCTGTCCATGTGACGCCGTGGCTGCAGCCTTGCTGTCAAGGCGGGTCCGTGGGAGGAAGCCTGGCCTACTTCTTTCTCCTTCTGGGGCTCCAGGCCAGGACCCCCTTGTGTTGCCAGCAGACCCCCCATTGCAGATGACCCAGGCCTGAGCTGTGGGGAGGCCAGGAAGCGTGGGATCGGAAGCTGGGCCAGGCTGGCTCATTTTCCTGATTCTCAGAGTGGAATTTCTCAGTAGCCCCATGCTTTGAGAGCGTACTGTCTTGAGGTAGGCCACAGACTTCTTCTAGATGGTGTCTGAGCCCAGAGAGCAAAAAACTTGGCATCCCCAACCCAGCACCCATGTGTGCTGCTCAGGCCCCTACCCTGAATGTCAGCCACCTTCAGATCAGACCTTCCATGAGCCGCCAGGTCAAGGCCAGAGCCTCGCCAAGTGTGGAGGCTTCTAGGAACCTCACTAGCTCTGGTTACACCTTCGACCTGCCAGGCACCGGGGATTGAGAAGGTTCCTGTGCTGTTCTGGAGGAAGAGATTCCAAGCCGGGTTTAGGGCAGAGCAGATTGCTCTCAATTTCCTTCCTCCAGCCTTTACTTGGCCAGATACACCCACTCAACCAGTCTGAGCTGGGGCCAGCCCCTGTAGCCAGGTTGGGCATGGGTTTTGCCAGTCTGCTGCAGGGGGTAGGTGCTCTGGGGCCATCTTGGCAGAAAGGAGCTGTCAGAGCCTGGGACAGAATGGGCCGTCTCAGAAGTCATGGGTTTCCTGGTACCATTCGAACAGAGGTTTGTGCTGTGCACTGGTTAGTGACATTTGGAGGGACTTGAGCATCAGATGACCTTTCAGATCTCCGACTGTCTGACTCCCAACTTGATTTTGTTCAGTGGGGCAGTCCTGGCGGGCGGGAGTAGGGGGTACGTGGACGAGGTGAGGAGCACATTATTTGGACCTTTTCTTTGGTAGAAAGCATTGGAGACAGGCAGCTCTGGGCTGTGAAGTGGCCCTGTGAACCAGCCCTGGTTCTAGTTGCAAGACATCAGAGGAAACTGAGGTAAAAAGGCCTAGCATAGACTTTCCTCCCCAGCAGGAGGCAGAGGCAGAGGGGCAGTTCTGAAGGGCTCCCTGGAGAGACCCCACCCCGGGCCCTTTTTTTTTCCCTGGTAGGGACCAGCGAGGAGAACCCATTCACTCTCCTCTCCAAGAAAGGCACTGAGTGTGGGTGTTACTCAGACCTCTTACCGGCCTTGTCGGTACTACTGGTGTTCTCCCAGCCCCCACAGCCCGGGAATCTGGCTGGGCTGCAGCTGGAGTTTTTATGATGGAAAAATAAAATAAATGCAGGCACCTTTGGAGGGCTGAGCCATGCGGTGGCATCTCCTCGTGAAAGTGGCTGCCCTGGCTCAAGGCCGTGCCTGCTTCCTGAGCAGGGGATTGGGTGGGGCTTGGAAAGGCTCTTGGCCCCAACCTCTCTTCTTCCTGGGTCCTGCCCTGTCAGTGGTGCAGCCTCAGCCTCCATCAGCCTCCTCTAGAACGGCTGGCCCAACACTCTTCCAGGGCTCAGGCCATTTCTCCACCCGACCCACCCCCCATGCCCCCAGGCCCCAAGGCTCACCTTTTAACATGGCCTTCCCTGAGCTGGTTTTTAAACCCTGACCACCCTGGCCGCTGCTACCACCTCTTCCTCCTTTTCCTCCTCCTCCTCCTCATCTTCAGAGGGGGAAGGAAGTTGCACTGTAGTAATTACTGCCTGTGGGTCCCCACGGCAAGCAGCAGCTGTTCTGGGGTAGCTGGGCCAGGGTACGATGAGTAGAGAGAAGCTGGGAGCGGGAGGAGGGCGGACGGCCCCAGTGTGCAAAGGAGGAGGGGCAGCCTCACCGGGACCACCTGTGCAGGGCAGCAGCTTGGTGGTCTAGCACACACCCCTCTGGCTGCCTGGCCACAGAACAGCACCCTGACACCCTCGACTCAGCAGGATGTATGGTCTCCTGTTGGGGGAGAGACCCATGTGGGAGGCGAGGCCTGAAACCCAGGAAGCATGGGAGGCTCTCCTGCAGCAAGAGAGACGGAAATGAGGACTGCCTGGGCCCCTGTGTTGGCAGCGTCTGCCTACTGGAGGGAGAGGAGCGGTCTGCTGTCCCACCAGGCCAAGGAGCCAGGGGTCAGGACCCAGGGAGTTTTGTGAAAGAATGAACTTAAGGGACCTCCCTCCGCCACCACGCTTTCTAGACTCCTAGCCAGACCCCTCTCTCTGTGCCTGGTCCTCCCTCCCCCTCCAAGAGCAGAACTCTTGCTTCCCATTGTGCAACCACGTTTTTCTGTCTTTTTCATCCAGGCCACCCAGCTCCCTAAAGCTGGGCCCTCCCTGCTACCTTTCTTGCCCCGTGCAACCTTTCCAGCCTCACACCCCCTTGGCCCTGGAGAAAGAGAGAAGCTGCTGGGTGTGGGCCTGCTGCTCTGAGGCTCTGGGTACACCTGTGACATTGCTGTGCCAGGACCCAGCACTCTGACTCATGTGCCCTGATCCCCAGGAGATCGGGCAGAGCCCTTGTTTTCCTCTGCCACGGCTGCTCCTAACAGTGACCATTAGTTGGTAGCTGGTGTACCGCCACCTCTTCCCCAGGCCTGGTACGGGCTGGGGCTCACGCCTTCCCGCTGTAAGTGCTGGTGGAACTGATTGATTGATGTGCCTCTTCCCCAAGTGCCTCCCTGGCTTCTTAGTGGGGACAGAAGGAGGAAGGCAGGAAATGTTGGCCGATTCCCTTGGGACCTGGGTTTTAGCTCCTTGAGAGCTTTCTAGAGCCTGGTTTACAGGAAGGAGCGAGGCTGGGATTTGGGATGACGTGAAAGGGGCAGGGGAGTGCTAAGGATAAAGACGGGAGTGGGATGGTTGAATGGCACCCACAATAACTCCTAACCATGGCCATGGCCTGGGACTGGGAGGTCAGTCTGCTGCCTAGTGGGGATAGGAGGGCTGCAGCCAGAGGGTGATCCGGGCCCTTCTCCACTTCCTCCCTTGCCCTCTCCCTCTCCCCTTTGTCTGCTCCTGAGCAGATCTCACCACTGCATGTCTACCATCTCTCATTCTCTTCCCCGCTTCCGGGATCCCTCCAGCTAGACAGACCCAGGGCAGGGAGTGAGACCAGAAAGACAGGGATACACCCATACTGAGGGCCAGCCAGGCGCCAGGGCCTCAGGCCTCTGCCCCGGGCGTGGTATATGGGCCACTCCTGGCCGGGGCATCTGCTCTTAGAATGTCCCACAGGCCTGACTCTGGGGTCTCCTCTGGCCCTTCTGGGCCCTGCTGGTGCTGTCATCACTCACCTGCTGAGAGATTTCCTAAAGCCAAGAGGGCCCTCTCTTGATGCCACCTGGCCGAGGCTGGGGCGCTGCCTGGCTTTGGAGGAGAAGGCGGGGGCTGGGAAACGGACACATTTTGTGTTTCCAGAGACCAGGTGTTCCCAAAGTTCTCCTGGCCTTTTCTTATGGGGCTCTTTCGGTGAACTAAGGGGGCCCTGGGAGGGACTGTGCTGTGTGAGAATGGGGGGACTGGAGGAGCCGGGCAGAGCTTTAGGTGGGGGGACCCTAGTGCAGCGGGAGAGCAGGAGGACTCCTGGAGGCCGGCTGGGAGAGACTCCTGGAAGTTTTGTCACTGGGAAGTGCCTCTTCCCCACAGCTGTGATCCTCACTGCCCTCTAGCCCAGTGCCTCCCTCTCTGTCACCCCTTCAGCCTGGGAACCCAAGGCCACAGGAAGCCAGGGGCTGCCTCGCAGAAGGATGACCTGGCTCTCCACTGCCCGGCAGGGGGCGCCCCACAGCATCTGCCCCCCTCCTTTTAGGTGTGGGACAGTGTGGTCAGGACCTGGTCCAGGCCTTCTGGCCACAGGTGGGGGAGGGGCAGCCTAGCGTCCCCACCCCCAGAGGTTCCTTAGCTGAGTTTGTTTGCCAGGGTGACCTGTTTAATCATCTCATTTTCTGGTGGCCGTTTATTCCTCGTTTCCACGGTTACGGCCCCATTAAGGGGAGAAGCAATAAGGCAGTGAGTCAAACAGGTAATAAAAACACGCGGAGCCCCTGTGCACCAAGAGAGGGTGGCGGGGAGGGGCGCAGTGAGCTGAGACGGCCTGGGGGGCAGCCCAGGTGACACCCTACCCGCCTCGTCCTCCAGAGGCCCGAGTGGTGAATATTCACTCATTCCTCCCCAAGACCCAGTCCTCAGCTTACCTGTCCCCAGCCCTTGGTCCCTTGGGCAACAGGCTGTCCTGGGTAAAACAGGAAGGAGAAAGGTGAGAGGGGGTGTGATACAGGCACCCCCAGGGCTGCCCCACAGTTGGTGTGTGACCTGTTTCCAGGCCCCACCTCGTGCTCCCTTGGCAGGGGCAGGGGATGATTTCTGACATTGGTTTGAGCTCCAGAATTTTTTTTCTGCCAACTTTATCAGAAAGCATATTTGTGGTGAGTGCTGCTAACAGGGCCAGTCCGGTGAGTAAATATTCCTGATGTGGACGGCCCTGTGACCTTGAGACGGAAGAGTACAGTGGTGCGGCCAAGGGCATGTGAGGAGAGGAGAGGACGGCCAGGCAGCCATGGGCCCCCATGCTGGGCAGGGAGCCCTTCCTGGGAAGGGGTCAGGTGGGGGCCACGGGGTCAGGTGGGCCCCAGTAGCCTCCTCCTAGCAGCATGGTCTGCCTCAGGCCCCAGTGACACCAGCTGGAGCCAGGTTGTGTGACTTGCTGGCTGGGGGACAGGCTGGCAGCTGCCCCTGTGGGCTCCCTTCCTCTAGTAAATGGAAGCTGAAATGAAAGTCAGCCTCTTTCCAGCCCCTCTGAGTCCAGGGGCACATGCCTCCCTCCCAGTGTCCCCTCCCTGTCCTTCCCAGCAGCTCCCTGGGTGTCCCCAGCCCCTCTGCCCTGCCCCCGAGGTTTTTGAATAAGCAGAGGCAGAGTAGACAGAGGGAGGCTGGGGTCTTCCTGTTGCCAGGAAGGGTGGGGCTCAGACAGGCGTAGCAATGCCAGGCCATGCGGGGCCAGCTTCGTGCCCGGGGGCCGAGGATCAGTGGCTCAGAGAGAAAACAGTCGAGGCCACTCTGAGGGCTCCCAGGTTGGGGAGGAGCCCCCCTTCTCTCCAATGCCATGCTCCCTGACAAACTCACCAAGGTCTGTGTCTCTGATTATTGATTTCAAAGTTGATTTCTGACGAGAGAGAGAGGAAAGAAGGTGTGGGAAATGGGGGAACCCTTTGGCTGGGAAATGCGTCTTGGGAATGGGCCTAGATGAGTGAATATTCTGATCAAACAATTAAAAATAGAGCATGCTCCCGAGGCCTCAGCTGCCGAGGTTTTTCAGCAACTGTCACCAGCGGGTTCACGGGGCAGGTGGCACTGGAAAGGAGTTTGTCCACAAACAACAAATATCAGAGATGACAGGGTGCTCCCCACTTCCCTCTCGGTTCTCCCCAGACTCCCCTCTAGGGCCTGTGCAGCTTCAGGGCCGCCCTTCTCCCCTGCGGGGCCTGGCCGCAGCGGTGAAGTCATCGCCAGATGCCTTGGTAATTGCTTTAAGAATCTAACTTAAAATAAGATGAAAACTTATATTCCTGGGTAAGGAGTAATTTCCCATGTAATAGTAAATTAATGAAAGGATTATACCAGGGGGCCTGGCGGGGAGGCCGTGCTCATCTGATAAATGCAAGAGTTTCAGGCAACACACAACTCCATTCCAGGAGCCTCCCGACCTTTGGGCCAGGTCCCATGCTGGGGGTTCCTTTTGGGCTCCCCCATGGGTGGCTGAGTTGGGAGGACACATTCCATGTGTGCTCAGCGTCCCTCTCAATGACAGGAACCAGCTTTGTAAAACCTACAGATGGAAAAGGCTCAGGTCTGGCCTCCACGGGCATGAGAGACCCTGTGTCATCAGTTCACCCGGGAAGGAGAGGATTTCTGACACCCGACAGTGTGAGTGAGACCCGAGGAGCAGATGCGAGTTAGACTCCGGGCAGAGTTCCCAGCTCTCAGACCGTGTGGTCAGCATCGTGGTGTCTCGAAATAGGATGACCAACCACCCCAGTTTGCCCAGAACTGCAAAGACCCATGTGTGTGAACACCCCCAGTCCTGGGCAAACTGGGAGGGTTAGTCAGCCCTGTTTGGAGGCAGGAGGATGGGCTACTTGACATGGTCCCACCCTCAGGGTCCTGGAGAGCCCAGGCACCTCCTGAATGGACTACGTCTCTGTCCAGGAGGGGGACTTGGGGCTGGCTCCACTTAAACCCCCTCACGCTACCAAAACTTGTTCCCAGGCTGCTGCATTCCGCTAGGAGCATGTGCTGGGGTGGGCATGCTCGTGCCCCCCCGCCCCCTCCAAGGCATGGCAGGGCACTGCTTGGAAGCTTCACCTGGCCTAGAAAAGGGCTTGCAGCTGCGATCCCACCGCTTTAACACTGAGCCTTCTCCCCCGACATATCACAGTCCAGGCAGGGCTTCTGGAGAGGATGCGGACAAGGCAGCCCCCACCCCCCAGCCCCTCACTCCCCCACCACCATAAGTTTATCAGCGTCTTCCTTCCGAGAGAGCCACACCTAACATCTCATCTCTCCTCATCAGTTCCCTTGGAGGAAGACAAGGAGCTGTCCCATTTCCTAAGTGGGGAAGCTGGAGGCCCTGAGATAGTGCTGGGTTTGTTCCCAAACACTAAATGCCAGAGGACTTGGTGCGGGGCTCCCCTGAGCACTGTTCCAAATGGCAGCCCTGAGTGAGGACACACAGGCTTCCAGCCATGGGTTTCTCCCGTGCTGCCTGGCCCACGTCCCCAGATGTCTCTGGCCCCTGTGTATACCCCGCCTGTAGTCTTCGAACACATCCCTGGGCTGCAGGGATGCAAGATAAACTGTAGTTGTGGATGCAGATGCATTTTGAGCTTCTGGGGGAAAGCCTCCTTTTCTAGAGGCATCCCGGAGTGCCCATCTTTGCAGAAACGAGTGCTCCCGTCTGTCCGCAGGGAAGGGGTGCGGGTGGGCGGAACACACTCCGACTTGTGTCTCTGGCGAAATGGAAGTGAAAGGACTGGACGCAGAGCCCTTCAGGAAGCATGTCTAACCAAACGGGCATTCTCCTAGGAGACAGGTTCACGATGCATGTTCGCTGGATATGTTTCTGTGTAAGCAGAGACTTTGCTGGAAGGGAAGATGGGGACCTTACCCCCTGGTTCGCTGGGAGACCATTTTCAGTTCAGCTCGGCGGTGGGTATCCCCACTGGCTTTCTTTGCTACTAGAGGTGATGGGACTTCTTGGGAACTCCACGGGATCAACTCACTGCTTTGCAGGCAGCTGTCCCAGGTGGAGTTTTAGCCTGGGGGCTGTATTGAGTTTGCCCAGGTCTTTGCTTGGTTGTAATCTGAAAAAAGGACCAGCTTCCTTCCCAGTGTAGACCACACTGTGCTTTGATTTGTGCTGCCCTTCCCCCACACCTACCCTCAGCCCAGAGGAAGGAACGTGGGGCAGTAGGGCTGAGAATTCCTAGTCTAAACAACCCAGGAAAGCACGCTCAGAGAGCCAAGCCAGAACCCCAGATGGTGTGATCCGATTGTAACTGGAAGGATGGTGGCTTTGGTTGTTAGATGTTATGTGACCGCTGCTGTTCAAGCAGACACGTTGGTGACTTCCAGGCTGCAGAGATCAGAGCGGGCTCTCCTTTATTTATCTTCTTGTACCCGCAGGGTTAGGGGACCGCGTGGAATAGCTAGAATGGACAGACAGGCCGGAAGAGCCACGCACAAGCAGCAGGGGGATGGCAGGCCCCAGCCCAACCACACCAAGCGCACCACGCCTCCAGAGGGCCATGTGGGGTCCCTCTCCCCGGCCTCCCTGATAGGAAGGGTCACTTTGGGGCTCCTCGGGAGGCCTTCAGATGGAGCTGAAGAGCCCCTAGGCAGGGCCAAGAGCCCAGAGAAGGAGAAAGATGTTTTCTCTTTCCGGGTCCCTGGGGGGCCCAGGGGCAGATTGAGACAGGCTCCTTGCAGGGAAGGTGTTAACAAACAGCAGGTGATTAAACATGACAAGCGGTGACATTTCTGTTCAGGGTTCTCAGTCCCGGCAAAGCCAAGAATGAAGCTATAAACCCTGACATTTTGTGTTATGCACTGAGAGGTTTTTAATAGACCTCGCTCCCTCTTCCCCACTCAACTTCTCTCCCTCCTTTCCTTCCCCTCTCGGTATCCACTGCCCCACTGGAAACTCCTGCCTCCCGGACTCCGCCGGGCCCCCAGGAGCCTTCCCGGGCCCTTAGTCCATAGACCCTCCTTCGTCTGCCCCTACGGGGCTGAGTACAACCCTGCGTCTGCCTCTCCCACTTCACGGTGGTATTTCTCATTGCCCCTTCTCCCCGTCCCAACACCCTCCACTTCCCTCCAGCCTTCACTGTCTCACCTCCTGTTTTTGGGTCCTGATCTCACAGCCTCACCCTTAGCTGCGGCTGTCCCAGTTGTCTGGGACAGCAGGTGGCTGTCCCTGTGTGTTGTGTTTCTAACATTTTCAGACAAACTTGAAAGTGGGTGTAGGGAGATGGTGGGGCTTGATATGGGATTTTCCCCCATCTTTTTTCAATCCCCTTTTCTCCTTTTGGGACAGGGACAGGAGGCGGAGGGAGAGCGTCGCACGTCATTGCAAACAGTTGCAGGATTTATTCAGAAAGGGACTGGCCAGCAACAGTTGTTCCTCTTGCCGAGAAATGTTGGAACAACTGGGGCCTCTTTTGTTCTCTGGGCAGAGCCCTGTGAAGGGCGTTTGGAGGTGAGCCTGGGGCTCAAGAGGGCAAGAGACCCAAGAGAGGGGGCTTCAGCTCAGTCCCACCCAGGGAGTCCCCACCCCACCCCTCCAGGAAAGGTTCCTGGAGCCCCGAGGGGGTCAGCCCAGAAGCCAGGCCACGTCCCTGGGGCCTAGCACCGCCCTCACAAACTCGAGAGGCACTGGATCTTCCACATTTGCTCAGTAAATATTTGTTGGGCCAGACACCGCGCTGAAACGGTGGTCTCGTCCCAGGGATCTTGCCGTCTGGTGAGGCAGAGGGCTAATTAAACAAGTTCCTACAGAAGTGCTAAGACTAGGACAGGGTGCAGTGAGGACAGAGGGAGAGGACGGTCCCGGGAGGCTGCCCAGAGAGAGTGAAATGTCAGCTGGGACCTGTGAAGGCTGTGTAGAAGGAGTGGCAGGGCGCTGAGCTGAAGGAGCGGTTTCCGCCACTGAGGGGGCAGCATGCTGAGGGCCTGGCAGGGAGAGGCGGGTGCTACCCCACGTGGGCTGGCAGGCAGGTGGAGTAGGGTCTGGGCTGTGCCCTTTGATCTCTGAATAACTGACCCCTTACGTATTCTTCCATCCACCCTTCCACCACCCCGACCCACCTGGGCCAGGCACGGAGGTCAGGGTGAGGAGGGGGTGAGGGTAATGGATAAAAGAGTTTAAGGAAAAAAAAAGGCCAGGCATGGTGGCTCCTGCCTATAATCCCAGCACTTTGGGAGGCCGAGGTGGGCAGATCACTTGAGGCTGGAAGTTCGAAACCAGCCTGGCCAACATGGTGAAACCCCGTCTCTACTAAAAATTCAAAAATTAGCTGAGTGTGGTGGCGGGCACCTGTAATCCCAGCGACTTGGGAGGCTGAGGCAGGAAAATTGCTTGAATCCAGGAGGTGGAGGTTGCAGTGAGCCGAGATCATGCCACTGCATTCCAGCCGGGGCGACAGGGTAAGACTCTGTCTCCAGAAAAAAAAAAAGACAGAAAGAAAGATGGGTATGAGGCCCCAGCCCTGCCCCAGTGGGAGGGGGAACACCCAGGAAGTCAGCATGTGAGCATGTGTCCCCAAAGACTGGGGCTGCGTCTGCTTTCCCGCTTCCTAATCCCTGTTGCTAGTGACTCATTGATAGTGGGGTGAGAGGGAGGCTTCAGACCTGCATGGAGGGACCGGAGCCCAGGAGGGCCCAGCTGGGCTTAGCAGCGAGTCCATCTGCCCGCCTGCCCCCTCACCTTCTTCACCTGCTGACCTCAGGGCCCAGCCGGGGCGTGGCCTCTTGGACACCCTCCTCCAGCCCGAAGTTGCCTTACCCTTTGTGCTCTCAAGTGTGAAGCAGTAATGCTGGAGCCTGTGACACTGCACCCCCTGAGACCCGAAACCATCCTCCCAGGATCCCTAGGGCAGAGGGGGCAGTGCCAGTAGCTCTCAGGATATATTTGAGAAGCTCAGCCAAGCCAGGAGGAGAGGACTTGAGTTCATCTTTAGAGCAGGACCAGTGAGAAACCTGCAGACTGACCTGTGGTCCCTGGTGTCCAGAAGACAGGCCCTAGAGGTCCAAGTTCAGCTCCTTCCTCCACCTCCAGAGCCGGCCTCGCACCCCACCTCCCCCCTCCCGCCCCCTGTGCCATCCAGCCGGAGCCATGCGGCAGCGTGGTAAGGCCTTCTGCCTGGAAGGGGCTCTCCTGGCCCTCAGGGCACTTCCTTCCCTGCTTACTCAGCCTTTGCCCAGAGGTCCGGCCCAGGACACCCCACCATCACATTGGTTCCCTGAGAAGAAAGCCCAGTGGCATAAAGCCATCACTCCCCTTCCCCAGCCTAACTCACCCCAGCCTTTCTGCAGGACTTGGCCTGGGCTTCTTAATGCCACCCCTTGTCAGTTGGAACCCCTCAGACTCCAGCCAGGAGTCCCCGAAGACTCAGCCTTCCTCCCTCACTTGGCAGCTGGGATTGGGATGGGGAGTGGGTAGGGATGCTGGAAGGGGAGGGGAGAGGAGTCCCAGGGCCAGGACTTGGCCTGCTGCCCCTGCAGATCCGGAGCCAGGTTTTACTATAATCCCTACATCCTGTTGCAGATCCTTAATCAGCTGGAGCCCAGGTTGGGCCGGACCCTGTGGTGACACTCGGGGTTGTAGTATGGAAAACCTGAAGTGGAGCTTCCAGAGTTGGGGTTGGGGACTGTGAAGATGAGGCAGGTGGAGGGGAGGAGAAGGGCACCCGTGCAGGCACAGGATGTGGACAGAGCCCAGACCCATCACCCACTTGACCCAGGCTGGGGGTGGAGGTGCAGCTGTTGCAGGCTGGGAACCAGGACTATGGGATAGGGAGGAGGGGCCCGCGGGGGGCCCCTAGGAGAATGCCAGAGTATGTGGGGGCTGCTACATTGCTTGGTAGCACCATCGAGACAGCTGGCCCGAGTTGCCCTGATGGTGAACAATGACTGCAGCCAGGAATCAGCCGAGGGAACCCTGGGTGGCGTTGGCTCCAGGGGTCTGTTCTGACTGGGACCTAAGTCCAGGGCTGGGAGTGTTTCTGCCCTGCTGGGAGAGGGACCCCTTCCTGGGGCAGTGGTGCGGATAGCCCAAGACCTGTCTGCCTCAGGTTTGGGACTAGGCTGTGTCCTGGAGGCAGCAGGGGCCCTTTGGCAGGGCAGCAGGCTCCCAGGATCAGCCGATGCTTTCATCAAAAGCTGCAGGCCCTGGTGGAGAGCTCCGTGCCAGCCCCGAAGTCCCCTCTTGAATCCTGGGAAGTCGGGGCAACGGGTACCCCTCCTGAACCTCAGCTCTTCGCAGCCCAGGGAGCAGTGGTGGAGGAGAGTGAGGGGACACACATAGGCCAGAGATAGCCAGAGAGCGGAAGCCAGGGGTGGGCTGGCTGGCAGCGGGCGGGCAGACGGGCGTCTGTCCTGCCAGGGGCCCAGGCTGGCTCTGCACACAGCCTCTTTTCTATATGGAAATGAAGAATTTAGGCTAATGGAGCTCAACCATCTCTAATTTTGCGATGGCAGGAGGATTTTGATTGAAAGTAATTAAGCAAGCTAGCTGTAAAATTAATTAAAGCAAAAGGGGGGGATTTTTTATTGGATTGGATAGCGATATAGCGTCTGTCAGGCGGGGGACGGATGGGGGTGACCTGAATCCTCTGCCCTCCCCCCTCCCACTCGGGACGTTTATGTCACTTTAATCTCCTTACAGCGGCTGCTGTGCATTTGTTTGAAATAATCAAGGAAATATGGTCAGAAATTGTCAGCTTTCAGATCTAATTTACCTGACGGCCCCTGCGCGAGCGAGCGCGGCCCAGGGAGCGAGTGTTCGTGAGCGGGTGGGGGAGCTGGAGGGGCTCAGAGGACACTGGGATCTTCAGCCCTGGCCCCGGCCCCCCCCCCGGGGACGGTGCTGCCCCAGCCTGTGGGCGCCTCCCTGGGCTCTGCCCCCTTCTGGAACAGACCCTCCCCCCCGCCACCCTCACCCACCTGCTGCCTCTCCCTCGCACTGTAACCAGCTTTAGGGTTTAGGGAATATAGGATTAGGGAGGTGATTGTAATTCCTTATTCCAGATGGCTGACAACTGCTCAAGCCCTCCACTAGGGCCACCGTTTTAAAAATACTCCTAAATTAGTCCCCTCATGTCCTCGTCATGGTCGCCGCCGCTGGCCTCAGCAAGGGGATTGTGGAGACGAGCTGCAGGGAGGGCGGGTGGCGTGCCACCCAGCGTTCTTCTGCCACCTGCTGCCCACGCTGCCGCCTCCCCTGGGCTGGGCCTGCTGTCCGAGGTCTCTCTCTGGTCCAGGCTTTTCCTCTCATCCCCAGAGAGCGTCTGCCCTGTCTCCCCCTCAGCACACATTGGAAGGTCTCAGTGTCTCAGTCCCTGCAAGAGAAAGGTCCCCTCCCTCTGCCACACACATCCAGCCATTTCCAGTGGGTCAGCCAGGCCACGCAGCCAGCCTCCACTTGGCTTCCCCTAGAGGGTGGGGGAGCCTGGCTTCCAGGCCTTGCACCCCGCAGGTGCTGGTTCGCAGCCATCTGGGGTCCTTGCCCACTGGGTCATGTGTGGCTCAAATTCTCCGCAGCAGGGGGCCCTTGTGGTATTTGGGGCCCAAGGGGCCTGGTGCAGTCTCCAAGGCTGCGGAAAGTTCTGCTTTGAAACAGAAATGTGTAGCATCGGATTTGCTGGGCGAGAGAGGACCCCCCCACTGGGAACTGCGCCCCTGGAGCTGTCTAGCCTTAGTGAGTGAGTGACCTGGGCTTTTGCCAAGTTTCTCAGCCTCTTGGACCTCAGTCCCCTTCCAGGTCTAAAGTTCTATGCACCTAGGACAGCCTCCACCCTGATAGCTGTCCCTTGTCCCAAGGTGTGTGGGACCTAAGTGCAGGCTGCCCTCGTTAGCTCCGTGTCCAGCCAGAGCCACTTGCCACGCCCCTGCCGTGGCCCACACACAGATTCTAGAAACAGCGGGTCAGGACGAGCACCTGGTTCCCTGTTTGCCCATTTTAGACGTACCCATGAGAAGGCCCCTGTCCCCACCTGCCCCCTTGGTGCCACCCAGACACCCTCTGCCTTGCCCTCTGTCAGTCGTTCCCCTGACCCTGAAGGCGCCTTCTCCTGCCCCCTCCTACTCCAGCAAGGCTTTGGCGCTGGGTGACTCAGTCTACCTCCTCCAGCAGCGAGGGACTGTGAGCTCCTGGCGTTCCTTCCAGCCTGAGCAGAGCAGCTGGAGGCTTGGGAAGCGTCACCTGCCCCCTCCTGAGCTCTCTCTGTCTCGACCCTCCACTCTGCCCTCACCATGACTCACTCATCTTGGAGGCGGGGGGCGATGGAGCCCCAAAGGGCTCTGCCCAGGAAAGAGGGGGAGAAAAGCTGCTGGCTTTCCTTCACGTCCTACGTGCTAGAGCCCAGGCAACACTGAGGTCTGTGGGGCCCTGCACCCCCTGGCTGGCTGTGCCCACAGGGGCCTCAGCGAGAGGCAGTGGCAGAGCCAGGCAGTGTGGGGTTCAGCCAGGACAGAGTACATGCCCTTGATACCCTCCAGCTACCAGGACCTAGATCCTGGGAGACAGAACGTTAGAGAGAGTCTCTGGCCCAGCCCAGCATCTCACCTCCACGCAGGGCTCACAGAGGCTCCTGCTGGCCCATGCGGCTGGGATGTGGAAGAACCAGCAAAGGTGCCCTCGTCAAGAAACTATGGGGCTGCTGGCCCTGGGCTGGGGGCTCGTTTCTGAGCTGGATGCTGGTCCAGGGCAGGCACCAAGGTGGTGGGAGGCTGCTGTGGAAATAGGATCCCAGGGTACCCCAGGCAGGTTGGCCCACTGAGGCACAGAGGGAGATGGAGACGCCCAGGAGGAGAGCTCCTTTGTTCAGAGGATGGTGGAGAGGCCTCCTGGGGGCCCGTGGTGTCTTCTTGGTCCTGGTGGAAAGAACCTGCATTGGGGATGTTCTGTTGAAAGGTCACTTTTTAGGGCTAATGCTGTGTGGTGGGGCGAGAGCTTTGCTTCTGTGGTGGCTCTACTTGGAGAGGAACGACAGGGAGGAGCAGCGGACAGGCAGGGGCCCTCCCTCAACGTGGTCGACAACAGCGGGGGCCCAGGGCTTCTGGGAGAGGGAATGAGAAGCAGCATGGGGGGCGGGTGTCTGGGCCAGTCCAGCAGGGCCTTGGTGTCCTGTCACTTGGCTGGCATGGGTTTGTCACCACCCTGAGATCACACATTCTGTGTGGCCATCAGGGGTTCCTGCTGTCCCTCCTTCCTTGGCCCCCAAGCCTCTGAGCCAGCTTAGGTCCAGGGGGAGCCCCACCCTCTTCCTGGGACCCCTCCCTGGCTGCCAGGGTTGGGTGCCTGGTTTGTCCTGACCGTCTCTGCCATCCCTGGCAGGCAGGTGTCTGAGCCCCTGGGGTGGAACTTGAGGGAGAAGAGGTAAGGCTGAAGGTAACAGGCCTAACCCTGCCCATCCCAGGCAGCTCTGGCCCGGACCAGCCTGCCAGGCCAGCTCCCTGCAAACCTTGGGGAAAGAGGACTTCCCCGCTGGGTCCTACCTGGCCCAGCAAGCTGGCCACTTTCTCCCGTTGTTGGGGGTGGGTGGGGGAGGGTCATGTGCTAGGCTGGCTGGCTGGCCCCCGAGTCCTTACCCATGCTTGATAGGGGCCAGGAGAGTTCCCACAGTGCCCCGGCCACAGGAGCTGGAGACGGGGGTAGGGGTACCTGCCCAACTGGGAGAGGAGCCCAGAGTCCAGCCCCAGGAATCATTAACTGCAGGGTCTCCTAATGCCCGCAGTGTCGGGGGACCTGACGCCTCCCCTAGCCAGGTCGGTGCGGAGTTGGCCGGATGTGACCGAGGCACTGGGCTCCCGGAAGTGCCTAAGGCTCAGCTGGGCACTGGCCTCACCCCTCTTGAAGCCTCCCCACCCAGGCCTGTTCCCTGCCCATGCCAGACGACCCCGCCTGCTCGCACTGTGCCCAACCTGCCACCCCAGGACCCCCATTCCTTCCCATCAGCCTTGCCTCGGGGTTTCTGGCCCTTTAGGCCTCAAGACTCCCTGGCTCAACCCTGGCCCCGTCCTCTGTCCCCACTGGCTTCACAGTCGCATTTTGCTGCCAGCGCAGGGCACTGAAAAACTGCTGGCACTGCCAAAAACCCTGTGTGCGCTACGACTCCCCAAACATCCCTTTATTTTTATTGTTCTGTTAATTACTGTTTAAACTTTAATAAGTCACTTCGTCAGGAGGGGGGACCTGCCGTGAGCTTTTCTGTGCAAACACGGGCCGGGAGTGACTCGGGTGTAATATAACCCTTTATGCGATGTGGGAATGTTTAGATTGTAACAGAAACTTGTTATTTTAATGACAGTTGGTTGGGGGGGTATCTCAGCACAGAAAAGAAGGAGGGTGGGTGCTCCCCTTGCATCCCCACAGAGGGCTTAGGGCGGCCAGGTCTGCTCCCCGGCTGCCACAACAGAGGGCCCGGGGACCTGTGGGGACCTTTTTGGGCTGCCCACTGGTCAGCTCCAGATTGGGCCCGGATGGCTGGGGCAGGTGAGGCTCAGGAAGAAGTTGGGCTTTGCGGGGATGGGAGGAGGAGGCCTAGGGCAGCTCTCAGATCCCGAGGCAGAGCTGGGCAGGGTCACACGGGGCCGAACTCCAGGTCTGCAGTGCCCTGCAGTTACCGGGCAGGAAGCAGTACTCCCGGCTCTGGGGAGGGGACTCTGCCCACAGTCACCGTGGGGTATCAGGGAGGCACCGTAGGCTCTGCAGCCCCGGCCAGGCGTGTGCCCACATCATCCCCTCAGCAACCCTGTGTTACAGTTGGGGACCCGAGCCCAGGGCAGGGAAGACGCTAAAGTGACGAGCTTTCCAAGGGGCCAGGTCTCTGGAGTCGATTTGTCTTCTGTGGAAGTTGCCAAAGCCTAGGTATCCCACCACCGGTGGCCTCAGAGGGCTGGATGCCCTCCGCAGCAACGGTGCCGGGGAAGGCTCGGACCCCACGCTGGACTCAGGACTGTCCTTGTCGGCTGGTGGGGGCTTGGGCAGGGCATCCCTCGGTGCCTCTTTGCCTTCATCAGGAGAGGGAGGAGGCAGAGGAGGCAGAGGAGGCAGGGTCACCCTGAGATCTGGAGGCACTGGCCCTCCTCTTAGAAGGCCTTCCCATCTCCGGGGAAGTCAGGGGCTCATGCCCAGGTAGGGGTGATGGTGGTCAACTACCTGACTCCATAGGAAGAGGCCCTTCTGCACCAGAGCTGCTTCTAGAACAGGGGCACCTGGGGAGGGCATCTTGCCTCAGCATCTGTGGGGCCCCTGCAGGCACCTCAGGATACCTTAGGGCCTCTTTCCCCGCCTTGTCGCCATTCAATCCGTCGGTCCGTCCATCTGCAAAGCTGAGCTTCTGCTCTGGTCCCGGCCCTGCCGTGGCAGGGATGACAGAGGCCTGCACTTGCTCTCAGGGTCTAGCCCTGTTTGGGGTTAGTACAGGCCGTCCAGAGAGGGCAAGGAGGGCAAGACCCAGGGTGCCTGGCCTCAGCCTGGTGCATGGGTGGTCCTGTCGAGCCAAGGAGGAGACCCTTACTCTCTGTCTGGGCTCTCCTGCCCACCGAGGGTCCACACGGAAGCCGTCCTGCCCTCACCCGACCTCCTGCTGGCAGGGCCAGAGATTCAGGGACCGGGTTCCCTAGAGCTGCAGGTGGGAGCCCCCCAGATGGTGGGAGCCCCCCAGATGGTGGCAGCAGCATGGACCACGAATCGCTGAGGTTTTCCTTTTCCAAGCAGCGCGTTTCCCTAAATTGTCTTTGACTGCGTGCATGGGTAATGAAAGTTTATGCCCTTGTTAGAAGGACAGGCGGCCAGTTCCAGTTAGAACTGGGGCTGTCTCCCTGCCAGCCCACTCAGCCCCCCTCCCCAGCAGGAGAGAGGCAGCGTGAGCACAAGAGTGCAAGAGTGTGTGTGTGCGCGCGCACGCGCGTGTGTGTGCGCGCGCACACAACCTCCCCCTCCCTGGCAGATAAGAAGGCTGTTAGGCAAAGGGAGAGGGGACGAAAAAAAAATTTCCATATTTGTGTAAGTTGCTTTAAAAGCATTTTATCATGTCATAAAAAAGGGAAAGTACTCTCAGAAATTGATCCTCTCCGCCAGCCCATTGGACAGAAGGACGTTGGGATGTTAATGGCCATCCTGCTCCAGGGTGGCTTATTAAAAAATTTATACATAAATGCTTAAAATTGCATAAATTATTTAAAAAAACCAACAAAGTAAGCAATTTGAATTCCCTCTTTTCCTCCCCTTCACTCGGTCCCCCTTTTCCAGCCCCTCCATGGGGCCCTCCTGGTCCCCAGACTCCCGCCCCACTTGGAGCTTTTCCCCCTCTTTTCTCCACTCGCCACTGCACCCCAACGCCGTCCGCCCTGCTCTCCTCTGGGGCTTCCCTGCCTCACCCACAAATTAATGGAACCGCCAGCCCACCACCAAACACTCACAGGCACACGCGCTAATAAAAACACCACTAATAATGCCCCAAATCGCGAAATTAAATATTAAGGCCAAAGGAGGCGGACGTGGAACGGAGCCGCCGCCACCGTCGCCGAAGTTGGAGCTGATGAGTGTGTCTCTCGCAGGCGTGGAATGTCACCCACACATCCTGGAGACTGGAGTGGGGAGTTTTATGATGGTTTTTCATTGATTTGTTTCCCCAGCGCAGCTGCCGACCTCTATTGAGGGACAAACATAATCAGCACTGACGCAAATTAGATGGTTATTCGTTTTGAAAATTGACAGAAAAACAATAAAAAAGATGAAATGCTCCCAAATCAATAGATATAATGAAATTCAAATAATCCGAGAGATGAGGTCTCCATGGCAACTGATAATGTGGAAAAGAAAACAATTTAATAAAGGACAGACACACTTTGAAAACAGATTGGGCCCGGGGAGGGGGGCGGGCCGGCGGGCGGAGGGCTGGAGCGCGGGCTGGCGAGTGAAGGATCACTGTCCGTCCCAAGGACACCCGCCATAATTAAGCGAGGCTTTCGGCCCCAGAAAGTGCAGATTCAGGTTTTAATACACAAAATTATTTCAGGAGCAGTGAATCGGAAAGTCGTTTGTAATGACCTTCCTGAGAGGCCCGGGCGCGGGGCATGTTGGAGGCTGGGCGGCCGGGCGGCTGAGTTATGGCATATTTGTGTTTTTATAGTGCGGAGGGGGGGGGGGGGGGGGAAGGGGGGAGAAGGTTAAACAGTATTTACAGCTCAGTTGTTTTCAGAGAGGAAAGAGAAATAGAGTTCATGGGGAGATGCGGCGGGCGGGAGAGCCAGGGAGGCCTCTCGGGCAAGCAGGGAGAGGAGGTGGCCTGGGCAGGTCCCCCACCTTGGGCTGCCTTGCCCACATCCACCTCTGGGACCCAGAGGAGATGCCAGGAGCCACCTCCCCCACACCAGTCTGTGGCATGGCATAGCTTGTGGGGCTGTGTAGGTCTGGGGCCTCTCCAGGGCTGTCCAGGCTGTGTGGACACCCAGCCAGCCACACCTGCTCCCGTGAAAAGGCAGGGTGTTTCTGCCATCATCCTAGCCTCGCACCCTCCAGGGCACTGCGTGGCAGTCAGCCACCCATTTAGATGATGCTGCCCTTCCTGAGCCCAGTGCCGCATCTGGGGTGTGCCAGCCTCGGGCATAGCGAGTGAGGACCCGAGATGACATCATGCCCCGCTGGGGTGGCCCGCAGCTCACAGCCTCCTGCCTGCTTTTCCAGGTTCCACCTCCCTGTCAAGTGCCCACCTGGGGCTGGGAAAGAGAAAAGCTTAGGCCCTTGGGGTTTGGCAGAGGTGGGGGCCACAGAGAGGGAAGAGGACCAATCAGATCCCCTCCACTTTCCTCCAGAGACACTTGCCCGGAGCAGGGCAGCTCAGGCACTGATAGTCAGCCTGGCCCTGGGGGTCCTAGGCTCACCCGAAGCCCCCCCCTCAGATCTGTCTCCCCTCATGGCTGCAGGAGCCATGTTTGTGTTCTGTTACCACGACCACATGCAGCACTCCCCGATTCTCCGTGTGCACGTGTGAATATGACGGGATGGTACAAACACAGACGCCCGAGTGTGTGTGCGCGCGCACAGGCATGCACGCAGTCTGTGCGCATTTGCTCAGTGTGTGTGTTTTAAATCTCCCCTGGGTGGTAACTCTCTTTTTTCTCCCCTTCCTGTTTGGCTGTGACCTGGGGGAGATTGATAGCCAGCCTGTGTGCGGTGGATGCTAACAGTTCCCCTGATTTATAGAGTTACTTACGCTAAGTGAGGCCACTTAGACGCGTCTGGATAGTAAACCTTTTAACTGGACTAAAAAAATCATAATAAATAAATAAACAAAGTGGGGCAAGCTAGGGCCCAGTGACCAAGCACGCCCCCCACCCAGGTTGGAGCTGTTGAGGGTCAGGGGACCTGGCCGAACCCCTAGGGCCCTGGCTGAACCCCTGGGGAGCAACAACCATTCCTCCCACAGAACTTGGAGGCCCTTCCATTAGGAGCTGGGGGTAGAACCGGGTCCAGGAGGGAAGGACGCTGGGGAGGGGCTGAGGGGACGGGTCCTGGCTGGGGGAGGGGTCACAGCTGAAGGATGGGGAAGGAGCCATTCAGGCGGAAATGGGCTGTGATCTGCCTCACAGGAGGGAGGAGGGGTAGGTGCCTGGGCCCTTCCTGGCCCTTCCTGGCCTCCAGACCTGCCACTCCTGTGGACCTGTGATGCCCACTACAGAGATGGCTCTTGTACTGGCTTTGAAGTGTTCATTCCCAAGTCTGAACTGAGCATCCATGGTGCGGGAACCGGGGCTGCCGGTGTGCCCACATCGTAGCCTGAGGAGTCAGCCCGGGGTCTGGTCTGCACACGGTGCTCAGAGAGAGGTTGTTGAAAGGACGCCAGCACAGCACCCCAAAACTGGGGCTCGTGGCCCGTGAGCTGCAAGTTCGGAGGTGAATGGCGGGGTGGAAGCCCCGGCAGCTGCCCGCCCCTGACTCCCGGATGCCTAGACGGAAGGCTGTGGGGGACACAGATGGGCTTGAAGATTATGACCTTGGGCATCTGAGCCTGGTGGGAATTGGATTCCAGCACTAACTGTGGGCAGCTACCAGCCTGGCCGCCTCTGCTTCCTTATGTGGGAATGGACAGGACAGCCGACCATGTGGGGATCCTGGGGGCATCAACAAGGTGGCACCGTAAGGCACCCAGCACAGACGAGGTGCTCAGAGGATGCCAGCTGCTCTATGGCCCCAGACACCATGGCGCAGGGCAGCTACCAGAGTGGCCCCCGAGCTGCCTGGCAGTGGGAAGGCGGGGCCCCAGCCCACCCCCACCCCAGGGGACTGGTTCCTGGCCCCTGCCTCCCCACCTCCTGATATACAGCGGGCATTAGGCCGCCCAAAGGGGATACTGCATCCTTAGGAAGAAATATGTCCTCATTTTTCTTAAACACCGTTTCCACTGAGTGAAATGTTTAGAAGGGACGCGCAGGGAGAACTTTATTTCCTACCAGGGAGTTCAGAGCCACCAAGCAGAGCCCATAAAGCACCCGGAGCCCAGGAGCTGACAGGCAGCCCGGCCCCAAAACACATTACTCACGGGTGGGGAGGGGCTGCCAGGCCTGCCCAGCCCCCTGGGAAAGACCACCCCCCCACTGACTGTCGAGGCAGGACAAGCAACTCTGAGACCCAGGGCCATGGGCGGTGGGCGCTGGAGCCTCTCCTCCCCTTGAACCCAGGATGCCTGCGGGACGGGGCCTGGCCCTGAGCAGGCCACCCCCAGAGAGCAGCGAGACAGGGGACTGGGGATCCAGGTGCAGCGACAGGAACGCCCCGCTCACCCAGAGCTGGCAGGAACCCTGGCCTGCCCCAGCCTGTGGAGGGAGCGATGAGATTCGTGCCATAACGGGGCTTCTCCCGAGGCCCTCCCTTCATTCGATTTCTGAAGCCGGCTGATTTGAATATTTATACATATCAGTAAATTATTTATTGTAGCAATCTGCTGCACCGTTTTACCCATCGCAGTTAACACTTTAGGGGGCTCCGTGTTATGGGAACAGGCAGTGAGGGTGAGGAGGGGACATGGCAGGGGAAGGAGTCCCTGCAGAGAGGCCTGGGATTTCCTAGGGCTGGCTCAGGAGCCCTAATGGGGATGGGGCCGAGTCCCAGCCTTCGGGAGCTCCTGGCCAGGGTGAGCTTGGGCTCTGGGGTGTCTACAGCTCCAGGATCAGCGTCCTCCTCTATGAAATGGGACAATGACAGTGCTGGCTCCGCTGGGCCGTTACGAGTCATCCGTTAGTACCCGGAAAGGCGGACGGTCCAATCCATGCCCCTTTCCCCCAACCCTGTGCAGGGTCTGCTCAGCTCCGAGACCTGCTGGGGGACTGTTGCTCGTGGCGCCCTGAGAGGGAAGGTCCCGAACCTGGGAATCCGAGGAGGGGCTGAGAGGCCAGCCCGCCCCTGCCCCAGACCTCTGGCCTCTTCTCTGTCCCCTGCCTCTTCCAGGCCAGGTAAGGTTTCTCAGCCTTAGAATCTCAAGCCCAGGTGTGGCACCAAATCTGCCTGGTGGCCCTCCCAGGGCTCAGCTGCCTTTTCCCAGATTCATGCCTGCCGGGCGCTGTGCTTGGCACAGACAGGTGCCCTCTCGCCTGATAGCCGGCCACCTTTCTACAGGGAAAAATCTTGCCCAGGGCCAGAGCTAGCGCAGGGCAGAGCTCTGCCGTGAGCTCACGACTCCCTGACCCCAGAGGCTAGGCCATATCCTGGTGCTGCGCCAGAGCACCTGGGGCCAGAGGCTGGAGGCCAAGAGCACCGCCACCAGCAGAGAGTGGGCTCTGGCTTGTGTGGGTCCCAGGCCCGGCCGAGCCCCCCTCGGCGGCCCCTCCCCTCGCCTTCCCACCCTCTGGCCCGAGCCTGCCTCCTGGGCAGTATTGTTCCCAGAGGAAGTGTCCAGTGTAAATAGAGCAGCGGGCAGGCTGGTGGCGGGAAGGAGATGAAAGGGGCAGTGACAGGGCTGGGGACGGATGGCTTCCTTCCATTGAGGCCTGGCCACGGCGTTTATATTTTAGGGAAGAAAGTCAGAGGAATGTTTACATGGACAGGAGTCTGGGGTCAGACCACAGCGGGGTGGCGGGGGTGGGGGGGATCGTCTATGGATCCCAGGGCCCTGGGCCGGAAGGCGGCGGGCAGCTTAGACCTCAGCTCCAGCGCACCCCCGTTCCCGCCGCCTAGCGCTTGCATTTACAAACCTAAGCCCTACCTCTGCCTCCTGCCCGTGTCCCCGGCCCACACGCCTCCCACCTCCACCCCTGGGACCAGCAGGAGAGGGAGAGGGAGGGCAGCATCTGGAAGGCAGGTGGGCTGGGGCAGCGCAGCAGCTGGAGGGCAGGTGCCGGGGGAGTCGGCAGGAGCAAAGGGGCCTGGGGCTGGGGGCGGGTCCTGGGTACACAGCTGCAGCGCAGCTGGTGGGGGCCCGGGCAGGGACTGAGCCAGGCACACAGCTGAGATGGGGAGAAGGTGGGCTAGACTGGGTGGGCCAAAGTGCGGGGAGGCTCCAGGATGGGTGGGGGCCCAGGGAGGGGGCGTCACCAGCAGCAAGTGCAGCCCTGGGAGCTTCTGCTTCCCTCTTCCTTAGGATAAATATTTATAGATTCATTTGCCGTCTGCCATCCACACTTGGCTGCTTACCTCCTGGTAAAAATAGTGCAGGCTCCCCACTCCCCCTTCCTTTCCCCATCCAGGGCAGGGGACAAGGGGACCAGGTGAGGCCTGCTCCCCTGGAGGCCTGTTGGAGGAAACCCGGGTCACAGAACCTGCTGGGCAGCTCCGAGGTCTAGTGGGACGCTGTGAAGAGGAGGCCCCGTCTCAGAACTTCCAGAGGGGCCCCACATCGTGCTCGGGGTCTTGGGTATGGGCAGCACAGACTTGGAGATGCAGACGAACCTGGGTAGAGTGGGCATCAGTTTGGGCAAGTGTCTAAGGCCCTGAAGCCAGGGTCACAGAACTGGAAGGCCTGGGAGTAGGCTGAGAAGACCCTTCTCTGGCAGTGGACCTGGCCGGGCTAGAATCACTCTGTCTTGTCTGGGCCATGTGAGCCATCCATACTGGCCACTGGCTACAAGGGAAGGATCTGGCTGAGACTGCCAGGCACCGTGTCTATCGGGGGACGGTTATCTGTGCGTATGAGTCAAGTCCATCTCAGGGATGCGGCCCCTGGGTGGACCCAGGTATTGCCATTCCTGCCTGAGTAGGCCTCTCATTGGGTTTCCAGGTGTGTGGAAAGTTGGCAGGTGGTGATCTTAGAATGAAGCCCCTTCTGACCGTGGAGCCGGGAGGCCCTGCCCTCACTTAGCCTTCCCACCTATGTGGAGACTCGGACACGCCCATTTCTCCAGTGAGGGCCACGAAGAGGCACCTTCTGTTTTGTGCACAATGAGTGTGAGCCGAGCCCCTGCTGCTGTGGCCACTGCCCTGTCAGCCGCACCACAAGGTCTGGCCCACAGAAGGAGCTCACTTAAATGGATGTATGGACAGACAGACAATTCCACATGTGGCCACACTGTGCGTGTGTGTGCACGTGTGTGTCCACTCTCCCAGGCTGTGTGGTGGGTGGGCTTGCCATATGCCCCCCAGGACCCTCGGTGCCCTATCAGGGACAGAGCTCAGGCTGTGCGTCCGCGAAGGAGGTCGCTGGCTCTCAAGTCGCCTCGTTAGGGCTTCCAGTGTGTGTGTTGGGCTGTCATGTTCCGGGATTAGGTGCTGTGACCGGCGCTTTGGGGCTTTCCATGAGGTATCTAAGCGATCCCACCCTGCTCCAGCTGGAGCTCCTGGGAGTTGGGAAGTGGGCTGGCCAGGCCTTCCAGGGCTGCAGGGGCCGGCCGAGGCTGGGGAGCCAGGTCCTAGGACAGGGACAAGTGGCCCTAGGAAGGACTGTGAGGAACTCTGCTTGGACGGCTCTGACTGAGGCTTGGGGAAGGGAGCGGCAACAGGAAATGGCCAGAGAGGCCAAGAGGGGGCTGGCAAGGGCTGGGGAAGACCCTGAGGCCAGGAGGAGATTGAGGAACACGGAGGCCTTTGAGAGGGTCCTGAGTGGCTGGGAGAAAAGATCTCTGCTCTCTGCTGAGCAGGGTTGGAGTCAGGTGAGGCCCAGGGACCTGGCCTGGCAGAGGAGCTGCCAGGTGCTGACGTGCTCAGGTGGGAGGTGCCAGCCAAGTGCTGCCGGGACAGTGAGGCAAGAGGCTGGCACAGGCTGGTCCCTGGCTCTCTGTGACTCCCCCCCGGGAGTGTGTGGTGAGGCAGGATGCTCCCAAGTGGAACCGGCCGCCAGCATCTCCATGCTGTCCCTTGAAAGCCTGACTGCATAGCTGGCTCCTTAATCTCCCTGGGCCTCAGTTTCCTTGTGTGTCAAAGGGCACACCCCCTCCCAGGGCCCAGCAAGCCTAGGAAATACCTCCAGGACCTGGGCGCCCCTTGTAGTTGAAGAGTCATTCATTCATTCATTTGTTCATTTACAGATTACTTCTTGAACTACCTGCTCTGTGCCAGGCACCCTGCCAGGCCCAGAAAGTAGAGTGATTCTCAAGCGCTGCCAAGGAACTCGTAGACTAGTGGGGGAGACAGACACGTGCCAGGCAGTCTCAGGGCAGTTTGATGGAACTGTGGTCGATGGAGGAGGCCTGCAGCTTGGGGGATGCAGGGCTGTTTGGGAGGGTGGGTTGTGCTTGGCCTTGCACACCTCTGACCTCCATGTCCTCCTCCATCCCTGCAGCTGAGGGCACCCGGTGCACGGACCCGCCTGCAGGCAAGCCCGCCATGGCACCCAAGCGCAAGGGCGGCCTGAAGCTGAACGCCATCTGCGCCAAGCTGAGCCGCCAGGTGGTGGTGGAGAAGCGAGCTGACGCTGGCTCCCACACGGAGGGCAGCCCGTCGCGGCCCCGGGACCCAGAGCGCAGTGGCCCTGAGTCTGGGGCAGCCCGGGCTCCCCGCAGCGAGGAAGACAAGAGACGGGCGGTGATCGAGAAGTGGGTGAACGGGGAGTACAGCGAGGAGCCGGCGCCCACACCCGTGTTGGGGCGAATTGCCCGCGAGGGTCTGGAGCTACCGCCCGAAGGTGTCTACATGGTGCAGCCCCAGGGGTGCAGCGATGAGGAAGACCACGCGGAGGAGCCCTCCAAGGACGGCAGTGCCCTGGAGGAGAAGGATTCGGACGGGGCAGCTTCCAAGGAGGACAGCGGCCCCAGTGCCAAGCAGGCTTCAGGTGGGTGCCTGGCCTTTGAAGGAAGGCCATCGGGGAAGGGGCAGTGTGTCCGGTGAGCACACCCGACTCCTCACTCCTGCTCTAAATACCTGCCCCTCGTCCCACCCAGGGAGGACTCCCGGAGTGGGAGAGACTAGGACAGGGAGGGGCACCCCAGGTGAGAAGGGAAGGGCTGGAGCTGCCCCACACAGTGGGTCTTTGAGAAACCACAGGCAGAGGGGTGGACAGGTGGAGAAGGAGGAAGGGAGGGTGGCTGGATAGATAGACGGATAGGATAGATGGCTGGACAGATGGTGGGTAGGTGACTCTTCACACACACCTGTGAGGCCTGAGCTTACCGGGCACAGTACCTGGCACAAGAGGGGCGCAGTGGTCAATGGCATGAACCTTGTGAGCCTGCTGTCTGCGCATTCTGCTACTTAGGGCACTTTCTCGGAGGAGCCCAGGACAAGCTTTGTTCTCCCGCCACTCCCCTTGGCCTTCTCTTCCTTCCCTACACTGCTGTCCCTGGCCCTCCCAGCAGGACGTCTCAGGGCCACACGGATTGCCAGCCCGGCCAGCCGTATCTTCTTACAGCCAGCTGCCCCGGCCGCGGTCCCCTGGCTGACCTCTCTCCCACGAGGCACCGAGGCCCTGCTCTGCTGGTGTCTCCACGTCCCGGGGATCCAGAGCAGCCCTGCACACCTTCTGCTTAGGGGAGGGTGGGCCTGGGGTTCCAGCAGGCAAGGGGGTCACCAGGACCACAGCCCCCAGGTCTGGGCCTTCTCTCTGCCCCTGGCCTCCTTCCCAGCCTTGTGTCTGGTGCCCTGCGCCTCCCCTGCCCGCTCCCCTAGCCTTTCCCCTGCAGCGAGGGGCGCATCTCCTCCCTGTGCGGGGAGCCCTGCACAGCCACATAATTATGCATATAAGATATAAACAGAGCTGTTTAATTATCCTTCGCCACATCAGTGACAGAGTAATTAACAAACATTGCAAGATCAATGAGGAAAAGTGTGACCTTCAGTTTCCTCTGATAGGAAAAGCCCTTGCCGTTGCCAGACACAAGGTGATTGTGCTGGGCCTGAGGAGAAGAGAGGGACGCGACAAGGGCCACCGTCCCCTTCACACCCCCACCCAGGCCAGCTCTGCCCGCAGCTGACAGGGAGCGGAGTGGGCCTCAGCCCTTGCCTCCTTCCTCCAGGGAAGTGGAGGGCAGGGCTGGCAGAGGCGGGCCTGGAACTGCCCGTGGCCTGGGGGACTCAGGCCTCGCCCCTCAGCCCTGACACTGGGACGGCCTGATCGGCCCTAAGCGCTGGAGGAGAGAGACAGTGGAGCCCCAGCTGCCCCCGTGGGCTTGGCTCCCAGGCCACCTTCTCTAGGCCCTGAGCTTGGCCATGCAGGCCTGTGGGCCCCCTCAGGGACCCCTGCCTGGTCCCCTCCCTGCGCAAGCTGCCTGCCCTTCGAAGCTTCTGTCTCTCTGCCATATATAGTGAGGGCTCAGCTGCCTCCAGCTATTTTTAGCCCCTTTCCCTGGTCCCTGAGCCACTGAATCCAGCAGCCAGAGCCCACTCCTCCCGAGCTGGGCCCCCCACCCTGTGTAGCTTGAGGTCAGGACAGTGGCTGACCCAACAGCCCCGCCCCAGGGGAACAGCTATCTGTTGGTTTCTCGAGTCCCTCTGTGCACCCTGGGTGCCAGGTGGCCAGGCCCTCCCACAGCCTTTCCTTCCACCTCCCACCGGTGTCCTCCCCTCCCCAGGCCCAGCCCTGTCCCTTTAAACCCCCATCCCAGGTATCTCTGAGGATCCCAGGCCCGGCAGGTTCACCTGGGAGGAGACCCCCAGCCACGCCTTCCCTTGGCTGTGTAGTCAGCCTGGGGTCCTGCCACCTCGAGCGTGCCCACGTGGCTGGCTTGCACACGAGCAGAGAGAACATGTGTCCCCAGGGGCCGTGCAGGTCTCAGTCTCGCGGGTGCACCTAACCCTGATGCAGGGCATGGCACACGGGAGGCATGTAGCACGCGGGCAGTGAAGAGGCGAGTGTGCGTGTGCACTGGGGTCACGCCTCAGCCGTGGCGTGGGGCGTGTGCAGAAGAGGCAGGTCCACAAGAACAGCTCAGAATTAGCCTGGGACCGCCTTCTCCCTCATTCCGAGAGACCCGGGGCAGGGGTTCGGGGAGCTGTGTACCCGTGTGTCTGCAGAGGCGGGAAGGCAGCTAGGGATAGGAGCTGGTGAGCCCGGGAGTGCGTGCAAGAGTGTGTGAGGTGTGTGAGTGTGTGGTGTGTGTGAGTCAGTCTGTATGAGTGTGTGTGTGTTGTGTCTGGGTGTGTGTTTTATATGAGAATCTGCATGTGACTGTGGGGGGGTGAGCGAGTACATGAGTTTTATGTGACTGCGCGTCTGGGTGTATGTGAGAGTGTGTGATCGTGTGTGTGTGATTGTGAGCCCATGACTGGGTGTGTAGTGGATGTGATTGCATGTGTGTTGTGTGTGATTGTGTGCATGTGACCGTGTGTGTGGGTTTATGTATGTGATGGCGTGTGTGTGCATGTGATTGTGCGTATGTGCGGGTGAGAGTGTGTGATAAGGCGTGTGTGTTGTATGTGATTGTATGCACGTGACTGGGTGTGTGGGTGTGAGAGTATGAGAAAGCGCATGTGTGTTGTACGTGATTCTGAGCATGTGATGTGGGAGGGGTGGGTGGGTGCCAATGTGTGTGTTTTATGTGATTGCACGTGACTGTGTGTGGGGATATGAGAGTGTATGAGAATGCATGTGTGTGTTGTGACTGTGTGTAGGTGTGTGAGTGGGAATGCATGTGTGTGTTGTATGTGTGTGCATGTAACTGTGTAGGTGTGTGAGAATGCATGTGTGTGTTGGCGATTGTGAGAATGTGGGTGTGTGAGAGTGTATGAGAATGCATGTGTGTGCTGTATGTGATTGTATGCATGTCATTAACTGGGTTTATGTGAGTTTGTGTGTGATGGCATGTGAGTGCATGTGACTGTATGTGGGTGCGTGAGAGTGTATGAGAATACATATGTGTGTTGTATGTGACTGCATGTGACTGTGTGTGTAAGAGTGTATGAGAATGTATGTGTGCGTTATGTGTAATTGTGTACATGTGACTGTGGGGGTGTGTGTCAGAATGCATGTGTGTGTTATGAGTGCATGTGACTGGGTGACAGTATGAGAATGCCTGTGTGTTGTGTGTGAGTGCATGTGACCGTGTAGGTGTGTGTGAGAATGCTTGTGTGTGTTGTATGTGATTGTGTGAATGTGGCTGTAATGGGTGTGTGTGTGAGAATGCATGTATGTGTTATATGTGATTGTGTGTATATGACTGTGTGTGGGTTTGTGTGTGTGCGTGTGTGTCGGTGTGTGAGAGTGTGTGTGCATGTCACTGTGGGGAGGTGGCTCCAGGCTTCCTGGTATGCCCAGGGGTGGCCACAGTGGGGAGGCTGCACTCAGGCCCTGCCCGGACTCCTGTCCTCCCCGGGTGGCCCAGCCTTGTGTGAGCGTAAGTGATTGGAGGAGGCCAGAGGGTTGGAGGGCGCATCCAGGTCCTATGTCGCAGGCCGGGGCACATCCACACACCTGCGCTCCTGGCTGAGCTGTGTTATCAGGGACCCCCAGCACCTGGGAAGGTGTGGGGAGGCCAAGAGGCTGGGTCCTAGGAAGGCTTGGAGTGGACCCTTCATCCGCCCAGGGGATCCATTTGCGGGATCAAGGGAGGTCCTCCAGCCAGGCCCACCCTGACCCTGGCCAGAGCATCTTCCTCACCCCTGGGCTCCCGCTCAACTGCCCACGGGCCCACATCCCTACCTGTCTCTGGTTCTTGCCACTCCCTGTCCTGGGAGGCAGGTTGGGATCTGGCCTTACTTCCAGTAAAATGACTTCTCTTTCATATTAGGCCAGGGCGAGAGAGCGGAGACATTTATGAAACTTTGTTTAATGTACTGAAAAGCCATCGGCCAGAACATTTAGGAAATTGATTTTCCTGGCATTGATGAACTCGTTTTATTTTACCCCAGTATTAATTACTTTTTTTTAAAACAAATTAATTTAAGAGTCGTAAAACCTAACAAGTGAGCCAAATGTCCATAGATCATGTCCTGCTCCGCCCCTCCCCACACTGACCCCCTCCCTCTATGGGTGGGGGCTCCCGTTGGGGGGACTCCTGTCCGTCCCACTCCCTTCCAGAGGTGATGCGCCCCCCTCCTCCTCTGCAGGAGAGGCCTCCTCGCTGCGGGACTACGCGGCCTCCACCATGACGGAGTTCCTTGGCATGTTTGGCTACGACGACCAGAACACGCGGGACGAGCTGGCCAGGAAGATCAGCTTTGAGAAGCTGCACGCGGGCTCCACCCCAGAGGCGGCCACCTCCTCCATGCTGCCCACCTCCGAGGATACCCTCAGCAAGCGGGCACGGTTCTCTAAGTACGAGGAGTACATCCGCAAGCTCAAGGCTGGCGAGCAGCTCTCCTGGCCGGCCCCCGGCGCCAAGACTGAGGAGCGTGTGGGCAAGGAGGTGGTGGGCCCCCTTCCCGGCCTGCGGCTGCCCAGCAGCACGGCCCACCTGGAGACCAAGGCCACCATCCTGCCCCTGCCGTCGCACAGCAGCCTCCAGATGCAGAACCTGGTGGCCCGGGCCTCCAAGTATGACTTCTTCATCCAAAAACTGAAGACCGGCGAGAACCTGCGGCCCCAGAACGGGAGCACCTACAAGAAGCCATCCAAGTACGACCTGGAGAATGTCAAGTACCTGCACCTCTTCAAACCTGGGGAGGGCAGCCCCGACATGGGCGGGGCCATCGCCTTCAAGACGGGCAAGGTGGGGCGCCCCTCCAAGTATGACGTCCGGGGCATCCAGAAGCCAGGCCCCGCCAAGGTTCCGCCCACCCCCAGCCTGGCTCCCGCACCCCTTGCCAGCATGCCCAGTGCTCCCAGCGCCCCCGGGCCAGGGCCGGAGCCGCCTGCCTCCCTGTCCTTCAACACTCCCGAGTACCTGAAGTCAACCTTCTCCAAAACAGACTCCATCACCACGGGGACCGTCTCCACTGTCAAGTAAGGCGCTCCCCACCCCACAACGCCCAGAGCTGGGAGCCAGACTAGACAGGAGGCCTCCTTCCTCACCGGGGTTGCCCGTGCTTGAGGACACACCTGCCGCTCACACCTTACACACATCCACTGTGCACCCAGGCGCATGCACACTCAGGCTGCCCTCCACGTGCTTCCACACTCACAGGTGCATGCCGCGCTCAGGTTCACTCTTGCACCCACAGGACCACGCGTGAGCCCTCCTGCAGCACCCTGCCCTGCTCCGGGACCTGCACGCTGCACCCCTCCCGTGCACCTCGCACACACCTCCCACACACGCCCACACTCCCAGGCACCAGCGTGCTGTGCCTTTTGCTAGCATGCACACCGGGACTGCGGCATCCCCCGTCTGCCCATGACGGGCTTCCTCTGCCTGCTGCCGTGAGCGCCGAATGCAGGCCCGTGGTTGGCTGAGAAAGTGCCTCCCTGGGTGGGGATGCTGGGTCCATGCTGGTGGCCCTGGCTCCTGGGCTCAGAGCCTGGGCCCTGGAGGAGGCAGGAAGCAAAGGTAGTGACCAGGGTGAGGTGCATACACCCTTACAGCCTGAACCCATGGACAGGAGAATGGCCTGGTTGGTCAAATGGCGGATGGTGTGGGGCTGAGCGAGACCCTTCCCCAGAGCTCCTCCTGCACCCTGGGGAGTTTCCGGACCCTGAGAGGCTGCATAGCTGGGAGCAGATCGAGGCAGCACCTGCTGCCTGGGGCGAGGATACACTTCCCCTGGCCGGCTGCCTGCCCCCGCCTCAAATCCCTCCCCGTTGGGGGGCCTGGTGCCCCTTAGCCAGCGGCCTCCTGATGCTCCCTCAGTGCCAGGCACCGAGCCCGGGCTTCCGCGGCTTTCCGCCCCATTGGACCCCAGGCCAGCCCATGCCCGAGGGAGGCTCCAGTCCCACCTGCATGAGATGGCCCTGCCCTCCCAGAGTTGGGCTCGTTGAACCTCTGGCCAGCTTCCACCAGGGGTGTCCTCAGTCCCACCCTGGGTGCCTGGGACGCTGCAGAGCAGAGCAGAGGGGCTGGGGCCTCAGGGCAGGGGCTGCCCAGATGCCCCTGTGGCACAAGGCTGCCCCATCTGCTCACCGGCTGTGCCCTGTGTGTCTCTCGCCAGGAATGGACTGCCCACAGATAAACCAGCCGTCACTGAAGATGTAAACATTTACCAGAAATATATTGCCAGGTAGGCCCCTGGGGAGGAGCCTGCCGTGGAGAGAAGGGGGGGGCCAGGACTGACCGGGCACTCTGAGACCATTCGTTTGACATCTGACCTCTAGGGCCGAGGTAGCTGCCTCCTTCCACCCCCATCCACTTTAGTCCCTCCACCGCACCGAGGGCTGCCCTGCACACGCCCGTCTCAGAGCCTCCTCCTGCTCTGTGTAGTCCAGGCCACACATTTCCTCAGCAGCCTATACCCCCAGGTAGGGCCGGGGTCCCGACGCAGGGCCTGGCCACAAGCGAATGCAGCTCCCCCAGCTTGCCTGGGTCCTGCTGTCACACAGAGCTTTGAGTAGGGTGCAGGTCACTGTGAAACTGTCAGGGTTGGGAAGGTAGAGGCAGGCCGGGTGCGGTGGCTCATGCCTGTATTCCCAGCACTGTGGGAGGCCGAGGTGGGAGGATCCCTTGAGGCCAGGAGTTCGAGATCATCCTGGGCAACAGAGTGAGACCCTATCTCTTAAAAAAAAAAAAAAAATTGAGAGAGAGAGAAGGTGTGGGCTGTCATCCTCTCTGACACAGCCCAGTGCACTTCCCCAGTGAGGCTCTGACACCACCTGACTCCAGACCAACCCCTTTCCATCCCAAAGGCAGTGGGATTGGCAGTGAAGAGCCTTTGCCTCAACAGATTCCCCCAAATCACACAAATAACATCCCCCGCCCTCACCCCCCACCGCCTGCCCTCTGATGGGACAGCACACAGCGGCCGGCGCCTGTCTGTCCGCAGATCTTCCAGGTTCCTCCCGCCCGCTCCGTCTCTCCGCTGCCATGTCCCGCTCTGTCTCCGCTCCCCTGTCCTGCTCTGTTTCTGCCCCCTGTCCCACTGCCTCTGCCCCCCGTCCCACTGTCTCTGCCCTCCTGTCCCACTCTGTCTTCAGCTCTGCCCCGTGCTGTCTCCTCTATAGTATTATTATTACATTATTATTAGTGCCTCCGCAGATGGCCCTTTTGGCTGCTTCAGCTTAAATACTTGTTTGCACGTGGTTTTCCCATTACAGTATGGGGTTTCTCTCTGTGTCTCCTGCAATCTCACGTCACTCTTGGAGGGGGACAGGTGGGCTGAGTCACCCCCTTCTCCACAGTCTTCATGGTGTGGCCTCTCCAGAGTGGCCTCCCCACGGCTGGCCATCACCGAGGCTGTGGGAGCCACGTCCCAGCGGCCCTGGGGCCTGGAGGAGGACGGGTTTCCTGGGAGGCAGCACAGGCTCCTGGCGGTGGCGGCGGCGGCTGGAGAGTGAGCTCCTTGCTGCAGGAAGCCAAACAGATGCTGCGCTTTAAAAATTCATAGCTCTGCACTGTTTCAAGTGTCAGGAAAAGCCCAGGACAGAGAGAGCTCTTTAACACCTCTCAGCATCAGAGCCCAGGTCTCTGCACCTGGCCAGAGCTGGGCGGGCTGGGAGTGGGGCAGGCAGCCCCTGCAGAAAAGACAGGTGGGCAGCCGCGGGGGCGCCTGCCTTCCCTTCCATCCCAGGGCTCGGGCCCCATCTGTCTCCCCCGGCTTTGACTTTTGGCCACCTCAGCGTTGTCCTGCCCCCTTCTTGGGGCCAGGCCGCTTTGCCTCAATGGGCCTGGGATTCCCCTCAGACCCAGTCACTTGCCTGGGCCTCTGCAACTTCACCTCCCCTCCGTATCCCATACAGGGCCCGAAGAGTCCTCCCTGGGGCTGGGGCTGGGTTTGGGGCTGTCACCCACAGCAGGGCCCTGATCCCACCCCTCTTCCCTCCAGGTTCTCGGGCAGCCAGCACTGTGGCCATATCCACTGTGCCTACCAGTACCGCGAGCACTACCACTGCCTTGACCCCGAGTGCAACTACCAGGTACGGCCACAGCGAGATGGACTCCGCCTCCCCCACCCGCCAGCACAGCATGGAGGCACTTAGACGTCGGTGCGGCAGTCGGGGGGGGTTTAGTTCTACTTGCATCACCCAAACTTGACTTGAACAGGCAGAGGGCCCGCAAAACAACCAGCCTGCCCACATTCCCCGATTCCTGCCGACAGAGCAGCTCCTAGCATTGGGGGCCAATGACATCCCAGTGGTGATCATTCCAGTCCCCTTTCACTGAGAGCCTCCCATGTGTCCAGGGCCATGCCAACCAGCCTGTGAGCCTTGCCTAATTGACTCTTTGCAGTGGCCTTAGAAAGTTAGCAATACTGCCCCATCTTAAAGATGATAAAATTGAGGTTCAGCCAGAGTGCCACTGTGCCCAAGGCTGCCCGATTGGTGAGTGCAGGGCTGACAAGTTGGGGGAGAGTCGGGGCAGCCTGCCTGGGGCGGCTCCTTCTGGCTTGCCAGGGATCCCAGCCTGCCTTAGTCCAGAGGTGCACTGGACGGCATCAGCCGTCAGCATCAGAGCCCCTGCCTTCAAGGCCTGGCCCGATGCATCGTCTGTGGCTCCTGGGGATGGTCACTAGGGACCCAGGGGAGCATCGGGGAAGAATCTGTGGTTCTAGAACCTTTGGGATGGTTCCCTCCCAGGGCTGGTGTGCCTGCCACTGGCCTTGGACAGTCTGGGCTGCCTTGACCCCAAGCAGGGTTCTTTCTAGGGAGACCTGAGGCCAGCACCCGGCCCAGGTGCTCTTGGCATATGGGATGAAGGGTGGAGGGGGAGCTCAGGCTCCTGCCCACGCGGCGCTGTCTCCTGGCAGAGGTTCACGAGTAAGCAGGACGTGATCCGTCACTACAATATGCACAAGAAGCGCGACAACTCCCTGCAGCACGGCTTCATGCGCTTCAGCCCGCTGGACGACTGCAGCGTCTACTACCATGGCTGCCACCTCAACGGGAAGAGCACTCACTACCACTGCATGCAGGTGCCTTCCGTGTCCGCTCCCGCCGGCAGCGGCAGGACCGGCTCTGAGCCCCCACTCCCAGAGGCAGGGCTGCCCCACGGGCAGGGCCCCCAGTTGATCGGGAGCCCTGGCCCAGCACAGGGCTAGCCAGCGAGCCAGGAGGGTCCTGGGGGCTCAGGCTTGGGCAGCGTCTGGTGGGCCAGGGTGGGGCCTTCCTCATGGCCATACTTGGTGTGGATGAAATTCAGTGAGCTGTTTATACAGACGGACATTTTTCAGGCTTTAACACCAAGAGCAGCATTGCAAATGATTCCTGAGGAGGTTTTTGTTTAATTCTTTCTTTTAATGCCACGCAGAGTCTGGGCTTTTTCAAGGTGTCAGGGCCAGGAGGAGCGACTTTGGGTTGCAAATAGCAGCCCCGTGCCTCCCCCGGTATTTGTCAGAGGTTGTTATGGCCTCTGTGAACAACCTGGGCCACGAGGAGAGGGGGGCCACCCTCTGGGCTCTGAGATGGTGCAGACACTGGCACGGCCCAGCCTACGAGAGTGTTCAGATTCCACGGGTTTTTACTCAATATGGCAACGTTGCCTTCCTGGCCCGGCTGGGGTGGGGTGGGAGGGCCCCGTGCCCAGGAACTGTCCACTAAGCAAATCCTTGGGCTAAAGGTGACCTCCAGGGTCCAGCCCCTGTCCACCCACTGAGGGTTTTGGAGGTAGGGCCATGGATTGGGACTCAAAATCCAACTCCTGCAGAATGCAGCTCCTCCCCTGGGCCAAAAAGTGCCCTGGGTCTCTGGAGATGCCCTGACCCTCAGCACAGGCGGAGCCAGGCCCCAACGGCACTGGGTCCCTCCGTGGGGGCCTGAGGGGCTGTTGGAGGCTTTCTACTCTGCTTCTTACACCCACCTTCCGAGGCCTCCAGTTTGAAGTCAGAGGTGCCAAAGCTTCCCTGAGCAGGGAAGTCAGCAGGCCCCAGCCACACACAGCGGTGTCGACCTCCGTTTGCCTGACCACCATCCCGTTCTGTGCAGGTGGGCTGTAACAAGGTGTACACAAGCACGTCTGACGTGATGACCCACGAGAACTTCCACAAGAAGAATACTCAGCTCATTAACGACGGCTTCCAGCGCTTCCGAGCCACCGAAGACTGCGGCACAGCTGACTGCCAGTTCTACGGACAGAAGACCACGCACTTCCACTGCAGGTAAGCGGGAGCCTGGCGGGGGCCTTCCTGGGCAGAAGCCGGGAGAGAAGGCAGGGACCCGGGCTCCTGGGACAGCCCAGGTCCCTGCCTTGGTGTCCAGCCTGGGTCTTCCACCCAGGGACTGTCCCTCCCAGGACCATGGTGGGAGCAGGGTGGGGCCTCCTCTGGGTCCCATGACAGGTTCCCAATGTCCCACCCAGGCGCCCTGGCTGCACATTCACTTTCAAGAACAAGTGTGACATTGAGAAGCACAAGAGCTACCACATCAAGGACGATGCCTACGCCAAGGACGGCTTCAAGAAGTTCTACAAGTACGAGGAGTGCAAGTACGAGGGCTGCGTGTACAGCAAGGCTACCAACCACTTCCACTGCATCCGCGCCGGCTGCGGCTTCACCTTCACCTCCACCAGCCAGATGACCTCTCACAAGCGCAAGCATGAGCGCCGGCACATCCGCTCCTCGGGCGCGCTGGGGCTGCCGCCCTCGCTGCTGGGCGCAAAGGACACGGAGCATGAGGAGTCCAGCAACGACGACCTTGTCGACTTCTCCGCCCTGAGCAGCAAGAACTCCAGCCTGAGCGCCTCCCCTACCAGCCAGCAGTCCTCTGCATCCCTGGCTGCTGCCACTGCCGCCACCGAGGCTGGGCCCAGCGCCGCCAAGCCTCCCAACAGCAAGATCTCGGGGCTGCTGCCCCAGGGCCTGCCCGGCTCGATTCCCCTGGCCCTGGCCCTCTCCAACTCGGGCCTGCCCACCCCCACGCCCTACTTCCCCATCCTGGCTGGCCGTGGGAGCACCTCCCTGCCCGTGGGCACTCCCAGCCTCCTGGGTGCCGTGTCGTCTGGGGCAGCAGCCTCAGCCACCCCTGACACGCCCGCGCTGGTCGCCTCGGGAGCTGGAGACTCAGTCCCCGCAGCTGCCGCCTCTGTCCCGGCGCCGCCCACCTCCATCATGGAGAGGATCTCCGCAAGCAAGGGTCTCATCTCGCCCATGATGGCCAGGCTGGCCGCGGCCGCCCTCAAGCCCTCTGCCACCTTTGACCCAGGTGAGCAGGCTGGGTCCTGCCCAGAAAGCAGGCACCTTCTGGACTGGGGTGGCCGCCTGGCCTCAGGCTGCAGAGCAGAGTTGGGGGGTGTTTGGAAGAGGTGTCCGTGTGGCCCCTGCCTGCCAGCGCCCCCTCGTTGCCTGGTCTTCGCCCCCATCCTGTTGGTTTCTGTGTGGAGCCCCTGGTTCTGGCTGCCACCGTAGGGGGGCCATGCTTCTGTTTCCCCATTTGTGAGCTGGGGGCAATGGTCCCTGCCTCCTCGGCTGCCCCATATCCCTGGGGCCACTGTAGGTCCCCTCTCCCTGTCTGCTCACCCTCCCACATCCCGAGTCCACCCCCGATGAGGTTAGGCCCAGGGCCCCTGGCGTGCCTAGTGTTTCCTCCAGCTGACCTGGAGGGGGGCCTGCGTCCAGCCCAGCGGTAGGGTGCCTGCACCTCACACCTGGACACCTCCAGGCCCAGGCTCCCTCCTCCATGAGTGCCGTCCCAGTAGGACTTTCCAGACAAGGGAAGCCTTCTATTTTGCACTGTCTGACTTGGCAGCCACCGGCCACCTGTGGCTGTTGGTGCTTGAAGCTGGGTCTGTGATTGGGAAGTGGGATTGTCACTTTAAACGGCCCTGCCCTGTCAAACAGAAAAGGGCCAGAGCCCCGGAGCTGCATCTTCCTTCTTCATGCTGGTTCACTGAGGTGAACTCAGCAGGAAAGGCAGCTCTTTTTCCTGCCTTCCTATAATTTCATAAATTTTCCATTAAAAAAATGTCCCTCCGTTTTTCTCTGGATTGGGGTCGGGGTGCTTTTCCGTTTCCCTCACTCCTGTCCTCGTTTCCCTGCTCTGGGTAGTTCCTATTTGTTGAATCCTTGAGGAGAGTTCAGTTCACATCTGGGATGTGGCTCATTTCACTTATTCATTCAAAACCACTGATGCTTGCTGAGAGCCAGGCTCCGAGCCGGGTGCTGGGGACACAGCAGGCAGGATACCAGACAGAGCCCCACGCCGTGGAGCCAGCAGACGGTCGGGGATGGCCTGTCCCAGGCACATGGCTAGGAAGTGGTGAACCAAGGCGCTGCCCGCAGGAGTGGGGCTCCACTGGGCCTAGATGTCCTGTTCCCATTAGAAACCCTCTCAGAAGCAGCTGAGACTGAGGGTCCCTGTGGCCTAGCCCGGGGCTCTGCCCACACCTCGCAGAGGCTGCCAGTGCCTTGGCAGGGGAACTGGGCCATGTTTCCCTGGGACCTTGGGCAGGTGACTTTGGAGAGCTGCTGGAATGTGGAGTCCCTAGGTCTGAAAACTCTCGCAGGCCCAGTAGGGTGCTCAGGCCTGGCGGCTGCGCGGAGGGCCCACCTCTTGGTCTAGGCATGGGTGGGGCTTCGCTGGCCACGCCCCTCCAGCCAGGGGCCTGATGGATGGGGCAGGGCCCACTCCAGGGCCACCTGGCCTCAGTGGCCAGACTGTCAAGTACTTTGTTTTCATTAGAAAAGTCTCCTTCTCCCAAAAGAAAGGTCAAGCGCAGGGGAGGGGGCCGTTTTATTTTTTAATAAAATGCCACTTGCTGTCTCTGAAACAGCTCTCTGTCAGCTACAGCGCCTTGGGGCAAATTAATATTTCCGTCACTGGGGGATGTGGGGGAAGGCTCGCTGGACGGCCCTGTCAGCAACTTCTTTTACCCCTGCTCTGCTGGCCTCCTGTGGCCTCACCCGCCCAGCTCCCTTCCGGACCCAGCTCGGCCCAGCCTCGCCTCGTGTCCCTGCCCCGGACAGCTTGACTGTGAGGTCGCCTGGTGTGGCCGCTCCGATTGGCCATGGGTCCCATCTCCCTGACACAGCAGAGGCCCTTCCCGGGCATGCTCCGTGCGGGGGCCGTCACCCCGGCAACCGCGGGCTGGGGACCACAGAGGGGCCCTCCCAGTCCAGATCTGCCATGTTCCCTCAGCATTAACAGAGTCTTTAATAAAAGCCTAAGCGGCAGCCCCACAAATCGACTGTGACAGTTGGTGGAGAAAACGAAGGCCCCCGCCCCCACCCCAGCCCCCTCCCCAGCCTCCCGCCCTTCTCCTCCAGGAGGCCCTGAGCCAGGACAACTTTGACATAATTTTGCAATAATTATCACTTGAAGAATTGCCACACAGGAGCTAGCGTCGCGAGCGATCACGTCAGCGGGAGAAGCGCTGACCAGCAGCCGGAGCCCACCCAGCCCACTGCCCTCCCTCCAGGGGGCACGGCTGTCTATGCCCAGGCCAGGCCTTCAGCCCCTCTGACGCATCTTCCCTCCCCTCCCCTGCAGGAAGCGGGCAGCAGGTCACCCCAGCCAGGTTCCCCCTGGCCCAGGTGAAGCCAGAACCCGGTGAGAGCACCGGCACCCCAGGCCCCCACGAAGCCTCCCAGGACCGCAGTCTAGACTTGACTGTGAAGGAGCCCAGGTGAGGCGAGGCCCCCATGGGAGCCAGCCCCGGGAACCGCACCTTCGAGCTGGAGCCCCGGGGTGGTCCTGCCGGCGCAGTTGCAGCGGGCACGGCTGAAGCCCCAGGGTCGGGCAGGGAGGGTGAGCCCCAGGGCCCAGGCCCTGGCCGTCGGAGCTCAAGCCCCTTGGTTTGTGTGTTCTAGTAATGAATCAAATGGCCACGCAGTCCCGGCAAATTCATCTCTTTTATCCTCGCTTATGAATAAGGTAAGAGCCATCCATCACACGCCTCCCGTTCCCCCACCCAGAGAAATTAAAGCTGTGCTGGGGGGTGGGGGGATGTGTTTGTTTTTTAATGTTTTGCCTCTAATAAGATGAGTTTGTACCATTTAAATTTTGAGGCCATTTTTCATCGGATATAATTTCAGAGCCACTGCTTACAAATTAATTTAATGAACTGGCTGAAGAAATATATTCCAGCCTCTGACACCTTTTTTTCCCTTCAGATGGAGGGCTCCAAAAGCTTTTCCAGAGCCCTTCAACTTCGTTCGTGCCTCGTTATTAATTTTATTTATTTATTTTATATATATTTTTGTTTGTTTAAAAGGAGAGGGGGAGGGGGGTCTAAAGTGGGAGCAAAACATCAATTTCCACTTTTCGGGTTGAGTAATGGTCTCGGACGCCTTCCGGAGAGGTCGCTCTGGAATATTTATTTTAAATAATGCAGGGTCTTTGTAAATTATACATCATCTCAAATATATTTTTCCCCTTCACATGATACATTTGACTACAGCAAGATTAATTCGGTTACTGTACACAAGTGACTGCCCTGAGGAGGGGCCAGGCCTGGGCCGGACCTCTCGCCGCAGGGGTCCCAGCCGGGCACTTGGTGGGGAAGGAGCCTCGCTGGCCTATGGCGTCCACTCCTTGGCCACTTGCTCTCTTGCTCTCCTTCCCCTTCCTTTGGCCTCTGCCCCCACGTCCCCCTCCCTTCCCTTGGAGCCTTGCAATGACCCCCTCCCGGCCACTGCAGCGAGCCTGTCTGAGTCTCACCCGTGAGACTCCCTCCCTCCTTCCCTCCCTCTCTCTCTCTCTCTCCTTTGTGGGCCTCCTCTTGTTCTCAAGGAATTCATAGGGGTTCCCCCATCCCTCCTCCTTCTGCGCTTCTTTTGAAAACCTTCTGGCAGGAAAATAACCAGGGAGCCGCAAAGTCTGGGGAAAGATGGGCTGCAGCGTGCGCCCTGAGTCGCAGCCTCGGCTTGAGTGATGGATCCTGCGGCACGGGCTCATGTGGAGGAGCCCTGAGGAGGCCTCACAGCTCCTGGGGTCGGGGCAGCGCAGCAGGCTCTCCATTCAGAGAGGGCCTGGCCACAGCCAGAGCCAAGCAGGCGGGCTGCGTTCTCTGCTGGCTCTGAGGGCTCAGTGGGTCCCAGCAGCCCAGAGCTTCGACTGTTGCTCCCCAGGCAGCCTTGTCTGTGTTCCAAGCTCCCCCAGCCCCATGCTCAGCCTCTGTCCTCACAGATGTCTCAGGGCAACCCTGGCCTGGGCAGCCTGCTGAACATCAAGGCGGAAGCGGAGGGGAGCACCGCTGCAGAGCCCTCACCCTTCCTGGGCAAGGCCGTGAAGGCGCTGGTTCAGGAGAAGCTGGCAGAGCCCTGGAAGGTGTACCTGCGCAGGTGAGGGACTGCCGGCCGCACCCACCTGTCCTCCTGCGGCACCCGCCCCAGAGCCCCAGGCTCTCCTCTAATGCCGGCTCCTCTGGCTAGGTTTGGTACGAAGGACTTCTGTGATGGCCAGTGTGACTTCCTCCATAAGGCCCACTTCCACTGCGTGGTGGAGGAATGCGGCGCGCTCTTCAGCACCTTGGACGGGGCCATCAAGCACGCAAAGTGAGTAGGGTGCTAGGGGTCATTTCAGCAGAGCCCCACTGATCCCAGCCTGGCTCTGGGGTGGGTGGGGCTGGGGCCGGCACAGCAGTTCCCGCTAGACCACAGAAGCTGAGTTGGCTTCTCCGAGGTGCTGTCCCAGCAAGCGTGGGCTTTCCATCCTCCTTCACACATGCAGCCTTCAGCCAGGGGCTCTGAGCCCCTGTCCAGGCCCCACCTGGGGCCCTGAGCAACAGCTGCTGCTGCACCCACATTGCCAGGGCAGCCATCAGTCCCAGCACATGCTCCTTGCAGAGCAGGCCAGAGGGGCGCAGAGCCCAGCTGGAGAGACTCAGCTGTGACCTGGAGCAGGAACCCTAGCTGAAGGCCTTTCCAAGCCACAGTGTTACATCTCTAGGTTACCTTTGACCTAAAAGTAATGAAATGAATTTGTAAATCCCATTGAGTTAAAAGACTTCGAGCCTAGCCGCGCACTTATAAGGGAACTCAGAACTTGCAATCGTTTAAAACAGATCTGCAGTGCTCCCAAGGCTTTTCCAACCGCGTAGGCACCCTTGGCTGTGGCACGCAGGAAGCCTACTGTGAATATTGAGAATCCTACCTTTAAGACCTCCGAGCAGGTTTTGGAAGGAAGGGACTTCCTGGGGCAGGGCCTGCTGTCACACACATGGAGGAGCTGGGGACCAAGGAAGGGCACAAGTAGGAAGGCACGGTTAGGCCCAAGCCAGGAGCCCAAGTTTGGACCCAGAGGACATGGCAGTTTGCCCTCCAGTCCTTCTGTCCTGGTGGGGTCACAGGAGACTTCCGGAGCTGAGTGATGGGGACGAGTAGGGACGGACACCGGGGTCCAGGCCTGTGATGGGGTCACATGCGTGCCCCTCTGCACCTGTCTTCACTGCCCCCCATGAGATCCCCTCTTCTACCTCTCGCAGCTTCCACTTCCGGACAGAGGGAGGAACAGCAAAAGGAAACGCAGAGGCTGCCTTCCCAGCCTCAGCTGCCGAGACCAAACCTCCCATGGCCCCCTCATCCCCTCCGGTCCCTTCTGTCACCACGGCCACGGTGTCCTCTCTGGAGGGGCCCACTCCCAGCCCGGCCTCCGTGCCCTCCACCCCAACCCTCCTCGCCTGGAAGCAGCTGGCTTCCGCCATACCCCAGATGCCTCAGATCCCAGCGTCAGTGCCTCACCTGCCCGCCTCGCCCTTGGCAACGACTTCTCTAGAGAACGCCAAGCCCCAGGTCAAACCCGGATTCCTCCAGTTCCAGGAGAAGTGAGTCCCTCGATGAGCCGGGAGTCCCGCGTTCCCCTCGCGTCTCGGGAGTAGGTGCTAGCAAGGGCGCTAGGAGGCCCTGTTCCTCACTGCGGATGGCGCTGCTGTCCCCAGCTTCTCTGGGGCATGGCTACCGGGTGATGTCCTTCTAGCCAAAGATGCTGCTGCTCCTACCTCACTGCCTGTCCCAGAGCAGGCCGGCCAGCATGGGCCAACGGTGGCGGCAGTGGCCGCTGCTCCTGCAGGGCATGTGGTGATCCTGCCAGGGCCAGCTGGGGTGGACTGGGCATGGTGGTCCTCAGAGGACGTCTCCCAGCCTGACAAGGAGGGCTGCGTCTCCCTCCAGGCCTCTGTATTGGCCGCCTCTGTGGCTCACACCCATGGCTGAATCTCTTCAGGGCACGTGAAGTGGGGCACGAGGGGGCCAGGCCCCTCCAGGCTGTCACTGGCCTGCACAGTGGTCTGAGCTCTTGGGTGGAAGGGACCCTCCTCACTGGATGGTGGTGGCTCCTTGCAGGGAGAACGGTGACTTTGTACTGTCATGTGTGCGGCTTCCTGTTCTCAATAAAAGTAATAAATTGGATTATTTATATCGCCTGAGTGGCAGCTGTCCTCCCTCTCTGAGCACCTGGGGCTGGGCCCACAGCATGGAAGGGGCCCGGCAGTCTTCTCCGTTCCCCCCACCAGCTTTCCCTCCCCTCCTCCTCCCCAGAGTGGCAGCTCAGGTTTCCGAGGCCTGGTCAGAGTGCCCACCGTGGGTCCCCTGGGAGGGGACTACAGTATTGCCAACCAGAGTGGAAGGCTGGGACCAGTGTCCTCCCACACCCCTGTGCATCCTGGAGGCGGCCCAGGGCAGGCCAGCACACCCCCCTCTGCCCCAGCAGCTCTCCCACTCCGCCGGCAAGTGGGGTCTGAGTGGGTGGGCACCATGGGCTCCGAGCTGACCCTGGGGAGCCCAGCAGCTGTGAGCCCCCAGGAGCTGACACCAGGCACGTGCTCCTGCTTGCTAAGGGCCTGTGGCAGCAGCGCTTCCTGGTGGGGCCGAGCACCCATCTGCAGTCTGTCAGTCAGCCACATCCACTGCAGCGCCCATGCCACACCAGCCAGGGCCTCACGGCACTCCGCCAGGGCTGGCAGCACCATCCTTATTTTCCAGTCCAAGAAGTTATTCCAGCCATCCTTATCTATAATCCTGAGGTGTGGCCGTGGAAACTACGTGTCCCAGCATGCAATGCTCTGGGCACCCTGCATATTGCAATTCCTGTGCACCATGCAGAGCTCCTAAAAGGAGGCAGAAATGCATGCTGGGATCTGTAGTCTCTGGCTGAGTCATCCTGTTGAGCAGGACCGCAGCCCAGGCCATCCCTCTTGGTGGTACCGCTGGTCATGGGGGAGTGAACTCCAACACAAGCGAGGTCAGGACACCAGCAGGGAAGGCTTGGGAATGGCAATAACCTTCTGGGCTGTGGTTTCCTTCCAGCGATCCTTGCCTCGCCACGGACTGCAAGTATGCCAACAAGTTCCACTTCCACTGTCTCTTTGGGAACTGCAAGTACGTCTGCAAAACATCTGGCAAGGCCGAATCCCACTGCCTGGACCATATCAACCCCAACAACAACCTGGTGAACGTGCGAGACCAGTTTGCGTACTACTCTCTGCAGTGTCTCTGTCCCAACCAGGTCAGCATGGCGGGCCGGCCCAGGAACAAAGTAGGGGGCAGGGAGGTGCAGGGCTAGCTCAGGGCACAGGACAGGCACCTCTTGGCAGAGGCTCCATTTCTGACACCTTTGCTTAAATGGGCCTCCCGGACTCTGGAAAGGGCACTGTCCGCCCCTGGAGGCCCCTGGCCAGGGGTCCAGATTGGTGCTAGTTGGTGAGGTCTGACACCGGAGTGGTGACTCAATGCTGGGCAGTCACCATGCCTTTGACATCATTCTTGCCTATCCTGGAACTAGCTTTATGCTCCCTTTCTCCAAAGCCCTAGAATTTTCTAACAGGCCCATTGTCCATGCCCACACAGGAAAGTCAGATCAGATTCACCTTAAAGGCCTGACTCCCAAGACCAGGAGGGGCTGCCTGAGGGGGAACCTGGGTCCACGTGTGCTAGGATAGAGCAGTGATGTCTGCCGAGGTCTAGGCATACAGGGAAGACTGTTAAAATAGGTTCACGATGTCTGCTCTAGGTATGGGATTGCAGATGGACTGCAAGGTTACCAGGTTAGGATGCTTTAGTGCAGTGACTAAGGGCATGCACTGCTTTGTTTTTATTTTTTATTTTTGGAGATGGAGTCTCCCTCTGTTGCCCAGGCTGGAGTGCAGTGGTGGGATCTCGGCTCACTGCAAGCTCTGCCTCCCAAGTTCAAGCAATTCTCCTGCCTCAGCCTCCCAAGTAGCTGGGACTACAAGCTCATGCCACCACACTGGGCTAATTTTTTGTATTTTAGTAGAGATGGGGTTTCACTGTGTTGCCCAGGCTGGGCTCGAACTCCTGAACTTAGGCAATCCGCCCACCTCAGGCCTCCCAAAGGGCTAGGATTACAGACGTGAGCCACCGCGCCCAGCCCTGCGCTGCTTTTTAATATGTGAAAGGTGTTTCTGTGATCATCAGCTTCTGCGAGAGAACACATGTGCCAAGGGCCCACACCACAGTCTCAGGCCTGGGGCAGACAGGAGCTCACGAAAGTCACCCGCCTGTCCTGACCCTCCCATGTCTCCCTGCAGCACTGTGAGTTCCGAATGCGCGGGCACTACCACTGCCTCCGCACCGGCTGCTACTTCGTGACCAACATCACCACCAAGCTCCCCTGGCACATCAAGAAGCATGAGAAGGCGGAGCGGCGGGCAGCCAATGGCTTCAAATATTTCACCAAGCGCGAGGAGTGTGGCAGGCTAGGTACCGAGGGCCTGGGCTGCGGGCAGGGACTTCCAGTGGGCATGAAGGCCATGGCCCCTGTGGCCTGGGCCGCCTCTCCTGGTACCCGTGTCCTGTCCCCCACCGCAGGCTCCATGCTTTGTTGAAGGTGTCCCAGATATCACAGGCTAGGCACCGTCAAGCTTGTGAAACAGTCCAAACCCACAGAGCCCAGCAAGAAGGGTGGGGGTGACTCATGCAGGGCCCCTCCACCCCCAGACAGCGGCCCTGGGACCTCGTCGTGAGCATCCAGGGCCTGGGCGTGGTTCTGTTTTCCTTTTCTCATCAAGAAGTCGAGCAGGGAAGTCTTAGGAGTTCAAAGTTCTTTGCTCTGGGATCTCTTTCCATGGCTTTCATGATGAGGGTTTTGTCCACAGTGAGCTACAGTTTGTTCGTCCATTCATCCATTTTGCAGTTACTTATGGAGGGACAGCTCTGTGCCAGGCTGGGTGCTGTCACAGGGATGGGGGTGGTGACAGTGGTGGCGGCTCAGATCTAGTAGGGAACGGTCAAGTTCCCCATGGGCTCAGCTGGAGCATCCGTGACCCGGAACCCAGGAAGGGGCTGCTGTGGCTTTGGGAAGGGAGGCCACCGATGCCTGAGAGGTAGCGGTGCTGCTGGGAGCTGAGCCTCGGCCCCTGTGCACGGCCTGCTGAAGTGGCAGGACTCTCCCTAGGAAGAGACCAGAACCCAAGGGCAGGCGGGAGCCAGGCCGTCAGGCAGAGGCCCCTGGGCTGCAGGCAAGGCCTGTTGTGGCCTGGTGGTCGTGGCAGCAGGGGTGGGGGCTGCTGCAGTCTGGTCCTTCCAAAGGTGAAAAGGTGACATATTCAAAGTCAACAGCCAGAAAAAGGAAATAAACCTTGCCTTCAAGTATGAATTCAAAAAGGAGTTCTCGGCCAGGGAGAGGGCTGGTAGCCAGGCCAATAATTGTCAACACTCGTGGCCTGTGCTGTCCCTGTGCTGTCCCTGGGCTCAGTTTACAGATGTCAGGGTATTCTGCAGTTGCCGTTATTTACTCAACTTGTGGTGTTTTTGGTGATAATTGGGGCCAAACAAAGCTGGGGGATGACAGAAGACACCTGGCCAGCCTGGGCGCCATGGCAGCGGACAAGCCCTGACCTGCCCCAGGATGCTGTTTCAGTCCCGCCTGCTCTGTTTGTTCTCGGCCCAGAGCAAGGCAGGGGGTGCTGGGGCCTGGGCAGAGGGGCCGGCAGCACCCCGAGCTTCCCAGCAGAGATGTGGGGACAGGTGGCTTGCTGAGAGGTAGCTGGCCTAGTGTACAGGGCCCATGAGGGTCCCTTGCCCTGGAGCTGTGCACCTCCCCGCGTGTGGGCCAGGGGATGGGGGCCAGCCCGGCATTGTCGCTTGCCTCTGTGCCAGGCTGGAGAGGAGGCCCAGGGTTTGGACAGCCAGGTGGCTTTGGACTTCCTGACCTTCCTCCTAAGAGTGCCACCTTGGCGCAGCACCCTTCCCCCAGATGCCATCTGCCTTATTGGCCACACTGCCCCCATGCCTACAACAGTGCCCGACAGACCCTGGAAGCCATGAGTGCTGGCCAGCTGGGGGGCTTATGCCAGGTGGGGCTATGTCCACAGGCTGCAAGTACAACCAGGTGAACAGCCACTTCCACTGCATCCGAGAGGGCTGCCAGTTCTCCTTCCTCCTCAAGCACCAGATGACCTCCCACGCGCGGAAGCACATGCGGAGGATGCTGGGGAAGAACTTCGACCGTGTGCCCCCCTCCCAGGTGAGAGCCCTCCCCGGGTGAGAGCCACCCCCTCCAGGTGAGAGCCCAGCCAGGGTGGCGGGAATGCACCATGGTCCCACGCTCTCTCTCAGGCCTGTGCTGCGTGGAGCCTCAGCCTGCCCTCTGTGGGCAGCATGCCCCACAGCCCCACTTCCTCAGGGACCCCCGTGTCCTTTCAGGGCCCCCCAGGCCTGATGGATGCTGAGACAGATGAGTGCATGGACTACACTGGCTGCAGCCCGGGCGCCGTGTCCTCAGAGTCATCCACCATGGACCGGAGCTGCTCCAGCACCCCCGTGGGTAACGAGAGCACTGCGGCAGGTGAGCTGCAGGCAGGGCTGCTGGCAGGGCCAAGCCCCACTCCCAAAGCCCAGCACCAGTGGGTGCAGCTTGGGACAGAAGGTCTGGGGCACACGGCCTCCGAGGAGGACGGGCTGGTGTGCAGCAGAGCCAGCTGGTCTGTGGGACTGAGTCACTGAGGCCCCTCCCGCCATCCTCCCGCCTCCCCGGCGCTGCCCTTCGTGTCAGTTTCCAGGAGAGGACCCTGGGCCCGTCCTCTATGAGCCACAGCGGGAGCAGCGCAGCCCTGGCCTCCTTCCTCTGCTGCCTCCCACCTGGCCTGGGCCCAGCGCCGGTCCTGCCCGGCACACCTGCCCATGTGACCCCTGGCACCGCCCTGCCTCTCTCTCCTCCTGCCCCCTCTTCTTGTGTCCCTCTCTCTGCTCATCCGTGCACACATTTTCATGCCATACCTGCTTCTGCCATCGGGTTTCTCATTTTGGTTCTTTCTGTTTGTTTGTTCTTTGTTTTGGTTTCTTTTTTTTTTTTTTTTTTTTTTTTTTTCTGCTTTTCTCCCCCCTCTCCAGGCTGCCCGGCTCCTCCTCCTCCTCCTCTTCCTCCTCCTGCGGCCGCTGGTGAGGAGGCTGCCCGCGCGGCCCCGCAGCCGCCAGCGACTCCATCCTTCTCGCCGGCCACGCTCCGGCCGCCCCTCCCCCCCCTCCCCTGCCTCTTCTCTCCGTCCTGTCTCTCATACTCTCTGCTCAGTGCCACTCTCGGAGCCGGCCGGGGCCTGGCCCATCCCACCTGCAGCCCGCCCAGCTTCCCGCCCGTCACTGCCACTCCAACTCCAGTAAAAAGTGACGTCCCCCTAGTTCAGGATGCTGCAGGTAATGCGCATATGCCTTCTCACCGCAGTCCGTCACTCCAATCCACCTTCTAGGCCATGCTCCGGGGCCTGACCCTTTTCTGCAGCCAGCCAGGCCAAGGACGGGGCCGCTCTGCACCCCTCACAGCCAAGCATCCCCGAGACTAGAGAGCGTAGTCTCCATCCCAGGGACAACTCCTCGTGGCTCCTGCTCAGTGCTAGGCAGGCCAGAGCATTGCTGCTAGGGATTCTCCCCTGTTCACAACTGCTCAGAGTCCCAGAGACGGCCGATCCTGCCGGAGGCCCTGTGCGGTCTGCCTTCCTCGGCCTGGGGCAAGGCAGGACCTGTCCCTTCTACTCTGAGGCGTCCCCCTGGGATCTGGCACTAGGGAGTAGAGGATGCTTTCGGGAAGGTCTGCTGGGGTCTGGGACCTGCCCAGGTTCCGAGGGTCCAGATTCCAGTCTGAACCCCGGCCCACACCCAAAGCTGAGCAGTAAGTGGAAGTCTCCGTGGACTCAGGCCCCAGCAGTGCTCAGGGGCAGAGGCACCTCCCATCCCACCCCCATATCTGATACCCACTGGGATGGCATCTGCCCGCCCCCTCCCTTGAGCGTAGATACCACCCGGGCTCTGACTCCTTTGCTAATTTTTGCCTCATGTTCTGCCTGAGTACAGGCCCCAGGAGTTATGACCGGGGCAGGGCCGGGCCTCCCCCACCTCAGGGACTTCCGGCCATTGGAACCTCCACTCTGGCATCACCAGGCCCTGTGACTTCAGACCCAAAGCAGCTCCTCACCCACCCAGGTTTTGGGCCTGAGGCCATCCCTTGCCCCCTGCCTGGGTGCCCCCACACCGTCACAGCCCTTAGTTTCTCTCCGTTTTTGTCCACTCAGGGTGGACAATGGGGCCTGGCCTGAGAGCAGACATTTGGTGGCTAGAGTGACTGCTGGGCCTTCTAAGCAGGCTCTGGGAGAGCCAGGCAGGTCAGCCGTGTGGGAGGAGCCCAGAGGCTGCCCACGCTCTGGTGGGGCTGGTCAGAGAGCTTCTCTTATTGTTTGTGGGGGGTGGCGTGGGGAGCCAGGACTAGCTGCCTGTGCCTCTGGCAGGAGCTGGGGCTTCCCCTCACCCATGGCCATAGGGGCACAGGTGCCTCCCAGAAAGGGTTACAGCCCTGGCCTTGGCAGGGGGGCATTCTAAATCCCAAGAAGCAGTCTGGGCCAGCTGGACATAAATGGGCTCAGCTCCCCCGGCTGAGCCCCTGCTCTGGTCCTGACCCAGGTAAATTATGGCTCTGAGCAGAGGACAGAGGCATTGAGCTGCCTGAGCCTAGTCCTCCAGTAGGGCTGTCCTCTCCCAGCCCTTGGGGTAGACAACCCCAACAAGACCTTAAAGAACCTTCTGGTACCAAGGACAAGGTGCTCCTTAGGGCAGGGAGTTGCAGCCCCGCACAGCCCTGGGGCACTTGGCACCCCTACTGTGAGTAGGCAGCTCCCCCTGTGCAGACAGGCGCAGCCAGGGAAGCCGGGTAGCCCGCGGGAAAGGAGCGGGCCTGTCCCTCATTAGAGGCAGGCGTAGCTGGCGTCTTGGCACGAGTCCAACTTGGGTAATTGCACTCTGCCGACCTAGATTCCCCCTTCAGCTTCAATTAGCGCCAGGACGTGTCCTCACTTCCCACCCAAACTGGCCAGGAAGCAGCCACCACGTCCCCCAGAGCTGGTTGGGCTGCCACTCCGGGGGAGAGGCCTGTGAGGTCCTTCTGCAGACAGGGATGAGGAGGGGGAAGCCCGAGACCCCTCCTGTGCCGGGGGTAGGGAGGGGGCTGGGCAGGAGAGGCCTCCCGAGCCAGGGGAAGCCGAGGGCTCCCTAAATGCCGCCCTCTGGCGCCAGGCCAGATCAGGGGTCCCGTGTGGGTGTGACCCTGGGATGGTGCCCACGTGGGTCCCCCTTACGCACTGACCGCCCTGCCCCTCCCCAGGGAACACCATCTCCATGCCGACAGCCTCGGGGGCCAAAAAGCGCTTCTGGATCATCGAGGACATGTCGCCCTTCGGCAAGCGGCGGAAGACAGCGTCCTCCCGGAAGATGCTGGACGAGGGCATGATGCTGGAGGGCTTCCGGCGCTTCGACCTCTATGAGGACTGCAAGGACGCGGCCTGCCAGTTCTCGCTCAAGGTCACCCACTACCACTGCACGCGTGAGAACTGCGGCTACAAGTTCTGCGGGCGCACGCACATGTACAAGCATGCGCAGCACCACGACCGCGTGGACAACCTGGTGCTGGACGACTTCAAGCGCTTCAAGGCCTCGCTCAGCTGCCACTTCGCCGACTGCCCCTTCTCGGGCACCAGCACGCACTTCCACTGTCTGCGCTGCCGCTTCCGCTGCACCGACAGCACCAAGGTCACGGCGCACCGCAAGCACCACGGCAAGCAGGACGTGATCAGCGCCGCGGGCTTCTGCCAGTTCAGCTCCAGCGCCGACTGCGCCGTGCCCGACTGCAAGTACAAGCTCAAGTGCTCGCACTTCCACTGCACCTTCCCGGGCTGCCGTCACACGGTGGTGGGCATGTCGCAGATGGACTCGCACAAGCGCAAGCACGAGAAGCAGGAGCGCGGCGAGCCCGCGGCCGAGGGCCCGGCGCCCGGGCCTCCCATCAGTCTAGACGGCTCCCTGTCGTTGGGCGCCGAGCCGGGCTCCCTGCTCTTCCTGCAGTCGGCGGCCGCAGGTCTGGGCCTGGCGCTGGGCGACGCGGGCGACCCCGGCCCGCCCGACGCCGCCGCCCCCGGGCCGCGCGAGGGCGCCGCCGCCGCAGCCGCCGCTGGAGAGTCCTCGCAGGAGGACGAGGAGGAGGAGCTGGAGCTGCCGGAGGAGGAGGCCGAGGACGACGAGGACGAGGACGACGACGAGGACGACGACGACGAGGACGACGACGAGGACGACGATGACGAGGACCTGCGCACCGACTCGGAGGAGTCGCTGCCCGAGGCGGCGGCGGAGGGGGCGGGCGCGGGCGCGCGGACCCCGGCCTTGGCGGCGCTGGCGGCCCTGGGCGCCCCCGGCCCCGCGCCCACCGCCGCCTCCTCGCCCTAGCGGCGCCCGCGGGTGGCCCTGGCGCCGGCCTCGGTCTCGGGAGCGGCGCCACCCCGCGCGAAGCGGTCCCTGGGCAGAGCCCCGCGCCCCGCCGGTGCTTCCGGACCCCGAGTCCGTCTCAGGACAGAGGCGGGGACCCCCCTGGTGCTCCGCGGCCGAGGACACAGGCGGCGGCGGCGGCCGCGGCCCTGCTCTAGGGAGGCCGGGTCTCTTCAGGGAAACAGAAGGTGCTCTTGTCCCGGGGTAGGGAACCGAGGAGCAGGGATCCCGGGCGAATGGGGCGCAGCTCCCGGCCGCTGTCCCGGCGCCCCTCCCCGCGGCCGCTTCGGCCCCGCGACCATTGCTCAGGACTGGGACGGGCGCTGGGGGCCACCGGGACCCCCACCCGGCGCCACCAGGGCGGGGTGGCTCCTGGAGCCGCTGGCGGGGCCTCCCTCATGCAGCTAGGATCCTCCCCCCTGCCCAGGGGGAGACGGGCAGAAGGCGGTCAGCACGGGTGACACTACAGGGACCGTGGAGGAAGCCTCATGGGAGTAGCAACCGCGGAGCTCCAGCTCAGCCCCACCCCAGGGCCCGGCTGCTCCCCCAGGCCTGGGTCGGGTCTGTTTGGTGACTCCCTGGCCCCAGCCTCCGCCCCAGGGAAACTGAGGCTGCGTCCAAAACCCAGAGCAGCCCGCTGGGGGCCCGGGGCAGGGTCTCGGCCACCCTGGCGGTGCAAACAGGAAAGATGCGCTTGGTTTTGGCTTTAATATTCAAAATGGAAAAAAAAATACAAGAAAGTTGTACAGTATTTTTCCTGTAAAGGTTATTATTCTACATAGAACAAAAAGGAAGAAAGCAGGCGTGGTGAGAGTGCAGACCCGCCTGGGCCCGGCCTGAGGTTGGAGGCTCAGTCCCGTTTCTCCCGTGGGATTTGGTCCAGCGTTTTTTGTAGAGGCCTTAACAGTTTGAGGCTGTCTGTCTTCACACTAGCACTGATGGGAGCTGCGTGATTCCAACTCTTAACTTGAATTTTGTAGAGACAAGAAAAAAGGACTATTACTGTTGATCCAAGTTTGTAGTTAATTTAACATTTGAGTTCTCTCTTGGTGATGCGTGTGGCTTTATAGGGCTTTTTTTTTTTTTTTTTCCAGTTTGTTTTATTACTTTGTTTTGGATGCTTCTTTGCCGGTGCAGTCTACCCAGATTGGGTTCCCTTTGCAAAACATCCTCCTTCCTGGAGATGATGAGGCCATCGAAGCCCCGGCCAGGGCCTGACCTGGCAGGCACACACCTGGCCGGTGGCTCTGAAGTCCCCGGGGACCGAGTCCCCTGTGAGGGCAGGCTGCCCGAGGCCACACCTGCCCACCTTCCCTACTCCAGGCCACCGGCTGGTGTCAGATTGGGCCACAGGGAGAAAACAGGCCTAGGAGGGAATGGAAGGCTGGTGGGGAGGCTGTCACCCAGAAGCCTTCTCCCCAGAGGTCTCCAGGGGGAACCTGGCTCAACTGGGGGGCAGTGGTTTACTTTTCCCCTTTTTCTTCCTTTCTTTTGTCCTCTCGGCTGCCCACAGCCAGAAAGCCAGGACCACCCGAACTGGACAGGGAGCAGGGAGGGAGGAGTGGTCGCACTGAGCGTACCTGATTCAACAGGAAATCAGTTGTTTTCTAAAATAGCCCCTACCAGAGCCTCCTGAACTCTGTGGGTACCACATGCTGCTGTGAGCATCTGCCCAGACAGTGACCCGCCACGGCCCGGGAGTCTGTGGAAGGAGTTTTATAAAGGAAAAAAATACACACACACAAAAACGTTTTTTCAATGTAGCAAAATCAAACTTAAAGAAGAAGAAGAAGAAAAGAAGATGCCGACAGTGCGGAGTCTAGCCTTTTGTAACCTTCATATTGCACATTAGGACTACAAGCCATTGCTAGCTCATTTTGAATTTTAACGTGTAATTTTTGTTTTATTTTCTTTCTGTGGGGAAAACAATGCTTGATCCACCAATGCTCTTTTTAATGTTTTATAACTATGTATGTGTATATATATAAATATAAAATAATATGTATGCACATATGTGTGTGTATATATCTATATGTATATACATATATAGATATATAGAGATATATAGAGAGGTTTTGAGACAAAAAAAAATGCAGAACGTGAAACCCGAACTGAACAGCGTGTGCTCTGATTACTTGAATCTGGTCTCCTCGGCACCTGGTTATTAAGAACTGAATATTTTTCCACTTGAATTTAGTGCTATTAGAAATTTAATATATGTGTTTTATTTATTTGATTTTTTTTTTTTTTTTTTTTTTGCATGACTGATGCAAGGTTTGACATTTTCACTCAATAAAAACTGGAAAAAAATCTATCAAGTTATCTTTTATTTTTAAAATCGCCCCCAAGCGGCTGGCCATGACTCAGCTACACCGGTGGGGTGAGGGGAGGAAGAGTTGGGTGCGCTTCGACCCTGGCAGGAAAAGGGGGGGAACAGACCAGTTTTGTCCCTGGGCTGCTGGGGACAGAGGTAGGGGCCTCAATCCTGGCCTGGCCAGAAGGGTGGCCTCCTCCCCAGTCCTGCCTGAAGCCCCCACTTGGGGCTCAGGAGCCACCTTTGGGCAGAGCCATCTGACACCAAGGCCTGGGACGTCGGACAAAGGCTCTGCAGCCTCCCAGGACCCCCCACCCCAGCCAACCCTCTCCTCTCCTGCTGGGCTGTTGGGCCGGCGTTGGCAGAGCCACCCTCCTGCCTCCTCCCTCGGCTCCTTCCTCCTTCCTGCAGGGACCTGCCCGGGCTGGGAACGGCGCGTACCCGGATCCGATCCGGATGCTGGCGCGGCTCCTGCCCGGAGCACAGGGTGGCAGAGCCAAGAGGGGGCTAATAATTCCTGGGTCTGTAGCCACCAGCTCCGAGCCTGAGCTGCCAGCCCTGGTGGCACCACGGTTGGCTCCCTTGGAAGCACGGAGGCCAGAGTCTCCACCAGGCCTAGCCTGGAGTGCAAGCCTCCGAGGCACTCCGGGAGTTTGCCCTGACACTTCCAACTGATGGCTGGCTTCTCATGACACCACATCATGGGAAGGACCTTGGCAGCCCTGCTCTGAGCCAGACTCCAGGTGGCCGGGGCTTCCTGGAACCTTGGGGAGGGGATGTGCGCGGAATCTGCCACATTCTTCCATGCTGAGGAGTCTTACTGGCTCATCACACCCCAGCCATGGGATGTCACAACCACTTGCCCGACGAGGAAACAGGCAGACTTGGGGGCTGGAAAGGTTCGGTCACCGCAGCACGCTTCTCCCTCACTGAGCCTGGCACCAGCCGGCCAGGCACCAGGGACCAGGGGCAGCAGGGGAGTGGCCTCAGCCCACAGCGCCCAGGCCCGTGTCATTTCCCACCGCAGAAGTGTGTCTCCAGCCCAGCCCCGGCGCGCGGGTACTCCCTTTCTTCTTTCCTCCTGGAACGCAGCCCACAGGCTATTTACGTAAATATGTTTGTAACAGACATGAAAATATATACTTTTTTCTGTCTTATTAAAATGTTCAAGTTGGAACTCGCCTATTGTTTGTGGATATCTTGATTCTGTTAAATAAAACAGTGACTAATTTATGGGATAAAACACAAGTTCAACAAATTAAAACCATTATTGGAGCTTCCCAGGCCCTGGTGGGCCTCCCGTGGGGCCTGAAGCGAGGCAGGGAGCCAAGCCCTGAACAGCCGGTGGGTGGGTGGTGTGACCACAAGGCTCCCTCTAGGCACTGGCACAGTGGGCAGCTCTCTGGGGCAGCACTGACTCCTGGGGCCCAGGAGGGAGGATGGGGACTCAGGGCGGTTTGCTGACCTTGGCCAGACCCCAAAACTGCCCCCTGGTCTTCTGGACCTGGATGGACCTCAGAAGGCCTCACCCAGGGCTGATCCAACCTCACAACAAGTAGGGCCCTGAGTCCAGCCCAAGGAAGGGGCACGGGGACCCAGGAACCTCTCAGGGGCATCTCAGGGCCTGAGGACGGAGCACTCAGGCCAGCCCGTGGTGCCACGTCCCAGGTCCCGCCCCAGAGGGTGAAGAGAAGCTCATACCCCGACTAGGCATGTGTGCCCACTCTTGAGACTGTCCCCGAGAGCTGGGAGGGGGCCTGTGGCTGCGGGTGGGGATGGGCCCAGGTCCCACACTCCCTGTGGCTTGTTGGACTCAGTAGGAAATGCAGTAAAGCATGTTTTCCTTCTGGGATTTAATTAGCTGTGGTGTGTGATGCTCCTACACCCAAACCGGGGCAAATTCAAGAGTTTTGCAACCTCTTGGAAAGGGCCAGAACCCGCCGCACAGGCTCAGGGCTGAGCTCAGGGGCCTGCCCACCTCCCACGGACCTGGCCCAGCAGGGGCGCCACCAGCAACCTGAGTCACCCGTGTGTGCCGGGCCTTGGCACTCATGAAGCGGCCTTGCCCCAGCCTGGACACGGCGACAGACAGCCCCCTTTCTGGGCAGCATACCAGGCCACTGGGCAAAGGCCAGCTGCCCATCCACTGTCACGGGAGGTGGTCCCGGCCCCAGAGGCAGCAGTGCCCTCTGAAGGGCTGGAATCCCAGAGCCTTGTCTGAGAATGAAGCAGCCAGGCCCCGGCCATCCTTGCTGGGAGGTGCCTCTGCACCCTCTGGAGCAGGTCAGGGAGAAATCAGTGGCTCCCAGGAGGCCCACAGGCAGCGCTGGAGCAGCCAGACCCGTGGCTTGGCCTCCAGTAAGCCCCGTGCCCCACACCACTGGAAGGAGGCAGGGATCCTCAAGAAAGAAGCTCCCTGCCTGGAGTCTCCCTGAGGCTGGCTCCTCGCCCTGGGTCTATAACGCATCTGGACCCCGAGTGTCACGGTGGTGTTTAAAGCCATGACCCGGTCACTTTAAAGAAGGTCCTTCCAGTATCTGTCGTGGAGCAAGGAAAGGTTTCAGGCATCCCTCTCATGAACATATCATACATCTTCTTTCTTCTTCTAGGAGAACACAAACTTTAACGTGCTCAATGACACTAAGTTATTAAGGTTTATTCATGATTCAGGTAGTTATCCCTCAATGCCAGCCAAGATTTCAGACCCGTTTTGCATTAAAGACAGTGCCAAGGCTGTGGTCTGAGCGGTGGTCTGCGTGAGCAGGTGTTGGGGGAGGACAGGGGGACCTCTCGAAAAGGATCAGGACCCACTGGGCCCTGCATGAGTGTGAGGGTGCCACACACATGTGCACATGCATGTCACATGTGCCAGCTTGGGCGTGGTTCCCCCTGGCCAGACGGTGGCCTGTCCCTGGGTGGGAAGCCCCTGTACACAGCAAAGGAGCAGGGGCAGGAAGAGCGGCCAGGCCCTCCAGGTCTACCTGGGTGCTACACCTCAGGTGTGCACCTCATCTGAGGCTGGAGCTCCCACCTGCGTGCGGGTCTCATTGGCGCCTTCGCGCCCGCCCTGTCTGGAGTCTCTGACCTCTTCTTTGGGTGCCTTGGCAGAAACCAGTTTAAACAAACAGACAAATTAAGTCAACTCCTAGGGATGGAGATGTCTGACCCTTGAAGAATGGCCCCTGCTTGCTCTCCCCCTCCCTCCTGGGCTCTGGGGCAGGGACAGGGTGGTCACCTGGAGAGGGAGGGGTCTGGGGCCAGGCCAGAGACCCAGCGCCTCCATGCTCCTGGCTGGGCCACCAGGAGGGCAGAAGCGAAACCGTCTAGAAAACTCTTCCACCTCTACCTGGGTGTGAGGGCCCCGAAAGATGAACACAGCTTGCTCAGATGCGTTTATTAAAAACAAAGAAAAAGAAAGAGGGAGAGACTCTGGGCACACAGGGAGCCGACGGGTGGGTGGCAGGTTCTCACCTCTCTGTCCCCTTCTCACACCCCACCTGTGGGCACAAACGCAGCAGCCCCTTCCCCTGACCCAGGCGCTCCCTGTCCCAGCTGGGGTCCTGGGATGGGACTGGCTCCAGGAGCCCTGGCTTTTGAAGGACTGGGCAGCCCCAGGGGGGCAGAGGCCCTACCATCTCCCGAAGGCAACTACCCCGCCTCCTGGCCTGGTCCTGCGTGTCGCAAACACCAAGGGAAGTCCTCTGTCCTTCCCAAACTAGATGTCCCTGCCCAAGGCAGAACCAGCGAGTCACCGGAGGAGCAGGGACAGACCCTGGGGACCGAGGGAGCTGGTCCAGGGTGAAGTCAGGGCGGCCGTCCCCTGGCCTCCAAGCACGGGGCTGGTTCTTTCCTAAAAGACACTTTACAAAAATACATTGTAATTGAGTTTAATAATCTTCTCCCTTCCAGAAAGGCCCGACAGCCGCTGCTTGCTGCTTACTTCTGCCCCATTCCGAATATTTTTACCTTATTTGGATGAAATGCATTATTTTTCTAATGAAAGGCTTTTTTTTCAAAGGGCTGTTTTCCCTGGTCCAGCAGCTGGCTTTATTAGGCAGCACTCCTGCCGTTTTGGGGAGGGGTTTTCTCTCCCTGAAATCACGCCAGACTCTCTGTCCTCAAAAGCCGAACTCGGTGCTCAGGACCCACAGGGGCAAAAGGCCTCCGGGCCCAGGTTTCTGTCTGTTTCTCCTCCGCACTTGAGCCTCGGGGATGTGTCAGCCCACCGACCCCTAGGTTGGAGAGCACTTGCCCTGTGAGGTCTCCATTGCCCCCACCCCAGGGATAGTGAAGCCCCAGGGAATCCCTTTCTGGGTGGCCCCAGCTCTCCAGGAAGAAACGGAGCCGGGCAGCCGGCACTTCACTTCCACAGCACCGACCTCACGGCCCTGGCCTCCCTTCCTTCCCAGGGCATCTGCCCTCTGGTCTCCCTTTCTGGTCCCGCCGCAGGAGGGACCTCTGAGAAGTTACAGACAACGGCTACCAGGCACCAAATGGGGTGGGGACTCCTCAGGAACAGATCCGCCCACAATGCAGGCCTGTGACCCAGCAGGTCCGAGGGTGGGACACAGGCAGTCACCGTCCCCAGAGCCAGGCCGAGGCCTGGCCCACCTGTCTGCCCGTCCCAGCTCCCAGACACTGGGACTCCTGGGGGCCTGGTAGGCAGGACCCCCTCGTCCAGGTGAGGTGGCAGCCCCTGGGAACTGAGACACCTGCTTCTTCAGAGACGGCAAGGAGGCCAGGGAAGGAGAACAAGCCACAGTGTGACACTGAACTGGGCTCTGCTTGTCCCTGGGGAACACGTGGCTGTAAACAGGAACTGCAGGAGCGTCCTTCTAGGTGACAAGCATGAAAGACGCAACCCACAGGCCAGAAACCAGATTGGGGCTGGACCCTCCCGCAGGTGGGTGCAGCCTGCTCCTGGGGACCCGCCAACGGGGAGGTGCGGCCCGGTACTGGGGACCCTCCAGTGGGTGGGGGTGACCTGCTCCTAGGGACTCTCCAGTGGGCGGGGGCGGCCCAGGCCTGGAGACCCGTCACTTTAACAGGCCCTGTGTTCCCAGCATTAAGAAGGGTTTGCTGCAGGGGCTGAAAGCAAAACATCTGAGACAGAACAGCCCCAACACCAAGCCTCTGAGCCCAACTGCGTGGCCTCCTCCCTCCCCAGGAGAGGGCGGGGTGGGGCGGGCGGGTGCATGGAGGCCACACCTGCAGGGGCTGCCCAGAGCTTCCAATTTCCGAAGCCCTCGTGTCCGCACAGGCACACGGACATCACGGCGTCTGCGGCCCATGAGCCTGGTCCCGACACTTGGGGGCTGGAGGGAACAGCAGCGCTCCTCAAGGAGTGCGTGGCTCTGCTCTTCTGGTTTTAGCCAAATGCTCTGTGAAGGGGAAAGGGAGACTGGGAGGGCGAGAGCTGGGGGAGACGAGGATTCAGAGAGGCCACCACACTCCCCTCCCGGGGAGCATGCGTCCATTTAAGGAAGGAGAGCTCCTCACTCCACACGAGGTCTATATACAGTCACACGAGGCCCCTGATCCTCCTGCGGTCAGCTAGTGTCGCCCTCCGGCAGCCACTGGACCTGAACAAAGCCCTCTGCTTCGGGCTGAGCAGTGGCAGAAGCTGCCCATGGGTCTCACCCACACTTCACTGGCTGAAGGCTGCACTGAGATCACCCCCGGGGCCCAGGGTGCCATGAGCAGACAGGGAGCCACAGGCAGAAATTAAATAGTGGCAACTGGTATTTATTACAATTATATACAGTCCTATCTTCCATTCTGAGGTCTATACATGATCACACAAATGAACATGTGTTTCTTGGGGGGAAGGACAGAGCTGGCTGTTGGTCAGGAAAGCCCTGGTGCCTGGCTCCTCCGAGGGAGTGAGCCCCCATCTCGCCATGGGATTAGCTGAACCATGACACGGCAAGCGAGGGCATCAGAAGCGCAGCATGGTTTCATTTGTCTGGGAGGACGACGGGGCACGAGTGGGGTTGGTGCTGGGGGCAGGCACCTGCGGGGTCCAGGGCCGGGTCCAGGGAGGGAGGGGGATGGCAGACACCAGAGGGACCGCAGCTCCTCCTCCACTGAGGAGTCGGGGGACAGTAGGGACGCTAGCTCTGGCCATGCGTGGTGTCACGGTAGTCAAGACACTCGGCAAACACACCCTGGGCAAGGCGTCTGTCCGGGAGGGGCTGGGCAGGGGCTTGAGCCCCAAGGCTTCGCTGCCTTCAGCCGGACTTGAGATCAAAGCCAAAGGCTGCTGGGCCTGGGGCTGGGGCTGGTGGCCAGGTGAGAGGAGGCCAGGCGGACAGAAGTGCGACCCCCACGCTGCCACCAGGCCACAGTGCAGCTGAGGACAGCTCTGCCCCCTACCTGGGCTCCAAGCTGCCCTCCCAGGGCCAGAGAGGGAGGCAGGGTGTGGCCACGCACTGGCATACCGGACACCGTCCTCAGGGCTGGAGGCAGTGGGCGCGGCCCTAGTCCCGCTCACTCTCGTTGCTGGCACCCTCGGGCCGCCGCAGCTTCTCCACCTGCTCGTTGATCTGCCCATCCCCGCCCCGGCGGTCCTCCCTCTGCACCCCCAGGCAGTCCTCCTCGTCCACATGGCTCACGTCATCATCCTCCTCGTCCTCCTCGTCTTCCTTGTCATCCCTCTTCTCCTCCTCGCCTTGCACCTCCATCCGCACCTGGCCCTTGACGTCCACCACCCCCTCGCCTTCCTCTTGGGGGCCCAGCAGGTGGTAGGTGACCGTGGAGCCCTCGGGGCTGTGGCCCTCCTTCCCAGGTGAGGACGATGTGGACTCATTGCTGACGGGTGAGATGTCGCTGCTGCTGTGGTGGTTCACGGCTGCGGGGCTGGAGGGTGACGGTGACTTGACCGGGATCTGCCAGGAGGGGATCTTTGGGGCTGACGGGGACGGAGGGAACTGCCTCCTGGCGGGAGAAGCAGAGGAGGAGGTTGGTGGCGGCATTCAGAACTCCCACCCTTGAAGAGCCACGCCTCCCCTGACCCCCAAGGGCTTGGCGACGGTGAGCTGCTCCCCTAGGGCCACTAGGCAAGGGACAGGATGGAGCCCTTCCTCCCCTCCTTTCAGGAGCAAAGATCCTATAGCTGAGATAAATGCCAAGAGTGTCCTGTGCCCCCACAGACAGCCCAGGGTCCCCCCGGGACCCCCTGGGCGAGGCCCACCTGCCTGGGCAGCTGCTGGAAGCCACGTGGGGCCTGCTGCCTCTCCGGAGCCTGCTTCCTCCTGATCCTCAGCACTGTCCCTGCCTCCACCCCAGTGGCCAGGAGAGGGACAGGGTGGGGAGGAGCCCAAAAGGGCGATGACTGGGGACTCCAGACACCTGAGCCACAGTCCTAATTTGTCTATGGTCTGAGCAAAAGGTGGAGGCAGGGAGCCCTGGCCACTGGCAGGGGGTCAGACACATCAGAACCAAAAGGGCGGAGGTGGTGCCCTTTGCTAGAAAACTTCTGAGCTCAACACTTTCAACGGGCAAGAGTCAGCTCTCCCTTCTGCTCCGTACTCCCTTCCTGGCCAGCAGCCAGCCCAAACCAAAGCCAATTCCAGGAGGGACCTGGGAGGTCAGGTCCACTTGGCAACGGCTCAGAGACAGAGCTCTCCAACAGGCAGGCCCATCTCTGCCTGAGCCAAGAGGACAAAGCGCTGCCCACAAGGCTGTCCCCCAGCAGGGCCTTAGACACAACTCTCCCCCCAGACCCCACTTGAATGGGGCACACACCACGGCCTGCTTTATTCACCAGCATCCTCAACGCTAACAAGAAATTCCATGTGCAGTTTTCTTGGCCCCACGGTTACCCGACGGCCTGGCCTCCATCCCCAGCCTCCAAGGCACTGGTCTCAGTTAGGGAAAATGGAGGCTATCTATCTCCTAATGACAATGCTCTGGCCTCTGCCAGCACCACACCTCTTTCTAGGACATCTTCTTTTCCTCAGGGAGAACCAGGAAGTTGAGTGGCTTGGAAAATGGGGTCTTCTGACTGGAGCCGCAAGAGCCCTCTGTACCCCATCCTGGACCCTACTGAAGAGCCCACCCGTACCCTCCCATTCACCCAGCTCCCACCACACCCAGTCCAGCAGGGAAACAAGGACACTCCACGCAAGACACCCTAGGGCATCAGCCCCAGAGGACGGCCCACAGTTGCGGCTCCCAGGACACAGTGGCTCCTGGACACTGGACTTTCAGTTTTAAAAAACCACAACAGTCCAGGCACAGTGGCTCATGCCTGTAATCCCAGCACTTTGGGAGGCCGTGGGCAGATCACCTAAGTTCGGGAGTTCAAGACCAGCCTGGCCAACATAGCAAAATCCCATCTCTACTAAAAATAAAAAAATTAGTCGGGCGTGGTGGTGGATGCCTGTAGTCCCAGCTACTCGGGAGGCTGAGGCAGGAGAATGGTTTGAACCCGGGAGGCAGAGGTTGCAGTGAGCCAAGGTCATGTCACTGCACTGCAGCCTGGGCAACAGAGCGAGACTCCATCTCAAAAAATAAATAAACATAAAAATAAATAAAACCAGGACAGTCCCAGGCAACGCAGTACAAGTTGGTCAGCCTACCTCTGAGGCTGCATTGGTGACAATGTGCTGTCACTACAGAGGGACAAGAGGGGGACCACCAAGAAGCTGGGGGGGGGGGGGGCAGGGCCTGCTTCTACTCATGCCTTCAGTCGTGGAACCCTTCCAAGTAGAAAACGCAAAGACCCTCCCGCAAGGGCTTTCCCTGGGACAAAGCTGTCACTGAGTGGTCACCTGGGGCTCAGGAAGGAGGAGGAGCCAAAACAGGAGGTTCTCCTCTGCTCCAAGGGCCCTGCCTTTTGGCTCAAGCTGTCCCTTACCAGGTCTTGACAGGCCTGGGAACTGTGTATCAAAACGCATGTGCCACAGACCGTCACCTCTGGAGTGGAGAGGTGGTCAACTGGGGAATGAAAAGAGAAGTTCAAAAGGCCCCAGACTCAGTGCCTGAGCCGCCCAGACAGATGGGGTCCTCGGGGGTGGGGGTGAGGGTCGTGCCCCTCCCATGCCCCAGAGCTCCCAGTCCCCCTTTCCAGGCCTGACCAGAACAGGGTCCCCGTCCCTCCCTCCTACCGATTTAAAAGAAGCCCTTTCAAGGAGTTAATTTCGGACTTGAGTTCGTTGATATTCTGGGACTCCAGGATCCAGTTGGTGGATGTGGTGGCCTGAAAGCAGAGCACAGGGAACAGGGCTCAGGGTGGGGTCCTTGCGGCATGGGCGGGGCCTGCGGCTGCAGGAGGACCTGGGTGGGGGCAGCAGGTGGGGCGTTCTGGGTCTGTTCTGGGGAACCTGGAGGAAGGTTCTGCCACTGCCCACTGCCTGCCATGCCTCTGTTTGGATGACATCCTTAAACATTCCCACGGCTCTGTTTGGACATCTGATGACTTAAGGAATCATTACGTGTTTTTAGGTGCCATAATGGTATTGTGGGCATCTTTGAGAGCCATGTGGAGGCGTGAAGGTGCAGTATGAAGTGGTATGATGCCTGGGATGTAAGATGGCCCAGGGTGGAAAGAGGAAACAGCCACCATCTCTGACAAACCCCATCCTTCCATGCACAACTTTCCCCTTTGAAGGTAACACAGTTTTCCAAATAAACTTCACAGGACTACATCTCACTTCTGACAAATCTTGCTGGTGTAGATGGGGGAGAGGACAGCCAAACCAGAGGCCCCCAAATGAGAGCTGCCGGTGGCCACCTGCTTGTGGCATGTGCACAGAGGACAATGCCACACGAGGCCTCCGTGTGAGGTCTACCTCGCCCAGGCTGAAGGCCACCCCAGGCTGTCTTTACGTGCACAGATGAATATTGCCAGCTCTCCTGATACTGCTCCCCCGAGGCGGGCATAGGGGATGTTCCCTGGCTGTTCCCTACCAGTGTGCGGTGGGCCGCTGGGCTGGCGTTCAGAGGCCTGGCCCCTGCCGTGGGGTCGGGGGCTGCCGTGGGCTCGCCGCAGCAAGCAGCCCAGCTGGCACACCTTAGCCGGCAGCAGTCCTTTGGAGGACCTGTAGGTCTCAGGAAGGAAAACCGGGGCAGTCTGAGAGTGAGCGTATGTCACCCGCCACCCTCAGACACAGCCCCTCAGGGTTCCTACTCCAGACCACCAGACAGGGAGGGCCCAGGAGCCACTGTTCTGGCTTCTCTGAGACCTTGAAAGCTACAGCAGCCCATTAACAAGGGCGCAATTTCCACTCACCGGCCTACAAAGGACTCAGATTTCCAAACGCATATGGTGCCAGATGCCAGGATTTAGAAATAAAATCTGACATCTGGGGCTTTTTAGTCAGTCTCTTTAAAAAACAGTTGTAGAAAACTCATAGCCTTCAGTTTTATGTAGGTTTTTTAATTACTTAAAGCTCTTCTTTTTAATTTTTTACAGTGCTCCGGTAGGAGTTTGGAAGCCAGATATAAAAACTTACATTACAGCTGAGAAAACACAGCTCTGGGTCTTTGGTTTATGGGGTAACCGAAGTCCTCACACATATGAGTTTAGATGCCAAGCCAGTGGCCCCACTGCAGCTCGGGAGAGGAGGTTGGGGTGGGCCAGGGACAGCGGCAGCAAAGCCAGCTCGAGGAATTCTGAGGGGCCTGACCCCTCTCACCACCCAGCACATCCCGGGCCCCCACTGCTTCTTAAACACAACATGTGGTCTTCATCTCATGCGCAAGGCCTGAAAACAGTTCTCCAATTTCCGGGATGGCTTCTGGCCACAGGCAGACCATGGATCCAAAAGATGATCTGACCCAGGAGAGCAGGCAGGGCCGTCGCTGGGCTTCCTGGTGCTTTAGGGACCGGCCACCCGCGGAGAACATGCACTGCACGGTGGCTGGAGGTGGCCACCAGTACCCGCAGCCACCCCAGGAGGAAGGGCAGGCAGCACCTCTGTGTGTGGTTTGGATGTCCAGGGGGGAGATTCCCGGGACTCTCTTCAAGAGACACCCCAGACTCCATGGAAAATGGAAAGACTATCATTTTCGTGGTTTTTGCAAATGCAAAAGATTTGAGAGCTGGCTCGAGCCAAGTCGTACACTAGGAGTGGCTTGCCCTGGGTGAGCAACTCAGGACGGGACTCTCCAGAGCCCAGCTTGTGGGGGCAGCCAGGGAGAATTGTCCACCGGACACAGAGCTGTGGGTCAAGGGACAGAGAGAAGAGCCAGTGGGTGTTCTGGAGCCACCAGGCCACTGTCTCATGGACCTGGTCTGTCTGACACTGCCTCAGTGATGACCCCTGTTACCCACCCACAGAACCCAGGCCTGCAATCCTGTGAGTTGGTTGGAGCCAGGCACCCTCCTGAGCCCATGAAGAGCCCCACAAATTAGGTGCCGTTATGGCTCCATTTTACAGATGAGGAAACTAAGACTCAGAGAGGTTAAGTGACTTGCCTGTGGTCACACAGCTGACGAGTGGCAGGGCCAGGAAAGCTGCCATGCCAGGATTTCTTCACATTTGGGCAGTGAGGCAAGGACACTGACTCGGGAGTCGGTTCTGGCTCCCTAGGGTTGCTGGGACCTGTGGAACCTGAGTCTAGAGAACCTGCCCGCTGCACTGCGGTGTGGACACGGCTGGTGCTGGTGAACTGACTGCGGCTCGCTTCTCCCCTGTCTGTTCCAGAACCCCCCCTGGCCATGCTGAGCTGCAACCTAACTTATAGGTAGAGGCCGTCCCACGTCTACACAGAAAGCCTCCAGAGCTGCGGGGATACGGCTGCCATGAGATCTCCACAGGCAGAGGGTAGCTTTTCCTTCCTCCTGTTGGGAGGTGACAGAGAAAGAGAAAGGACAGCCTCAACGGTTAAACGGCATACTGACTGCCCCGCAACGGCCTCCTGTCTCTACAAGGAGAGAAAGGGCAGCGTCGGCCGTGGCTGTGTAACCACCATGAGACTGGGGCAAAGTCCGGCTCCCGAAGGTGGCAAGCCAGGCCCAAGGGACAAGAGTGAAGGGCACATGGGTCAGACCTGGGCCTGGAGGGCCCTGCAGGGCAGAGACAGGTACCTTGGCAGCGGCCAGCTCGTGAGCGAGCTCCTGGATCTTCTGCTGCTGCTGAATCAGCAGCTCCTGGACGGAGGCGAGGGTCGTCTGCAACTGAGTCACTGCGAGGAGAAAGCAGTCACGGCGCAGGTAAATTCACAGGCACAGACGTTCCCCTCGCTCGGCCCGCGCACCTAGGAGCTGCCCATGTTCCCGCTCCATCTAATTTATCTGCAGACACCCCCAGTCCCCCGCAATCCATCTAATTTATCTGCACTCTGGGTGATCTGCCTGCACTGTGTCTAACCTCTAGTATTTCTACTTTATCTTCCCATTGTGTAGTTGTCCATGGTCAACAGTATATCCGTCCAGAACCTCTCCCCTCTAATTAGAGCTGGCTATGATTTGCTGAGCTCTCCCAGCTTCTCTGGCGCCTGCATCCTTCATCTCCTGGGCCTCAGTGTCCTTGTGAAACTCCTGGAGTCTCCAGTGCCAGGACAGACGCATCTCGAGTCCCCACCACATTCACATCCAGGACTGGCTCAAGCCACAAGTCCTGTTTCCCACTGCTCCTTCCTGCCCTCCCCACCTGACCCCAGGCTGCCTGCTCCACTCCCAGGTGTCCTGTGACCCCTTGGGACCCTGTTGCCACCAATGTCAGCCTTGCAGGAGCAAATGCCAGTAGAATGGACAGCATCAGAGGGTTTCTGAAAGGGTTTCTGCGAGCTTCACAAATGTGCCCCAGAGGGACACAGACTCCTGCCTGGGACAGGTGGCTCTCTCGTTGGCCTCGCTCTGGTTTTTAGATTCAGAGCCGCCGTCTAGTAAACAAGTTTATAAAGAAGGGAAGCCACCTCTGGCGCGACAGGTCCCAGCTAATCTGGGCCATTGCTGGGGCACGGGGTAATGAACGTGAGCCCTGTCGAGTCGATAACAGGGGAGGTGGCCAGGGTCCTGGGAGCCACAGTAATTACAGACTCTCTTGACCCGACAGTGGAGTCTTAGAGGGAAGGGGGAAAATCACTGAAAACCCCCCTGAAAACCTCAGAGAAGCAGAAATTAAAAATGAACTTTACAGCCCTTAGAAAGGCTGTCATTTTATTCCCCTTATTAATATTCTGAGGTTGGGAGCCTTTCCGTAAAAACATAATTAATTGAGGCCGCGCCGACAGTAAACAAGCAATTTCAAATTAAACCGAAATGACGGCGGCTTCATTTGCAAATGTGAACAGATTCTCAGAGCAGATAAATGAAGTCACCACATAGAGTGGAGACGGAGGGAGAGGGGAGGGGAAGAGAAGGGGCTGCTTGGAGAAGGCTGTGAGGGGTGACTTGATGGAGTCATTAATCTTTACCTGTCTGGGCCACGCTGCCACTCAGCTCAGAGAGACCGGCCTCCATCCTCTCCAGCTGCTTCCTGTCCTCTCGGCCGCCCAAGATAAGGGGGAGCAGGTATTTCTGCAAGAAGCAGGACAGGGTGAGGAATGCATACGGACCCAGGGTTATCCTCCAACAATCTCTCAAATTCTGCCGCCCAACTTTCTCCCGGTCATCCCCGGGTTTTGGAAACCCTAAGCAAACACCATAAATGAACAAGATATTTGAAAAAGTTATGAGACTGCGATTACAACCACGTAAAAATTCTGCCTGAATAAGGACAAGGACCAGGAGGGAACGTGGACAGGGAGAGTCAGCTGGATCTGCTGTGATGGGAACTTTCTGGTTCCTTTATTTACTTTTCTTAGCGATGCCACACTATTTCTGTAACACAAAGTTTTAAACTCTACTGTCAAAGTTGTAAGATATAAATGTGGATGGACACACAAGCATCTGCTTCCTGGCATATTCTCCTGAATCGTGAACATTCTGAACCTGTGAGTGAATCACCTATTCAGAAACAAATGAGTACAATTAATAAACAAAACATCACTGGAGAAACTAAAAGAAAATCAATAACACATTTCTGGGACCCTTGGTTCTCTCGCCAGGGGATAACACGAGTGCTCTGAGGCTGCTGGAAGAGGTCACCTCAGTCTTTTTCTAAATGAAGCCTGAATCCTCAGTAAGAGTCAAAAGAAGTCGAGTTCCCCAGAATGAAATGCAGGGCAGAAGGGAGAGCAAGGTGCAGGATCAGAAGAAACTGGCTCTGGGAAAAAAGAAAGTGGATGCGGCAGGGCCACCCCTCACAGGGGCCTAGAACCAGGGACGCCCGGGGGGCCGTTCACAAAGGAAGCAGGCAGGGCAGGGCTGGCAACAGGTGCTCTTGGTCGCCTTGGAGGTGAGGGTGTGGAGGGGTGGAGGTGGGTAGAGGGGCCTTCAGGGACAGCCGCGTGTAGGAATATGTGCACTGATGTCCAGCCACTCGGGATATGGAGACAAAGTCCCCCATGTGAGGAGAGTGAGACCCGCTGCCCACTTCAGTGGGTGCTGCCAGCGGCAGTGCAGCGCAGGCCTGGCAGGAGTTGCCCAGGGACAACTTTGGTTCTTAATCTATCTGGGCCCAGATAAGAAAGAGGACAGAAACCTCTCCATTACGGTTTCTGTACCAGGGAAGGAAAAGAAGGTCTCTTGCGAGGGGTTTGTGGGAACTCATTTCCAGAGTGACTCCTAAGCGAAGCTCATTCTTCAGCAGCACATGTATAGACGCATTGTCTATTTTGCAAAGTGCTTTTCAACCACAGTGTGAGCTATTACCCACAACTGAGCCAAAACTCATCAAAGGTAGCCTTATGCTTCAGGATGAAATGTCCTCAGCATGAAAGGTAAAGAATTCTCGGCCAAGCACGGTGGCTCACACTTGTAATCCCAGCACTTTGGGAGGCTGAGGTGGGCAGATCATGAGGTCAGGAGTTCGAGATCAGCCTGGCCAACACAGTGAAACTCCGTCTCTACTAAAAATATAAAGACTAGCTGAGTGTGGTGGCACATGCCTACAATCCCAGCTCCTCGGGAGGCTGTGGCTGGAGAATCACTTGAACCCGGGAGACGGAGGGTGCTGTGAGCCGAGATCATGCCACTGTACTCCAGCCTAGGTAACAGAGCTAGACTCTGTCTAAAACAAACAAACAAACAAAAAATCATGTATGTGTGTGTAACCAACTAAACACCCCATTTCTGAGATCAGAAGTCCTAAGGGCAGGAGCAGACACACTGCCCTAGTCGAAGTCTTCCCATGCTTATAAAGCAAGTCAAGGGCTTCTTACCATTTCTTTTTTATTTTCAATTTCAAGAAACTGACCAGATGCTTTAGAAATTCTCTTGTTACCATTGTGACTGATATTGCAATCTTTCTTTTTTAAAGTAGAGCAGAGAGCCCAGAGCTTCGTAGAAACTATAGTGGCAGCTCCCTGTGAGTGCCCACACCAAGGCGAGCTGCCGAGCTGCCCTCCCGCTCCCATCAGGCCACAGGCCCTCCATGGGTGGCCATGTGACAGTGCCTACTGCTCAGTACAGCCGGGGCATTCATTTGAGGACTCTGCATTTGTATCACATTCTTCTTGGTGCTTGAATACAGTCAGTGATTTGAAGGGGGCACCAGTTCAGAGGGAGAAGTACTGAGCCCCAAGAGGTGTTTTTGTTCTGTTCTTTTATTTGAGACAGAGTCTCGCTCTGTCACCCAGGCTGGAGTGCAGTGGCACAATCTCGGCTCACTGCAGGCTCACTGCAACCTACGCCTCCCAGGTTCAAGTGATTCTCCTGCCTCAGCCTCCCGAGTAGCTGGGATTACGGGTGCATGCCAAGACACCGAGCCCATTTGTGTATTTTCAGTAGAGATAGGGTTTCACCTTGTTGGCCAGGCTGGTCTCAAACTCCTGACCACAAGTGATCTGCCCACCTCAGCCTCCCAAAGTCCTGGGATTATAGGTGTGAACCACTGTGCCTGGCTTATTTTGTTTTTTAAATTGAGACAGGGTCTCCTTCTGTGGCCCAGGCTGGAGTGCGGCAGTGTGATCTCAGCTCACTGCAACCTCTGCCTCCCGAGCCCAGGTGATCCTTGCACCTCAGCCTCCCGAGTATAGCTGGGACTACAGATTCACGCCACCATGCCCAGCTTATTTTTGTTTTTTTGTTTTGTTTTACTTTATTTTTTTTTTTTTTGGTAGAAACAGAGTTTCACCACGTTGGCCAGGCTAATCTCAAACATTTGGACTCAAGCAATCTGCCTGCCTTGGCCTCCCAAAGTACTAGGATTAGAGGTGTGAGCTATGGCACCTGGACCAACCCAGAATGTTTTGTTTCTTGATTTCTCTTTTTTTTTTTTTTTGAGACGGAGTCTCGCTCTGTCGCCCGGGCTGGAGTGCAGTGGCGCGATCTTGGCTCACCGCAAGCTCCGCCTCCCGGGTTCACCCCATTCTCCTGCCTCAGCCTCCCCAGTAGCTGGGACTACAGGTGCCCGCCACCACGCCGGGCTAATTTTTTGTATTTTCAGTAGAGACGGGGTTTCACCGTGTTAGCCAGGATGGTCTCGATCTCCTGACCTCGTGATCAGGTCAGGATCCTCAGCCTCAGCCTCCCAAAGTGCTGGGGTTACAGGCGTGAGCCGCCGCGTCCGGCCCTTGTTTCTCGATTTCTAACATGGAAATGTCCAGCTCCAGGAATACATGCTACACTTTAAAAATCATATTCTGCTATAACTGTCATTGGCTTTTGTGCTACATAAAAAACGAAGAGTCCCAGAGTACCATGGCTGAACATGTTTCATGTGCTAAGAGTGACCATGGCGAGTCTGGGTGCTCATTCAGGTTGTTTAAAAAAAAAAAAAGTCACCGGCCAGGCACGGTGGCTCAGCCTGTAATCCCGGCACTTTGGGAGGCTGAGGTGGATGGATCACCTGAGGTCATGAGTTCGAGACTGGCCTGGCCAACACAGTGAAACGCCATCTCTACTAAAAATACAAAAATTAGCCAGGCATGCTGGTGCACGCCTATAATCCCAGCTACTCAGAAAGCTGAGACAGGAGAATTGCTTGAACTCAGGAGGCAGAGGTTGCAGTGAGCCGAGATCACGCCACTGCACTCCGGCCTGGGTGACAGAGCGAGACTCCATCTCCAAAAAAAAAAAGAAAATCACCAATCAGGGGTGGAGGAGCTGGCAGCCTAGAAAGAAAAGAGGCTTCTCTCCAGGATCCCAAGATCTGGACTGGCCACCTACCCTGGCCCTGCATTTTCTAGAAACTAGACTCATCTGCTTCATGTCCAAGTTGGGCCTTCACAAGGGAGTCAATGTTTACCTCATGCCTGCAGTTCTGTTGCAAGCAATGAGCCTGGGATCCTGAGAGTTGACCTGAGAAGCCTGGGAAATCCTAGATTTCTATAGATGCCAACACAACAGAGCAAAAAGAACAGCTCCCATTCATCTGATGACACTAAGGTTCTCACTGCCGCTCTTAAATGCTATGGCAGAACAATGGTGTATAAAGCTCTTCCATGTGCCGGGCTTGGCTCTGAGCCCTCTACAAGGGAGACTGACTCTTCGGGACTTCACAACAACCTCGTGAGGTCGGGACTGTTATCCCCATTTTACAGACCAGAGCCTGTGATCACCAAGCTCCTGAGGGGCAGAGCCAGGGCTCAGCAAAGCAGCTGGCCCAGCATTTATGATCTTTGCCATTATGTTATTCTGTGTCTCAAAACTGCTCGCACGGCTTCCCTGTGCGGGCACTACTCTAAGTGCCCAACACGGGCTGGCAAGGGACAGACCTCACGATGCCCCTGCAAGTAGAGATCTGGGTGGTACATGCTGAGTACTGGAGAAAAGATGAGCAGAGCCTGCCAAGCCTCGCAGCAGGGCAGGGCCTGGATCCAGCTGTGAACCCCGACCTCTACCACAGCCTCTCGCTGCCAACACGCTCCAGGGCAGAGCACGGCAGTGCCTCCATGCAGGGGAGCCAGTGAAAGGGCACTGAGTGCCACAGGGTGGCAGGGGCACAGCACCCACAGCCACTGGGGGTGACTCACCTTGTAGAGCTGGTGAAAGCCAAATGCGATGCCTGCCATGATGATGGCCAGGGCGCCGTAATCTCGCCATCGGGATCCTGCGGGGCCTACAGGCGGGGTAAGAGGAGGAGGGTTAGAAGACGCACATGGTGTCCTTCCCTGGGTGGGGGCCGGCACACGTGCCTCAGTGGCACAGTCTCCTCGCCTCCAACGATGGGCAAGTGGAACACTCCACCGCAGGAAGGCAGCACATGATCATCACAACAGCAGCTCGGCGCCGTCCCCTCCTGTTCCCACTACCTCGACTGGGACACAAGGGATGCCAGTCACCCAACCCTGACTGCAGGCTGTGGGTGGAGGTATCTAGCAGTGAGCTGAGCCCCGAGTCGGGAGTCAGGTGGCAGAGGTGATCTGAAGACGGATGGCACGGTCTCTACCTCAGGAACAAAAGATCCAGAGAGGACAATATGAGTACATTTTGGGGAGCATAAATACACCCACATATGCCTACTACAGCTGGCGATAAGCTGGGGGCCACAGCAGAACCAAGCGGGGTCTCAGCCAAGTGGAGAGGGGGACTGTGGGACGCTGGGTGGGGGCGCGGGGGTGGGCTGTGGTAAACTAGACCTCCCAGCCCTGCTCTCGCTTGGAGCCAGCGGAGAGAAAACACGAGTCTCCAAATGACTGAGGCCTCAGAGAGTGAGAACGCCTATCAAAAGGGATGGGGCTGGCAGGGGAGAGGGGCTGGGGTCAGCAGGGCCTTGGAGGAGCCCTGAGGCCCTTGGGGGCTGGAGGGGAACAAGCGCAAAGGAGAGACGGCAGGTGCATGTGGACCAGGTGAGCACCCTGGGCCTGACTAAAGAGGAGAGCTGCTCTGGCCCAGAGGACCCCAAGAGCAGGGTGCTGGGGAGAATGGAGAGAAGCCAAGGAAGCTGCAGGTGCAGTGGAGGCTGCGGCGGGGCAGGAAAGAGGTGGAGAGGTGGTGCCAGGTGGACTGTGTGGTCAAGGAAGCCGAATATTCTTTCATAAGCAATGGGAGCCACTGGGGGACGTGATTCAGGGAATGCCATGACCCTGAAGAGCAGCACTGGGGTGGCTCTGAGGATGGTCAGAAGTGGGGGCCACAGAGGCAGAGGAGCTGGGGCGAGGCTGCTGCAAGGGTTCACGAGTTGGAGAGGGCCTGGGACCAGCACAGAGGGCAAGAAGGGAGTGGGGTAATGTCTCAGAACAGGCTGCTGCTGCTGCTGTGAAGAGCAGCCAGTCTTCGTGGAGCAGCACCTGGCCCCTTTCTCTTCTCTTTATTTGTATTAAGTAAGTAATCTTTCTAGAGGTGGGCTCTTGCTATGTTGCCCAGGCTGGAGTGCAGTGGCGATTCACAGGCATGTTCCACAGCTTATCAGAATGGGAGTTTTGACTGGCTCCACTTCTGACCTCCTTAGGTGACCTCGTGGTCCCCTGCTCCAGGAGGTCACCATATTGATGCAGAACTTAGTGCAGAACCACCATCAGCACAGTGCCCCACAGCCCGGAACTCCTGGACTCAAGGAATCCTCTCGCCTCAGCCTCCCAAGCGGATGGACTACAGGCGCGCAGCACCACGCCCGGCCCTGATTCTCTAGCACGGCACATAGCAAAGTGCCCTCATCCCAGGCGCGCAGCCCCGGTGCCTGGCCCCGATTCTCTTTAGCACGGCACATAGCAAAGTGCCCTTCTGGATGCAATTCCAGTTGACGTGGGGAGAGTTTCCACCTTCACTCTTTCCCATGTCCAGTTCACAAAGTGCTCCCACGTCCACGACCTCATCCGATCCTCCAAGGCACGCGGGACAGCCCTGTCTCCACTGCCAACACCTTTCTGGAGCTGCCATCTCCAGGCCACGTGGTGGGTGCTCTGCCTCCCTCCGAAGGATCTGTCATCAGGAGGGGCCTAGGTGGGACACAGACCAGTGGGGAAGGCGAGCACAGCGCCAGTGGAGAGCTATCCGGGAGGCACCCCCACGGTGTGCTGCTCACTTGGGGGAAACGGGGGGAGGGAAAATCAGCGTTCTAAACTCCGGGAAGGAGCGTCAAAACACGGGGGAGCGAGGCTGAAGGACTTGCTGCTTGAGAGACTTCCGCCCTCAGTTCTCACCTGTGCCTGTAAGTCTTCAGAGGTACCTTCCACGTCCTGGCGTTTTATGACCAGAGGGGAGGAGAAGGCCCGTTCTTTCTTTCAGCTCAGGGCAGGATGTGGCATGAGGGGGAAGGGGCTGTGGCATGCAGCCCAACCAGGGGGATCCAAGTCGCAAAGACCTCCGAGTGGGCAGGGAGGCACCCCCTCCCCCCAGGCTGCTGAATGGCACTCTCAGGGGGCAGAAACGTCAGGACTGGAGGGGCCTGGAGTCTCTCCGTGGCCACCAAACTCCCCCGCTGCCTGCGGATTCCACACGAGACTCCCTGGTATGTCCCAGCCCTGGAATCTCGATCCCAAAACTGTAATCAACATATGGCCTTTCCCTCAGTCCCCAACTCCCATTTCTGTTTTACACTTTTTGAACAGGTAGCACACATACAGTTTACTCATCAAATAGCACAGGGCAGTCTGTGACAAAAAGGCTTCCCCCCACCAACAGCCATTAGTAGTCTTACATTTATCCTTCCAGAGAGTTTGTGTGCACATCTAAGGCGGCACAGGATGTCTTCTCTTCCTTCACGTTTCCCCTTCTCTCAATCTTGTTTTCTACAGCTGTAGGATATTCCACTTCACCTGCCCTCCGATGGGCATCCACCTCATTTCCAACTTTCTACTATTGCACACGATGCTGCCATCAACAACGTGCACGTGTGCCATCTCCCACATGGGGACACGCACCCCGTGAGCCTCAGAACTCCCAGAGGCTGGTCCCAGGGCGTGTGCATTTGCAGTTTTGAGAAATGCTGCCACGCTGCCTCCATGGGGCCGATAATTCACCCTCAGCCCCTGCGCAATGCCTGCTTCCCCGCGGCTGCGCCCACACAATGCGTGATTCCAACACCGAGATTCCTGCCAATACCACAGCAGGAAAGCAGAAGTTCACTCCAGTTCTAATTTGCATTGATCTTATTTTGAGTGAGGATTGAACATGTTTTCATCAGCATTTCCTTTTCGGTGTACTGTATGCTCTCTACTTTTCTACTTGATTTCTTTTCCCTTGTCACTTTAAAGAGACTTTTTATATAGCAGGGATATGAGCCCATTGTCTGTGATCTGCATCGCAAACATCTTCTCTGGCTTATTTTTCTTTTGACTCTGCTAATGGTGTTTTGTCGCATGCAGAGGTTTTTATATAAATTTATCAATCTATTATTTTATGGGTTCCGGGATTTGTGTTACGGTTAGCAAGGACTTCCCCACTCCCTTCCCAGGCTGTGCAGTGATACCTGGTGTCTAAGAAACCGCTATGGGAAGGGGACAGCGCTACTTTGCTGATGGTGGACACCCCCACCCGACACGAATCACCTCTCGTTACACAGGGAGCTCTGAGACCACTGAGGCTAACAGATCTTTCACCTTGACCCCAAGGAGTCAGGCACTTGGAGTCCCGGTCAGGTATCTCTTCTGTCTCCCCTCTTCTAGCCAGCTTTGCTTGGCGCTCCAGATACAAAACCTGACATCTAGTGCAAGTCCATTTTCAGGAGGAAAAAGTGAAGACAGAGCAACCTGGCCACTCTGCTCTCTCAGAGTCCCTGCTCAGGAGGGCTTTCATCCATACCTGGAACATCCCTCCATGCAGCCAAAATCCTCAGGCAGAACAAGTGCAGAACAGGGCCCACGGCCCGAATACCATATTCACCACTGATTTCTCAGACACCACAAAGCCTCTTGCAAGAAAGCAGCTGTGACTGGGCTGAAAGCTTGACCAGCACCTGGAATTTGCTGGATTCCTCTGCTCACCTGCAAACATCCCGCCATGAGGAGGACAGCCTTCTCTGGGGCCCTCTGGGCTGCCGAGGCTGAGCAGATGCTGGCTGTGCGGGATGAGGACCAGGACCCTCCGACAGCTGCCCCGCTTTCCAGAGCTCTGAGCAATTCCAGCCCCAAGAAACACCTGTGGTCCCTGCAGCCTCACCCTTCACCCCTCACCACTCCTCGTTCCTGCCATGCTCACGTTAAGAACATTTTATTGCCCCCTGGTTTTCATTATTAATGAAAAGGGACCAGAATGATCTTTCCTAAAGTTCAGAGAGTCTATAAAGACAAGAAGCTGAAATGCCATTTTAGTCGTTTTGGAGATGTGTGATACAATTCTGTCTTGTGGCAAAATGAAAAAAGAGAAAAACTCAGATAGAGATGACTCCTACCTGCTGTGTGGCTCTCAGAGCGTAACAGACCAGGCTACTGCAAAAACATCAGCATGGTCCACACTAGCTCAAACTCCCAGCCACGACCACCTCGAGTCCTGCCCCTCCCCCTCCAGAGTCTATTTTTTCCAAGTCCAGTGCAGAGCCCGCGAGGAGACTGAGAGTAGCACGCCTGGGAGCATACCTCCCCGCCACCAGGCTCCCTGAATGTCCGGAGGTATAAAGACAAGGGCAGAAGACGGGGCAGTCACTCTTCTCTAGCTGGGAAGAAAAGAAAGAGAATGAGTGGGCTTTTTAAATGCTTCAAGTCTCCACTCTGGAAGCAGGGACCCGCCTCCCATGCAGACAAGGCAGACAAGGTGGCAAGTGGGCAACAAGCCTGGGGTCAGAAACCCTGGCGCCACCACCAGCCAGGGGGGTTCCAAGGACATTTTTCTCTTCTTATCAAGCACTGACTGAAGGGGGCAGGGCTTTGCTAGCCCCAGAGAACCCAAGAACAGGAGATATCTTAACTCTTACTCAGAGTCCAGCTGTCTAAGAACCAGCGCTCGAGCTGCGTGGCAGGGGTTCCTCACCAGTACCACAGCCCTGGCATCTCTGTGAAGGCTGAAGAGACGGGCATCTGGCAGCAATCCTCATCCTGCACACCTGGGCCTTCCTGGGACTGCCTCTACGTTGTGGCCCTGTGGACTGCAATGTGGTCAGGGGACAAACTGCTATAGAGCAAAGGGCATGGAGCTCTTCGAAACTCAACCTTCCAAGATTCCACGAACTACCTTAAGCTCTGCCCGGCTCCATGGAGGTCAGCCTGCGCAAAGGCTCCAGTTTGGGTAAAACCACGGTAGAGAGCGGGGGCAGGAGAGGTGCATCCCCACAGCTAACTATTCACTGAACACCAACAAAACCAACATGACTCTGTTTCTTTATACCTCCACCAACCAAATTCTCACCTAACAGGTGAGAACAAACATCGTCAACTAAGAACACATGCACAGGACGGGGACTTGTGCATAAAACACGACAATGTTGAGCCTGAAACCTGCAAGTCACAGACTGATCCACACCATGGAAATCCTGCAATCCAGTAAAGGTTCATTGGCAACACAGAGCTGAAAGCTGTCACGGAACCATCCTGCCGAGACAACAGGCACTCCAGTGATGTGCTGGCTGACAAGAGGGAGAGAACTATCATGTCCTTGGGGAGGCTGGCAGCCCAAGCATGGGCAAGGCAGTGGCAGAAACAGGGCCAGCCCATTGAGGTCGCCTCCAGGTTCATCAGGTTTGGAGCCTCCATACAGCACTGTCTCTAGCTTCTCACATCAGCCCATCAGCTTCACTCAGAAGCCACCCTGAAAATTAAATGACAAGACAAACTCACTCCCAGTAAGGTCCTGGAGTAAAGCCAGGCCACCAAATCAGTGCTTGCTACAGCACAGAGGTGGAGAGCACATGTGGGGAGAGACGGGGAACCTGGCTGGGTTGAGAAGGGCTGGCTACAGCGTGGGGGCGCGGTGGGCCCTGGCCCATATCCATGGCTGTGGATGGCTGGCGGTGGGCAGAAAGACAGGCCCAGAGAGCAGCAACACAAACAGATAGTCTCTGCTCTGAAGAGAAGGACCTGGCAGCCTGAATGGCAAAAGGCACCACAGTAGCCCAACGGTAGTCGTGTTGGAAAATGCAAAGCCTGTGTTTACACGTACATCCCGTGAAAGACAATCTTTTCCACTTTTCATGGCTACAATGCTATTAAGCAGTGTCATCTTTAGGCAGGAAGGACACTGAGAGACCTATCTATATCCCCTCTCCATAGATTAAAAAATATGAGCTCTAATTAAGCTGTTAAGAATTCAGAAGAGTCCAGAAATAGACCCATGCTTACATGGTCAACTGATTTTTGATAAAGAGGCCAAGGTAGCTCTATGGGGAAAGGATAATTTTTGTAACAGCCATGCTGAACAACTGGATACACATAGGAAAAAAAATGAACCTTGACTCTCACCTTATACCATACACAAAAATTAACTCAAAATGGGTCACACCTAAATAAGAAAGCAAAAACTATAAAACTTCCGTAAGAAAACAGAAAGCATAGAAGAAAATCTGGACAAAAACATCTTACGATATAAGAAGCATGAACCAAAAAGGAAAAAAATGATCAAATGACACCATCAAAATTTAAAGCTTTTGCTTTTCGAAAGGTACTGTCAAGAAAATGAAGAGACAAGCCATAGGCTGGGAGAAAATATCTGCCAAACATATATTTGACAAAGGACTTGTAACTAGAATATATAAAGAGCTCTGACAATTCAATAATAAACAGACAAAGTGGCTTTTTAAATGGGCACAAGATTGGAAAAGACTCTTTACAAAAGATACATGAATAGCTAATAAGCACATGAAAATATGCTTGATGTCATTAGTCATTAGGGAAATCCAAATTAAAAAGTACTGTACAATAAGTTTCTATTACATACACCTTAGAATGGCTAAGCTCAGAAATGAGACTATCGGGTGTTGCCAAAGATATGGAGCAACTGAAACTCTTACATATTGCTGATGGGGAGACAAATGCTACAACCATTTTGGGAAATAGTTTGACAGTTTCTTCTAAAGTTAAACACGGACCTAACATGTGACTAAGCCATTCCACTCCTAGGAAACGAAAAGTATAAGTGTACATAAAGATTTATACATCAATGTTCACAGCAACTTTACTCATAATAGCCCCAAACTGGGAGTAAGCCAGATGACTACCAAATGGTCAACAAATAAAGAAATTGTGGTACATGGAGCAACAAAAGTTAGCACTATAGTCAGTTGGCCAATCCTACTTTAGCCTATTTTTATACAGCCATGAGCTAAGAATGGTTATTAATTTTTCTTTTATTTTTTGGGGGGACAGTCTCATTCTGTCACCCACGCTGGAGTGCCATGGTGCAATCTCAGCTCACTGCAACCTCCACCTCCTGGGTTCAAGTGATTCTCCTGCCTCAGCCTCCCAAGTAGCTGGGACTACAGGCATGCCACCATGCTCAGCTAATTTTTGTATTTTTAGTAGAGACAGGGTTTCACCATGTTGGCCAGGCCAGCCTCAAACTCCAGACCTTAAGTGATCCACCCACCTCACCTCCCAAAATGCTGGGATTACAGGTGTGAGTCACCGCACCCAGCCTGGTTATTAAATTTTTAAAGAATTGTGGTCGTGGCAAAGGGAGAACAGGAAGAGGAAGAAGGAGGAGAAAGAGGAAAAAGGATGGAGGGAGAAGAGGAAAAGGTGAGACAGAAAACATGTGACAGAGACATATGTGGCTCACAAAATCTAAAATACACCTCTTTAAAGAGAAAGTCCAGGCAGTGGCTCACGCCTGTAATCCCAGCACTTTGGGAGGCCAAGGCGGACAGATCACCTGAGGTCAGGACGTCAGGAGTTTGAGACCAGCTTGAACAACATAGAGAAACCTTGTCTCTACTAAAAATACAAAATTATCCAGGTGTCATAGCACATGCCTGTAATCCCAGCTACTTGGGAGGCTGAGGCAGGAGAATTGTTTGAACCCGGGAAGCAGAGGTTACGGTGAGCCAAGATCACGCCATTACACTCCAGCCTGGGCAACAAAAGTGAAACTCCATCTCAAAAAAAAAAAAAAAAGAAAAAGAGAGTCCACTGACCTCTGGAATACGACTCAGGAATGAAAATGAACTCTCTCTCTCTATATATATATATATATATGTATATGTATATGTAAAGTTATATGTATCTGTGTATAATATATATAAATATATAATATACTCTGGGCAACAGAGTGAGATGGTGTCTCCAAAAAACTAACACTATAAAACTTCCTAGAAGACAATATAGGAGAAAGTCTCTTCAACCTTGGGGTAGACAAAGGTTTCTTAAGATGCAAAAACCATGAATCATAATCATCAGATAGACATAAACAGTTCATTCCTTTTATATGTATTTTCCAAATACATATTACACATATTTACATATAATATAGAAATACATATATAAATGATATATGAATATAATTATATGTATTTATATAAATATGTATATATACATACATATGTATGTATATAAAAGCATGAATCAATCTCAAAACCATTATGCTATGGTAAAGAAACCAGACACAAAAGTCTGCATACTATATGTTTCCATTTATACGAAATATTTATTTATTTATTTATTTATTTTTGAGGCAGAGCCTCACTCTGTCACCCAGGCTGGAGTACAATGGCGCAATCTCAGCTCACTGCAACCTCTGCCTCCAGGGTTCATGGGATTCTCCTGCCTCATCCTCCCAAGTAACTGGGATTACAAGCGCCCGCCACCACAACTGGCTAATTTTTGTACTTTTAGTAGAGACAGGGTTTCACCATGTTGCCCAGGCTGCTCTCAAACTCCTGACCTCAGGTGATCCGCCCTCCTCAGCCTCCCTAAGTGCTGGGATTACAGGCGTGAGCCACTGCGCCCAGCTGTCAGTTGATTTTTTATAAAGAGACATGTAACTCAGTGGGGATAAGATAATCTTTTGAACATAAGGTACAGGACAACTGGATATCCATATGGGGAGAAACAAACCTTGACCTTCACCTCACACCATTCATGAAAATTAACTAAGAATAGATCACAGACCTAAACATAAAAACTAACACTATAAACCGGGCGCAGTGGCTCATGCCTATAATCCCAGCACTTTGGGAGGTCAAGGTGGGCAGATTGCTTGAGCCCAGGAATTCAAGACCAGCCTGGGCAACATGGTGAAAACCCATCTCTCCACAAAATACAATAAATAACTGGGTGTGGTGGCACACGCCTGTAGTCCCAACTACTTGGGAGTCTGAAGCAGGAGGATCACCTGAGCCCATGAGGTGGAAGTTGCAGTGAGCCAACATCAGGCCATTGCATTCCATCCTGGGTGACAGAGTGAGACAGTGTCTCCTAGAAAACAATATAGGAGAAAGTCTCTTTAACCTTGGGAAATGTATACTTATCGAAACTCAAATTGTACAATTAAAATGGGTGCATTTTATTTTAGGTAAGTTATATCTCAATAAGACTGACTTTTAAAAAATAAAATCCATTCAGAATTTAAAAAAAAAAAAAAAGCTATAGGAAGTCAGGAGTGCTTGGGAACACTAGCCAGTGGTGTAGGCTCTAAGTTTTCTCTCTGCACAGCTTGCAGCTGGGACCAAGAGAAGAAGCCAGACCTGAGAATTCTAATGCAACTTTAAAACATGTACCCTGTAATATTTGACACATACAAAAGAATATAACATTTATTTAAGTTATAAAAACAGGAATACAATAAGCAATTCTAAACCTGCCTAATTTACTAGCTAAAACTTTCCAGACACCACTGAAGCTAGCCATGTGTTCCTCCCAGCCCAGAGGTAACCATTATCCTAAACCTAGTGTTTATCAGAACTCAAACCTCCTATGGGATATGGAAAGCTGAGGACATGTGCTTCCGAGATCAGGACTACATCTCAGCTTTACTAGCAGGCAAGGATGGCTGTGCAAGATCCAGCCAATGGGGAGAAAGTGGAACTGACGTCGGCAATTTCCAAGAGGCGTCCTTAGAAGCCAGCCTGCCCTTTTCCTGCCTTCTCCCTGCTCTCGCTGGCTGGACAGCAGGTGGGATAGTTGGAGCTGAAGCATTCACACTGCACCACGAGACGGATGCCAGTCAGTCAGAAATGCAGAGCAGTGAGGCAGAGCAGAGTCCCTGCAGACCACAGAGCCTCCTGGCAGCCTGGGTCGCCTACATTTATGTAATAGAGAAAAATTCTTCTATTTATTTAAGCCACTCTTTTTCGGAGTTTTCTGTCACCTGTAGCAGAATGTGTTTTACTCTATTTTTTTTTTTGAGACGGAGTCTCGCTCTGTCGTCCAGGCTGGAGTGCAGTGGCCGGATCTCAGCTCACTGCAAGCTCCGCCTCCCGGGTTTACGCCATTCTCCTGCCTCAGCCTCCCGAGTAAGCTGGGACTACAGGCGCCCGCCACCTCGCCTGGCTAGTTTTTTGTATTTTTTTTAGTAGAGACGGGGTTTCACCGTGTTAGCCAGGATGGTCTCGATCGCTTGACCTCGTGATGCGCCTGTCTCGGCCTCCCAAAGTGCTGGGATTACAGGCTTGAGCCACCGCGCCCGGCCTGTAGCAGAATTTTCTAAAACGAATACACTGTCAGCACAGCCAGAATCCTAACTGCCATCAACACCAAAGACTTTTAATGGTCCAAGAAACCTAAGGAAAGGATTGCCTCATTTCAGTTCCTTCCCGTGATACTTGCCCTCTTCAACATCCGCAAATGGCATTTATCCGGCCCCTACATGGCACCACACCAGGCAGAACACACAGCAACAAAATGGAGAGGCTGTTTGCTAATCCAAACCGGCACCACGGACAAAAGAAAACACAATTTCCTCAAAATTAGAGAAATACTTTCTTCATATACAAACCAGTAACTTTCAGGTAGCAAAAAGAGAGATTTGTCTGCTAAACCAGAAGAGAAAGAAATGGAAGCATGAGAGAGAAATGGAAGAGACAGAGAGAGGTGGAGGTGACATTTGCTATTTTGCTTTCTGATGGGAACACGGAGGCTGCCCATGCATGTTTTCTGTTTACTGTCACCTCCGTATCATTTACGCACAGGCCACCCTGGCCCTGGACCTTTGCTGTTCCCTCTCCATGGTAATGCCTTCCTTGACGCCTTGGGTCTGCCTTACGGCTGACTGATCTTCAAAGCCAGTTCAAGTCCTGCCCCTTCCAGAAAGCCTTGCCTAAGACTAGTGTTCTGGGAATTTCCTTTGTTCTCAAATTCTGAAAGCTCTCAACATTCTCACCATGCAAGGTGACATGGGATGGTCTTCCCTGCCTTTCTCCTAGCAATGGAGGGCTTCCTTCTAGGATGAACAGCAGCTCCTGAAGGCGGGTCCCATCCCCTACTTCTTCCATAGCCCTCCCAGAGCAGTCTGTACCAGCTGAGCTCACACCCACATCACGGACCGGTCATCAGGGCAGCTCGCCCCCATGACAGCCCTTCCATTCTCCAGCACGTTTCCACCCCTGTTTATCCATTCCACAAACATTTCTAGAATACCTGCTCAGTCAGAGCCTCAGGCCACTAGATTTTTTTAAGCCTCAGAACTCACAGTTTAGTAGGGCAGACACTGGTATAAATGTTTAAGTGCAGTGGGGCGGGGGAGGGAGTCTAGGGGCCTGTGGGGAGCTTCCCTCCAAGTCAGAATGGAGGCACTGGAAAGACTCCCTGGAGGAGTCAGTGCTGGCCCAACCCTGAAGAACAGCAATGAGCACACAGGGTGGGCATTACAGGCTTGGCACAGGAACAATAACCTCCGGCTGATGTCCCCTCCTCAATGTCTCCCCTAACTAACCTCATGGCACCTGCCGAGATGACACAAATAATTCTAATATTAGTCTAAGAATAAAATGGCCAAATAGGTAGTATGGCCACAAAAATAATTAGATGATGTACTTCAAAGTAAAACATCACTGTGCTTTTGGCTGTCCTCTGTCGGGGTTGACAGAACCACCCTTTCTCCAGCTATTTCTTCTGACTCTCTCATCCCATGCTCCAGCCACTCTGAACAACCCAGAGTTTCTTTCTTTCGTTTTGGTTTTTTAGAGACAGGGCCTTGCTCTGGCACCCAGGCTGGAGTGCAGTGGTACAATCATGGTTCACTGCAGACTCAACCTCCTGGGCTCAAGCAATCCTCCCACCTCAGCCTCCCAAGTACATGCACCACCATGCCTGGCTAGTTTTGGTTTTAAAATTTTTTTTAAAGAGATGGCATCTCACTGTGTCGCCCAGGCTGGTCTTCAACTCCTAGCTTCAAAGTGCTCCTCCCGTCTCGGACTCCCAGAGATTTGGGATTACAGGCGCCACATCCAACAACCTGGAATTTCTTAAATTCATCAGTTTCACATCTATGTGCTTTTGTGTTAGCCTGGAATGCTCTTGTCTATCCTGTCTGATCACTGAATCAATCAGCCTGCCACATCCAGTTAGACATCCACTCTCTGAAGCTTCTCATCACCTCTTCTGTGTCACCGTCTTCACCGGGGTCACCTGACAGGCTCTGCTGTCTTGGCCTAACCGTCTTTCCTACCAGACAGGAGCAAACAGAGAGAGGGACCAGGCCTTGTTAATCTCTTTAGCCCAGGGGTCTGGCACACAGTAGGCATTCAATCACAATGCTTGCTCAGTGAATTAAGATAATCACAGATAAGTGTATGTTACTACACAGGGCTATAAAAAAAGTAAACAGAGGAATAACTCACTCTCTCTCAGGATTTCTAATCAAATGGTTCAAAACCTTTCACGGGCCTCAGACACTGACATCCTATTTTAAGAAGAGGCAACTGAAGCTCTAGTTCGTCTTTGAAGGGGCTTAAATGGTTTTATCAAAGACAGTGGAGGGAAAATGTTCAAATCTAAGAAGAAATTATTACCCTACAAAATTTACACTGGTCCTGTTTATATCTCAAAGCTTCTTGTCTCTCTGGGAGGAAGAAGACAAATCAGCTTGGCGTGAATCAATCAACCAGCATTTATCAGGCGTCTGCTCAGGACTGGGCTAGGCCTGCACCTATACAAATGCACTGACGCCTGATGTAAAGCCAGACAAGAAGAAACCAAAATGAGAAATGGAGAATGTCAAATCTTCCCTCGAATCACAGCCTGACTTCTCCTGAACTGTACCAACTTTCTTCTAACTCCCGAGAACACTGGTTTATGCTCACACCAGGTGACACCAAGCTTCCCCTTGGTGCCAACCTCCTATCACTTTCACAAAAGCCTTCCCTGACTCTAGCCCACCTTAATTCTTCTCTTTTCTGTATTTCAGAATTTCAGAATTTCTTGTCTGTATAATTAATTTTGGCATTAAATCACAACATCTTATATTATTATCCTTTTCTGAAGAGTTTATCTTATCTTTCCCAAAGAGCTGGCAAGATGCTTAAAGATCAGGTTTTGGATCTCTCGCATGATACCGTACTGAGCATATAGTAGATGGTTAATAAAAATACTGAGAAATTGAACTGTTACTATTCCGGCAGGTCTCTACATTCTCTCTGCCAACACTGGCATTTGCTAACATCTCAAAGTCAACCACATTCACCAAAGAACAGAGATGCCAAAAGAGGCATCCAGTGGCACACCTGCCACTGAGCAGGTGGGCCAGCAAGTTCAAAGGTAAAGAGCACTGGGCTCCCTGGGGTGGTCTTGGAAAAGCTGCCCTACCCTGAGACCTGAGTGTTTGGGGCTAGGCCCAGGGGATCCCATTTTCTAGGCTTGGGCTCAGAGATGGAATGTCCGTAAAAAGCCAAGAAATGGGAAGGAAAGGGCTGCTGGGGATCTAGATGTAAAACCGGCAGGAACACACATGAACGGAGGCCATAAATCCCTCCCAGACGCAGACAATGCCTCAGTGATAAGCATGCAGATTGTGCACCTAGTTCAGAAACTCCCCCGAGTTTGCTTGTAATTAAGGGGGTAAGAAAGGTAAAAAAAATATATAAACCCAATTAATCATTTAAATATTTAAAGTCAGATTTTTCCCTCACTCCAGGATTAGTATATTTCATAACGCCAGCAGCAGACAGCCCTGGTTTTTACTGGGGTTCATTTTAGAGCATGTTTAAACTAGTCAGATTGAGTGATGCTTCCAGCAACTAATCGCATGTCAAATAAAAGATATTTTATGTAATAAATTACCGCTACAAGTAATTCAAATGTCATTTATCAGTTTTATTATCAGTCAGGCAAAGTCTTGTTTCTCTATATTAATCAAAATCAAGCTTTTTTTTTTTTTAAAGCAGTTTTGACACCTCTTGGCAAAAGTACAGAAGTGAAGAGGTAGAGTGACCCCCGGAGCTGAGAAGAGCAGTGTAACGGGACGAGAAGAATGAAGCTCAATGACGACAACTAAAAACTTCAGGTATTTAAAATTATCATTACCATTGTTTTTACACTAGTGTCAAAGCAGGAAGGAGTCTGTGTCTAAGAACATGTATTTTATTTTTAGGGCTGGGAGGCTCTTAAAAATATTCCTACCTAAATACCTCAACATGTAATGCTTTTTCTCAGAACGATCTGGACATGAGAATGATTTAAATGACTGAACTGCCCCTCCCCATCCCATTCTTTTGCCTCTTTCAGAAAGACTAGCAGTTTAACCCTTTGTGTCTATGGAAAGTAGGTGAACACATGACGTTTTAGGCCAACTCTGTGATCGACCCGAACAATTTGTTCTGAGTAAGAAGTTTCCAAGTAGCCGAGAGACCTGTTCTGTATTAAGCCACTGGAGGAAACAGCTGGAATAGAGCAGATGTGCATCTTAGAAAATTCTGCACCCCAGCTGCCACTGCCTATCATCAACAAATCCCATTACATGGCTGGGCCCAGGGACACAACTAAAGAAAAAGTGTGGAGACTCAGCCTTTGGTTAAAAAGAAGCACATAAAGTCAGCTTAGGACCCAAAGCAACTACAGTGGATTGGAAAAAATGCTGGCCAGGAAGCAGAAAGGAGCCCCAAGCTGACAAGTCACAAGTGCTAACCCAGTAGCCCGAATACAGGACAAGGCTCACCACTCCCTGCAGTGGGTCACCCAGGCAAGGCACTGACAGACTGACACACTTGAGCACACACTCCCTGGCCTCCCTCATTCAGCCTTGTGTGGACAGCCAAAGGAGGAGATTTCTAAATAAGATCTGTAACACAGACAGCAGATTCCAACCCACTGGCTGGCTCTTCAGCAAGTCTGGAGAAGAGAAGGCCTTTTTGGCTCTACCGCCAAGATCACACCTGCCTGGCTGCAGCTGAGCTGGATGAAAGGAGTGCTGAGGTGAGGGAAAGAAGGTAGCTTCAGACCAGGTACTGGGGGATCAAAACAAATCTGTCATTTTAAAATATGCCTTTTGAAATCTGATATCTAACAATTTTTTTTAGACAGAGTCTTGCTCTTGTCGTCCAGGCTGGAGTGCAATGGCATGATCTCGGCTCACTGCAACCTCTGTCTCCTGGGTTCAAGCAATTCTCCTGCCTCAGCCTCCTGAGTGGCTGGGAATACAGGCACCTGCCACCACGCCTGGCTAATTTTTGTATTTTTATCAGAGACGGGGTTTGCCACGTTGGCCAGGCTGGTCTCGAACTCCTGACCTCAAGTGATCCGCCTGCCTTGGCCTCCCAAAGTGCTGGGATTACAGGCATGAGCCACCGCACCCGGCCTGTTTGTTTTTTTGAGATGGAGTTTCGCTCTTGTTGCCCAGGCTGGTCTCGAATTCCCAACCTCACGATCCGCCCACCTTGGCCTCCCAAAGTGCTGGGATTACTGGCATGAGATACCACGCCCAGCCTTAAAATCTGATATCTAACAGTTTTAAATCATTTATTGAAAAAATATAACTTCTGAGAATAATAATTAAAATGACAATTACAGAAAGAGCATTTTGAAAGATTACAGATCCAATGTTGAGTTTCTTTTTTTTCTTTTTTTTTTTTTTGTGAGACAGAGTCTCGCTCTGTCACCTGGGCTGGAGTACAGTGGCGCGATTCTGGCTCACTGCAACCTCCGCCTCCTGGGTTCAAGCAGTTCTCCTGCCTTAGCCCCCCGAGGAGCTGGGATTACAGGCGACTGCTACCATTCCCAGCTAATGTTTTGTATTTTTAGTAGAGACAGGGTTTCACCACGTTGGCCAGGCTGGTCTCGAACTCCTGACCTCAAGTGATCTGCCTGCCTTGGCCTCCCAAAATGCCAGGATTACAGGCGTGAGCCACCGTGCCCGGCTTGTTTGTTTGAGACGGAGTTTCACTCTTGTTGCCCAGGCTGGTCTTGAACTCCTGACCTCATGATCTGCCTGCCTCCCAAAGTGCTGGGATTACAGGCATGAACTACCACACCTGGCCTTAAAATCTGATATCTAACAGTTTTAAATCATTTTTTGAAAAAATAAAACTTCTGCGAATAACAATTAAAATGATAATTATAGAAAAGGCATTTTGAGAGATTACAGATCCAATGCTGAGTTTATTTATTTATTTATAGACAGAGTCTCACTCTGTCACCTAGGCTGGAGTGCAATGGTGTGATCGTGGCTCACTGCAACCTCTGCCTCTTGGGTTTAAGTGATTCTCTTGCCTCTGCCCCCGGAGGAGCTGGGATTACAGGCACATGCCACCACACATGGCTAATTTTTTTTTTTTTTGGAGACGGAGTCTCGCTCTGTCACCCAGGCTGGAGTGCAATGGCTCGATCTCAGCTCACTGCAAGCTCTGCCTCCCGGGTTCATGCCATTCTCTTGCCTCGGCCTCCCAAGTAGCTGGGACTACAGGTGCCCACCACCACGCCTGGCTAATTTTTTTGTATTTTTAGTAGAGACAGGGTTTCACCACGTTGGCCAGGCTCGTTTCGAACTCCTGACCTCAAGTGATCCGCCCGCCTTGGCCTCCCAAAGTGCTGGGATTACAGGCATGAGCCACCACGCGTGGCCTGTTTTTTTGAGACAGAGTTTCACTCTTGTTGCCCAGGCTGGAGTGCGGTGGCACAATCTCGGCTCACTGCAACCTCCACCTCCCGGGTTCAAACAATTCTCCTTCCTCAGCCTCCTGAGTAGCTGGGATTACAGGCGCCTGCCACCACATCTGGCTAATTTTTTGTATTTTTAGTAGACACACGGTTTCATCATGTTGGCCAGGCTGGTTTCGAACTCCTGACCTTAGGTGATCTGCCCGCCTCAACCTCCCAAAGTGCAGGGATTACAGGCATGAGCCACTGTGCCCAGCCCAATGCTGAGTTTCATTAAAGAAACAAAATGGAGCTATTTTCCATAGGTTTGTAGTCAATTTTAGCCTTTTTAAACTTTTTATAAGTGATTTCAAGGAGGGCTTCTGGCTGCATTTTGGAGGTATGCATTTATAACTCGCTTGAAGAAACTTTATTCCTACAGTAGCTTTCATTTAAGAACAACGGAAGACCCCTCTTGGGTCATGATCTCGTATGATAATTAAAAGTAACATTCAAAAAGGACCTTTATGTTTTAACCTGAAATTCCCTAACAGACTGCTACTACATGAATGTACAAGGTATAGCCAGGACAAAGGAGGGAGGGAAATGGAGGTTGACCTAAACTTACAAATATTAACTTAAAAAAATAAAATTGGGAGACAGGTTATTGCAGTGAGCAAACAAGAATGCACCCATGAGTCAGACGTTTACGTTGTTTTTAGTGAAACAGTAACATTCAAAAGCAATGGTATGAGGAGATGGGAACAGAATCAATAAATAACTTGTACAGGTTTTCTGCATGTAACCAAAATACCTGAAACAACAATAAAATCATTTATTCTGATCCCTTGTCTCTTCTTAAACCTTTGTAACATATTTCAAAAAGTTTGTCTAGAAGACTGAGGTGTGTCACATTCCTTGGGAAAAACCCAAGAGCTTTCTGCTGCTCCCAGTTTCTCCCGGTTTGCTAAGTCTGGGAGATACAGAACACTGCCCTTTGGCCAGAGTCCTGAATCCCAATGAAGGTTAAGCAGGAGTTTGAGCGGGTGACTTACTGTATGGCTGAGAGCTGAGGTGAGGGGGCTGGACAGGAACCACCTGCGTGGCTGGGCCCAAGGACGAAGGCTCATCGGCAGCAGTGCCCGACTGCTGGAAGGCCATATCAATCTCTTCATCTGTCAGTCCTGGGGAGAAGAGGACATCATTACAGGTGAGTACCTTTTGCCAGTGTCCATAGCTGCAACAGAATCTTCACTGAGCAAAGACCTTTACAGCCATAGAATGCTTCGCATCCTAGTAAGTTGCCTCCCCGATTTCAGATTCTCCGGAACCTCTCTCAGTTGCAATTTAACCTTAAGCGACAGAATATTAGCCTCAACACTGCTTCCAAATGTGGCTCATTCAATTTCCTTAATTTATCCTTGAGTTTATTGCTGCTTTTGAAGTCGCTCCGTACTGCAATTCTCCATTCTTCCCCCGAAAACAGATACCATCAACTGCAAATGTGGCTCATTTTAATCTGTAATGGTGTTAAAAAAAAGAGGGGAAAAAACTAACAATAATGCATGAAAACAGACAGGGAAACAAAAAACTAATTATTGGGTGAGACGACTAATTAGTCTAGATCGTTTCTGAAGACGGGAATAATTTGCTTTATTTTATGACAAATGCAGAAATAAAAAGAAAAATCAGGACTGACTGTGATTAGTATGAATGGGATATAGAATGTAAAGAAGAAAATAAAACAAGAAAACAGATCAAAACAAGGCCAGGCCCAAACTTTCAGATGATTATTACTCTAGCCTATCATACGCTGCCTGTATTGCCTTTGGCTAGTTTTTCTTTTCCCTTTTGTAAATCCTCCCAACACTCTAAACCACACCACACATGGGACATCAGGAAGTAGCAGGGCGCCATCTGCAGTGGCTATGCCATGGGGAGAGGATTTGCCCACAGAAGAATAAAAGGCAAATGAAAACCCATAAAGGCCGCATTTCCAGTGGGGTCACAGCTGGGATATTTCTACCGGGTCTGAGCCAATTTGGGACACTGACTCTTGGGAGGAGGAAGAGAGCCCCAAGCCACCCAAAGAACAGAACGAAATGTGGCGCTCAAGTATGAAAGGAGTGGTCGCACGGTGCCAGCTCAGGAAGTAGCTGTGTGTACAGAGGTGCTGCAGCTGCTGAGAGTGGGAAAAGCAGGTGGGAGGTCACTGCTAGTCTGCAAAAGACCACTCGGCCGGCCTGTGCTGTTCCGGGAATCCCAACATCCAAGCAAGCCACAACACAGAGCTTTTAAACTAGAGCCGAGAGCTTTTCCACATCTGGTCAGCAGCTCTCCATTAGAGGCCCACAGCATGGTATATTTGCCCCTGGGGGTAGATGAAGTACAAGGAGGTTCTGAGGGATCAGCATCTTCAAAAGCATGGTGCCTCATACTCTGTGCCTAGGGGCTAATAGATGGTGCACATTAATGCTTTAAAGCACAGCTCTGCCCTGCACCATACTGGCATGTGAGCTGACTGCAGCCACCCCTCAAACTTTTCATGCCCTACCACAGCCGGTCAAAGGAAAATGCCCAAACTTTTCCAAACAGCTCTAGACTCTTTTTTCCCTTCTCTGTGCTGAGGATTTGAGGACTGTCCCCATTTAAAACTGCAGCTGTTCCCCTCTTTACCCTCTTCACACAGTGGAGCTGGCCAAGGGCAGGCACGGCCACACCACTGGGAAGTCTGAAGAGCCACCGGGTTGCCCTGATAGCTCCATGCTCTCAAAAGATTGGTGGGCTGGATGAAAATGCTTCCAGGGTTCATAGCACATCACGTACCACCTTCCGAAGACAAAAGCTGAAGGTCAGTGGAGTGGAGCTAGAGAGGGGGTGCTTGCTGCAAAGGGACTGCTTTACCCATAATTTCACCTCCCGAGAAGAACAGGGACGGGACCAACAGGCACGCCAGGCAACAACAGAGAATACACCCGCCCTGAGTTTGTGCCTGTCGGGTTCCAGCTTGTGTAGTGACTGCCGATCGCTCCTACTAAATAAGAAGGGGAACCCCTTTTGGAGCCGTAGTGGGAAAGGCATTGTTTTAACCAGTTCATAATCAGCCATTAGAGAAGCAAGCAGCATCTGCGACGTCAGCACAGGCTGATGGTCACTGGTACACTACGGAATTTTATAAACCTGGTGGTTCGTGTGCCTTGTCAGCCGCTGGCTGCAAATGAGGATAATTTTCCCAAAAGGAGCATTCAGTTGCGTTCTCATTTTCCCTTTTGGCTCTTTCAAATATAAACAAGTACAATAATGTTTAACACTGGGGAAATATACAGTAAGCTACAGGCTGTGCTGCAGCCCTGAGAGCCGGAGCTGGTTAAAGGGACAGGACTCCCTGCCCGTAGTTCTGCCCTCTGGCCCTGAGCTTTTATGAAGCCTATTTTCCTAATAAAACATGTTCCTCGCATTATCGCAGCCGAGCCCACTAGTGAGACCACAGTTGAAAGGGCATCAGTACTTCCTTCCAAGCTCTTGTTTTTCAGAGACCTTATCATTTGAGGCTCAAAATTTATATTGGCTGAAATTCTGATATCCCTGGTTCTCTGGAAGAGTCAGGATTTTGATTTAGTTATGGGAAATGAATCCTTTCTCTTCTTTTAAAAAATAAGCGTTTTAACAATCTCACGGAATCATATTCAGCACTGGGCCATTATCCCGGTCACTGCCCTTGTTTAACAGATAAGAAACCTGAGGCCCAAGGAGGGTAAAAACGATGCCCCACATCCTACTTGTAGAGAGTGGTGATGCGATGGGCACCCAAGGCTCTCCGTCTTCAGCCCAGTGACTTTCCACTACACCAGAGTCACAGAACATCAAATGGCAGACTCAAACTATGTCCTAGGTCTTCAGTCTTGTTAAAGAGCTTCAGAGAAGGAGTACATTTTCTTCTCCCTACCCCGCCACTCTCATCTACAGGAAGGAGTCAGTGAATATTGCTTTGGGGCTACATTGAAACAACACAGGAACTTAACCCCTGGCTCCTATCTGTAAATGATACCTGGACAGCTTTTTGAACAATACTAGGGTGAAAAAGATAGAATGTCCTCGTCTTGTTCTCGTTCTAATATTCTAACCCCAAATCAAGTCCAAATGCCTGTCACAGACTTCCCTGGGTGTCATCTTCCTCTGCAATGTCCCCACCTTAGGCAGAGCTGGCCGGCTTCAGGACTGCATTTACAGGACTCAGGTGATTCATTTGGAACTTAGGGAGACTGAGTGGGAACACCCACCTGTCTCCAGATCACAACTAGTTATCTGCCCAGTCATTGGCTCTTGGTGCTGTGATGACCCTGCCCTCAGGGTCAAAGTGCTGCCATGGAGCCAACATAGGACATCCAGGTGCCCTAGCCCCATCCTTCCCACCCCTGCCAAGACAAACTGCTGAGCTTAGATTGAGACCTTGCAGAATCCAAAAGGTTAAAAGGAATAATAAAGGAAACTGCCAATTGTAAGTGAATTATATTTGGCTCTGAAAGCTGAGGCACAGGCTATATTATAAAAGGCATCTCTCTTTGCGTTGTTTACCATTACCCTGACTAATGCAGACCTTTTTTTTTTTTTTTTTTTTGGTTTTAAATAATCTCATGCAAATTAGACACACACACTTCCTTCCAGTTGATTGCTATCTGCAAGGAATAATCTAACCGCAGAGGGACGGAGCAATGGCTGAGCCGGCAGAGAGCTGGAAGCAAAGGGCTTCACCATCCTGCAAGCCTCCTCCCTCCTCTATTCATCTAAGTCTTCCTTTAGCTGCTACCTTTGGAAGAATTGTCAATTTTAATAAAGCCCCAAATGTTCTTTTAGTTGAGGCATCAATATGCATTACCTGATACCACTAGCACCAAGCCTTTAGATGTTCTTCCTATAACTTCTTTTCTGCCACTTGGTGATTTTCAAGAGCTACCAGCTCCCCAACCCCCAACCACCCAGTCTACAGCACTGACAATTAAAATATATTATTGATAGAGAATAACACTAAGAAATTCCCATTCAGTTGCTCTCTCCACTCACTAGCTCTAGTCAGAAGGAGGAGAAAGGGACGGAGGAAGCTTCTCTGAGAGGAGGGGAGGCGAAGAGGGTGTGGGCTGATTCTGACAGGTCAAGAGGCCACTTCATCTTTTCACATCATAGATGCCTGATATGCAAAACTGAGAGCTCTCAATTCAAACCAAACTCTCTGAAGGAGGATTCCATGTGCCCAGAGTAGGGGCGGACTTCTTGTTCTCTCAGTTTTCTAGAATCTACTGGCAAAAACCTCCGGAAGAGCTCCCCGGACCAGGAGATGACTCCTGCCCTTGTGTAGGAGCTGGGCCAAGCATCTCTTCTCCAGGGTGGGCTTTTTTTTAAAAGGACAGAACAAGAGAGCTACATCCTATTGATTAATAAAAGCCGGGTGTCACTGCTGCCGCGTCAGACCTGCATGGCCGCAGGGCTGCCATACTTGCCTATTTTTATCCCCTAGAAGATAAACAAATTTGCTTTCTTTTTCTCAAGGTTTCTGTTCAAATGCAAACAAAACCGAACTGATTGACTTTGTGAGCTGCAGGGTACTGGCTGTGATTGTGATGCCCTAGGGTTCTTTCCCACGACTCAAACCAGGGACCCGGAAGGGCTGTCTTTTCTCTGCGGGACAGGCCGTGCAAGGGCTTCTCAGGATAAGTAACCTCAGCACTGTCCCCAGTGACCGCTGGGCACGGCCACGGGGCCTGGCCCTGTGCAGGTGAAGCAGAAAGACAGATGACAGAAGACAGCAGTGTTCTCTTCATCTTTCAGGTCAAACAACAACCAGGACGGAAGGGTTAGGAAGAGTTTGAAAATAAGCAAGGTAATGAACTCCTGCCAGCGCCTTCCTGCTCAGCCCTAGTTTTATTATAAAAATGTGGCGTCTGACTGGGATCATGGGAACCGGGCCAAGGGGCCAGCGGCAAAGGGTGGCAGTCAAGGGCTGGTCACTGAGACCTCTTCCTCCCCGCTCCACAGCCCCTCTATTTCTAGGACTTGGCCAATTCATCTGGGACTCACAGACACTGAGAGGGGGTCACCTCTCTCAGAACAACTAAGTTATCTGCCCCGGCACACTCTGGCAGGAGATGAGGCAGAGAAGACAGTTGGCTAAAAATACTCCCCAAATTAAAAGAAAAAATCAACTCTCTCAGAAAAGGTTCAGGGAGGGGAAGGGGAAAAGGGTATTTTTATTTTATTTTATGAACATTTTGTTGGAACAGTAGAGTACAATAAGGACTCTCAGAGCCTCTAAAAGTCGTGGGATGACCTGGAGACCCCTATTTCCCAGTGCCTTGTATAAAATTGAATTTTTTAAACATAAATTACACGTAATGACGACACTGTAAAAACTAACAGTAATGGAAAGCTGTGCTGTATTTCATTAGCCTGTATTATTCCGTGCCACCTGATCCAGCCGGGCCTTGTTTATGAGTTAGTGTGTTAGCAGATGCCGATGGAAGCATTTGCTTCGACCTTGCTCTTCTCATTGGGGCATGAAATTACGACGGCAGCACCTTGATATTACAGCCATAAATACAGTAAACTGCAAATTTAAGCCAACGGCTCCTATTGTCTCTGAACATAAAGCTGATCGGTATTTATTTAAAAGGAGAACAAAAAAAATATTATATATCACCTTGTTTATGGGGCCTCCCCCACCCACTTTCTTATCCCCTCCCCCAGCCCCCCAACCTGTCTAATTCACTTGGTTAAAATATTAAGCAAATAAGCCAAACACTTTTTCCTCCACTGATTAACTATTCCCAAGCAGTGAAAACAGTTTCTGAGAAAACTAGTTCCAAATGTCATTACCCTGAATGAAAGAGTTTTTATAAGAATTGATCTGATGGGGAGTGGCGGGGGGCTGGTTCCCATTATCTTAATATTGATATGTAAATTCAAGAACAAGACCTGAGACTTTTCCTTCTCCTTAAAATGAGGGAAGTTCAAACAACAGGAGAAAAAGTTGCTGATGATGTCCTGAAGCTGAATGTCCTCTCGGTATCCTTCTAGAAATCGTTAGGCAGAAACATTATTTCAAAAAGCAGCAAAACACTGCCTCCTGCCACCTAAGGAAAGAAAGAAAGATATCTAACCAAGAAGATAATTCTCAGCTCAACACAGAGAGCTGGGGCACCTCTCATTAAAACTTGCACCAATCCCTCCTTATCCCAGTGAACCATAAAGACAATATATCCTTTAAATACATTAAATGTGGAAGAAAAATAAACACAAAGACAAAAGGACACTGGATATCACCCAGCCACGTCTCCCAGTATAAATCACTGAGTAAAAAGGCCAGTGCAAAATGTATTTCACTGCTAGCTGAAAGACTGAGAAACTGGCAGGCTTGTTCCACTTGAAGCCTAAAGAGAAGGCAGGTCTGCTTTCCTAATGTCAACAGAAGAGGCAAAGAGGGATGTAAAAACTCAACCAAGTCCAAGTTTGGAGGTTTCAAAGGGCTAGTGGTGGAAACCATGGAACAACAGCAGGCAAGCTCAGAAGCCACTATCAGTGAAACACACAGAAGGCCATTTGAGCACTGAATTAAATGCGAGTTTGGGGGAGCAGTTTAATTCCAAAGCGGACAGGCTGGGTTCACGGAGTCCAGTGCTCAGCAGTTTCAATGACACAGCCAAATCAACCAAGATCGAAAGTTTCTGTACATTTACTTTTGATAGGTTATTCCACAAAGCAGACGTACTCCCTTGGAGCCCTAAATTATATCAGACACACCAGTCATTGAGCTTAGCTCCTTCCGCATAAGGAGGAAACTTTCCTATAAAATTTATTGAGCTTCTCTGGGGAGTAGTATAACTGGTGAACAAGACAGAAGTGAGCTGCCCCTCTGTGTAACACAAATTGAGATCTCTCATATGAAAGACTGGGAGGGTTTCCAATCAGCATCCGTGATGTCTATTTTTAGATCTATATAATCTAAAGGATTTTTTTTTCTTTTTTCTTTTAATCCCTCTCTGCTAAGTTAGAAACAAAAACAAAGAGAAGTTATTTTCGATATTTGATCAATTCCAGAGGATTAATAGCAGTTAATATATAGTTATAATGGTTATTAATATAGTTGCGGCTGCCACAGACAGCAGGTCTTTGGCATCAGGTAGAGAAGTCAGCCCTTCCCACAGTATACTAAGTAGGTCCTAGGGAAGAAACTGTGTCCCTAAAGACCAAGCGGATGGTAATCAGGAATCTCTGCTCCTTAAATGCCAAGTAAGCCAAACGTGTGTTTGTGCATGCGTGGAAAAGTCAAATTGATAAACACTTTTAGTGATACTTAAATCTTGCTCCTGTTTCAGAAGAGGTCATGAAGGGTGGTTTAAAAAAAGGAATCAACTTGCCTTTGACAACCAAACACAGAAATTCAGAACTGCAAGAAAAATTGGAGTTTATCTGACTTCTCTCCTGTTCTTTTCCTTTTCTTCCTTCTGTTTTATAGATCAAGAAAAAGGGACAGAGAGAGGGGACAGGGACTTGCCCACAGCCCGTGTGAGCCCCAGAACTGGATTCTCACACGGGGCTCTCTGTGCTGGGCAGGGGCAGGGGGCAGGGAGCATGGGCAGCCTGACACACCTGCTGCCCCCTGCGACTTGACACAGTCTGCATATTTTAAATAAGCGAACTCTCAGAATCAACACCCCCAAAAGAAGAAAGCCAGAGAGAACATCGGGAGCATTGGGGAAAACTAACATTGGGGAAAGGTACAGAGAAGTCTATACACACACACACACACACACACACACATTGTGTATATACCTGAAAGAAAAGGAGGACAGGAAACTGGTAATACTGGTTATAGAGAGGACTAGTCTAGTCGCTGGCGAACAGAGATTGAAGAACACTTTTCACTGCATAGCCTTATGAATTTTGTTCCCTGTTAATAGATTTCTGATTCAAATAGATAAATTTAAGAACAAAGAAAATATTTGGGGAAAACTAACCAACCAACCAGACTTGATCCTTAACAAAATCACTTACAATGGTTAACCCCATTTTCTGGAAGAGAAAAACCAAGACAGAAAAAGATACAAAGCCAAGCCTGGGAGCTGGGATTATAACAGAAAGACGTCCACAATTTCTAACTTCTTGCTTAACCCATTGTGGCTGCGACCACAGCAGCCAAGTACAAGGTGGCTTTTTTTTTAATGTGTTTTTAAAAGGCAGACATCTGTTCTATTTTGACACATCCTGGCTGCCCAAATGTTTCTTTCAGCTCTAAATATTTGCTTCACCAATGGAAATGTTTCCATCACTGCAACAAAACAAACATTTGCTTTGGGATGGGAGGGCTAGCCATACGCTGTCTCATATGTTCTTTGAAACAGCCTGATTTGGGAAACAACTCCACTATAGGACACAAATCAAGGTGGAGATTTTTTTGTTCCTTTAAGAAAACCTTATCACAAGAGTTTGGTGCACTAGAGCACACTCTTTAGTCACTCAGCTGGATGTTATAAATGTTCCTTTGGGGTTTTCTTCTACATCTTGAATCTTAAGCGTGTGATCAGAAGGTCTATTATTTGGCATTCGGCTTACTTCCTGAAGATTTCAGCTACCATGCAGCCATCAGATGTTCTTGCAAGTCCTCACATTAATCTGATATTAACACATGAAAACATGCTATGTCCTAATAGGTCAATACATAAATTACTTTGTCACCACCTAGTCGTGTAGCTCAAATGAATCTGGTATTGGTTGCTACTGTCAACATTATTAGTATTGAGATAAATATGTAGCACTCAACCAAATCCATAAATATTTGAGTGCTTATTTTGCTAGGCAGTGTAAGAGTGCAAGATCTCATTTTCCCTACCCTACCTCATTTCCCTACCTGTTAAATGGGAGCCTCCCTAGGACCCCTTCCTCCCAGTTTCTTATGTTGAATGAGTTTTGTCTGTTTCTCTGTCTACAATGCATAATAGGTACAGTATATAGAATAATATAGATACATATAGACATAACAAAATAACATGTCAACTGCAGAAAACATGGAAAATAAAGAAAAGCACACACACACACACACACACACACACACACAAATCATTCATATTTCCACTCTTCACTCAAAGTAATGGCCAAGTGTATTAAGCCCACGTGTAGCAGAGGGTTTTAGTTCTTTACATCTTTAACTCTTTGAGCTCCATGCTAACCCTGTGCAGGCCCGCCGAGGGGCACGACACAAGGTTTGCAGGCCCACAGTTTTGTTTGCAGGCTCACGGTTTTGTTTGCAGGCTCACAGTTTTGTGGCACCTCCGAGCAGTGCCAGAAGTAGGCACTTGATTCTCCCCATTTACAGGGGAGGGGCCTGAGGCTCACAGACATGAACTGGCCTATCTGAGCTCCCTCTGCTGCAGGGTGGAGGGCCGGGCTCGGACCCCAGGCCCAGGCTCCTCAGCACTACTCTATACAGCATGGGGCGGGGGGTGGAATATTCCAAATCTCATTCAAGCTGAAAGGTAACACTGACATCTCTGACTTTCAGCTTATCATTCAGACGTATTGGCAAAGTTATTAAGACTGGATTTCTTCAAATTAAAAACTGCTTTTAAACATGAGGATGGCCAATGCCAGTGAGGGTGCCGTGGAAGAGCAACTGAGAAACTTTGGAAGACACTTCAGCACTCTATCGCAAGAGTTTTAAAAATGTTCATACCTTTGACTCAATTATTTTGCTTCTAAGAAATAATAAAATAATGTAGTAAAAGACTTATGCAGAAAGACGGTTCATCAGCCGGGCGCGGTGGCTCACGCCTGTAATCCCAACACTTTGGGAGGCCAAGGCGGGCAGACTGCTTGAGCTCAGGAGTTTGAGACCAGCCTGGGCAACACAGTGAGACCCCCATCTCTACAAATAACAACAACAACAAAAACCCTACAAAAATTAGCTGGGCATGTGCTAATTTTTGCACACCTGTAGTGCCAGCTACTTGGGAGGCTGAGGTGGGGACTGCTTCAGCCCAGGAGGTTCAAGGTTTGAATTCAACTTACCCTCTGAATTCAACTTACACTTGCTCAGCAGGGGAGAGAGGGAAATTACACTACACCTGGTGGGGGTGGGGACAGGCTCACCATTTCACTCCACAAGTGCTGCATCTTCCAGTGAGCACAAGACGGGATGTTTGAACCCGCTGTGCCCTCATTACCTCATTCCCACACACCCTTGCAGTCTGAGCACTGTGTCACAGGCTATTCTCCCCCACACGGCTTGGCACTCGTATGCGATGCAGACTATGTCTTCTGGTATTAAACCAAAGATCTGTTTCAGTGTGAAGGAAAATGTGGGCTCTACTGGACTTACTGAGAGAACACCTTTTCTAAGGGATTTTTAACAATTATTTTAAAAATTAATATTTAAAAAAATATTTGTATTATATAAAGTTCTAAAGATATAAAAGGGTATACAGTAGCCCACCCTTATCTGTGGGGGGATTCATTCTAAGACACTCAGTGAATGCCTGAAACTGCAGATAATACAAAATTCTATACATTCTATGCACAAATTTTTTTTCCTCTTTCACAATTTCATGGATAGATTTGTTCGTACCATAGATTTTTAGCAACCTCAGCATATGATTTTTTTTTTCTTTCCTTATTAAGTCAAGAGCATTCTCCATTTCACTTAAAGGAAGCACTTTACGGCTTCTCTTTGACATATCTGAATTGCCAGCATCACTACTCTTGCACATGGGGACAGTATTAAGTAACATAGAGCTTACTTGAACACAAGCACTTGGATACCATGACCATCGATCTGATCACCATGAGGGCTACTAAGTGACTGCCAGGTGGAGGCGTCCACAGCGTGGATAAGCTGGACAAAGGGATGATCCACATCCCAGGTAGGAGAGCAAGAGATTTCATCAAGCTACTCAGAATGGCACACAATTTACAACTCATGAATCATTTATTTCTGGAATTTTCCATTTAAACATTTTTAGACTTTGGTTGATCTCGGGTACCTGAAACCGTGAGAGGCAGAATATGGATAAGGGGGACCACCTTATTGTGAAAAGTCAGTCTCCTTCCCACTCCTGCCACCCTGTTACATCCTCCAGGGGCAACTGCTGCTAAAGTTTCTTGTATAAAAAGCATACACGTAGCTGGGCACAGTGGTGGACACCTATAATCCCAGCTGCTTGGGAGGATGAGGCAAGAAGATTACTTGAGTCCAGGAGTTCAAATCTAGGCAACATAGTGAGACTCCATCTCTCTCTTTTTTTTTTTTTTTTTTGAGACGGAGTCTCGCTCTTTCACCCAGGCTGGAGCACCGCGGTGTAATCTCGGTTCACTGCAACCTTAGCCTCCTGAGTTCAAGCAATTCTCTACCTCAGCCTCCCGAGTAGCTGGGATTACAGGCATCCACCACCACGCCCGGCTAATTTTTTCGTACTTTTAGTAGAGACAGGGTTTAACCATCTTGGCCAGGCTGGTCTTGAACTCCTGACCTCACAATCTACCCGCGTTGGCCTCCCAAAGTGCTGGGATTACAGGCATGAGCCACTGCGCCCGACCAAGACTCCATCTCTTAAAAAAAAAAAAAAAAAGCACATGTGTGTATACATATGTGTGTACATCTGTATGTATATTTTAATACAAATGATAGCATGCTATACATGCGGTTCTATACTTTGCTATTTTTAATGAGGTTATCTTGGAGGATACTCCATATTAGTATCTACAGAACTCTCTCATTCTATTTAATGGCTATATGGTTGGTATGGATGTACTATAATTTATTTAACATCCCATACTGAACATTTACTCCTACAAACAAAGCCATAATAAAGGACCCTAATATACCACTTGTTCATGTGTAACTATATCCCTAGGAATAGACTCAGATGTGTGCAGTTTTAATTTTAATAAGACCTGTCAAACCTTCTTCCAGGTTGTTTCCCACTCACATTCCCTCAACCTTGCCTACATGACGCTATCAAGCTTTTTATCTTTGCCATTCTGAAAGGTTAAAAAATTGTCTCATTATTATTATTATTTTGAGACAGAATCTCACTCTGTCACTCAGGCTGGTGCCATATCGGCTCACTGCAACCTCCGCCTACCAGGTTCAAGCAATTCTCGTGCCTCAGCCTACCGAGAAGGCAGGATTACAGGAGTGTGCCACCAGCCCTAATTTTTGTATTTTTGTAGAGACGGGGTTTCACTATGTTGGCCAGGCTGGTCTCGAACTCCTGGCCTAACGTGATCCATCTGCCTCGGCCTCCCAAAGTGCTGGGATTACAGGCGTGAGCCACCACGCACAGCCTCATAATAATTTTAAGTAAACTTTTGTTGGCATTGAATATATACAGAAAAGCATGCACATTTTAAGTGTACAGCTTAACAAATTTTCCCATAGTGAACACACTTATGTAACTACCACTCAGATCAAAAAATAGAGTAACAACCTCTAGCAACATCCCTCGTCTCCTCCCAGTCACCACCTAACTTCTAATACCACAGATTCACTGTGCTTGCTTTTGAATTTTATATGTGTGGGATAATATGGAAAGCACTATTTGATAAACGGCTCCTTTTGTTCAACATTATTCTAGTGAGAGTCATCCGTGTTGCTGTACGTAGCCACAGTTCATTCAAATTGTTGTATTGTATTCTTATACAGTAAAAGAATGTATCTATTTCCAGTTTTGGACCATCTATGAATAATGCTGCTATCAACATTCTTAGATATATTTTTTGAGGGGAAATGCTCGATCATAGAGTGCACATCTTCTCAGCTTTAACAGATACTGCCAACAATGTCCAAAATGGTCACAGCAATTCACACTCCCACCAGCAGAGTAGGAGAGCTCTGGCTGTCCCACACCCAGCAGCAAAGTTCTCAGTCTTTTCCATTTTAGTCATTCTGGTGGGTGTGAAGGATAGCACATTCTGATTTCCATTTGCATTTCTCTGACAGCGAATGAGACTGAACACTTTTTGTTTGTTTATCGTCTTCAGTGAGTACAGCGTTCTACGTAGTAAGGCAAGTTTGTTCATTGTGTTGTTGGAATCTGGATTGCTCTGTCTGTTTGTACTATCAAACGTGGAGAGAGAAGTTTTGAAACGCCCCATGAGGATAGATTTGTCCAGTCCTCCTTCCAGGTCTGTCCGGGTTTGCTTTACGTATATAGAAGTTATGTTTATTAGGTGTGTAAGTATTTTGAAATGTTCATCTTGTTGGTGATTGACCATTTTATTATTCTGAAATTTTTCTATCTCTGACTCTACTTTTGTTTGTTTGTTTTGAGATGGGGTCTTGCCCTGTTGCCCAGGCTGGAGTTCAGTGGTGCGATCTCCACTCACCACAACCTTCGTCTCCCAGGTTCAAGCGATTCTCCTGCCTCAGACTCCTGAATAGCTGGGATTACAGGCATGCACCACTGCATAGAGACAGGGTTTTGCCATGTTGGCTAGGCTAGTCTTGAACTCCTGACCTCAGGTGATTCACTCACCTGGGCCTCCCTAAGTGCTGGGATTACAGGTGTGAGCCACCGCGCCTGGCCTTCTGACTCTACTTTTAAGACCACCTTGTCTGGTATTAGTACCGAGTTTCTTGTGGTTAGTGTTTGCATGGTATATGTTTTTCCATCACTTGACATTTAATTCTTAAATATCTTTATACTAAAGTTGTGTCTGATGCAAGCATCAAGTCTTCTAAATCTAATCTTGACCAACCACTTTTAATGGAGTATTTACTCCATTTATATTTAACGTAAATGCTGAAATTTGGGGGTTTATATCTTTCATATTACAATTTGTTTTCCTTTTGACCTGTTTAGTGCTCTCTTTTCTCTCCTGTCTTCGTTTTAATTCAGTTTTTCCCTTTTCTCTACTGCAAAGTTACTATCTTTTCTTTCATAGTTAATACACAGCTTGGAAAAGACACTTCGCTCTTTCTCTTCAAACTTTCATCTTCTCATTTTAGCACCCATCAATGGAACTTGTCTGCAACAATAATTACTGGATGTTTGCCTAATGGGAGATCCTCAATTAAGAGTGAAAGGGATTCTGAGACTAAAACACTTGCGAACCAATGCCCTAGACATCACAATATATCCTTTACTTACTATAGTGTGATATAAATGAGAAATTTTACCATTCCCCCAAAGATCCTCGCACATATAACACTTTCCCTCCACCCCTCCTTTCGTGTACTGGCATGCATTTCAACTATAATGTATGTTAAAATCCATAAGAAAGACATTCTTATTTTACACAGTCAATATTCACTGATATGTGTCCTTTTATTTGTTCTTCATTCTTTCCTGCATTTCTATGTTTCCATGTAAGATTATTTTCTCTCTGCCTGAAAACTCCTTTAGTGTTTCTTTCAGTACAGTGTGCTAGTGATGACTTTTCTCTTTTTGTCTGCCTGGAAATGCTGTATTTTCCTTCACTTTTTAAAGACATTCTGTTATGAAATAATTTCTGATTTACATAAAAGCTGCTGAAAGCATAGTACAAAGAATTCTCATATATCTTTCACCCAGGTTCTTTAAATGTTAAATTCATCACATTTGTTTTATTATTCTCTATTCATCTGTCTATACGATTATTTTCCCTGAACTGTTTGAGACTAAGTTACAGACATCACACCCTACCCCTTAAATATTTCAGTAAGCATGTCTTGATTTGGGTGGGAGTGGGGGAAGCTCATGCTTGTATAGAACCACAGCTTGTATATAACCACAGAATAATTATCGAAATCAAGAAGTTAACAATGTTACATTTATATCTGTAGCTCAGATCTTTCCTCTGAACTTGATTCATAATATCCCTCTGCCCACCTGATACCTCCACTTGGATGTCTGATATCTCAAACTTGATATGTCTAACACTGAACTCCTAATCTTGCCCTAGCAAACTGCTCCATTCCTAGTTAATGACAACTCCAAACGTCTAGTCACACAAGGCCAAAAACCTTGGAGTCATCCTTAATTTCTACTTCTCTTTCGTATCCAGATCCAACAATTCAGGCTATTCTATTGGATTTACTTCCAAAAAATATCCAGGGAATCTGAGGCCATCTTAATACTAGACTAGTCTCCCAGCTTCCACCCTGGTGATCCTATTAAACCTTACATCAGATGGTATCACTCCTTGCTTAAAACACTGATGATTTTCCATTTTACTCAAAGTAAAACCAAAGTCCTCACCAAGACAATGTTGCCCTGCACAACCTTACTTCCTGTGAACACTGTGACCTCGTCTCTCATTGTTATCCACCTGGCCTACCATTCTTGTTCCTGGAATTTGCCAGACACACTTCCTCTTCAAGCTTCTGCATCGGTCATTCCCTTTTCCTGAAACTCTTTCTACGCAGAAATCTGCATGGTTTGCTTCCTCGTTGTCTTCAAGTTTTTGCTCAAAATGTTATCTTAGAGGGGCCTTTCCAAACCATCCCATTTAAAATGGCAAATTCCTAAGAAGAATCCTCTATTGCTCTTACTCAACTTATGTTTATATTTTGTTCTATTTACTGCCTTCTCCCTCCCACTCTACCATTACATTTGGGGTTATTTTATTCACTGCTATGTTCCTAGTACCTAAAACACATAGGTTCTACTGGCACCTAGTAGGTATTCAATAAAAATGTGTAAAAAGTCAGGCGTGGTGGCTAATACCTGTAATCTCAGCACTTTGGGAGGCTGAGGCAGGAGGCTCACTTGAGTACAGGATCAAGATGGGCCTGGACAACATAGTGTGACCTCACCTTTTTTTAAAAAATAGCTGGGTGCAATGGTGTATATTTGTAGTCTCAGTTACTAGGGAGGCTGAAGCAGGAGGACTGCTTGAGCCCAGGAGGTCAAGGCTGCAGTGAGCCATGATTGCACCACTGCACTCCAGCCTGGGTGGCAGAGCAAGACCCTATCTCAAAAAAATAAAAATAAAAATAAAAATAAAAATAAATTAGTAAAAAATTAAAAAGTGTAGAAAGAAAAAAATAAATGGAAAACCCAAAATGTAAAAAGTAACGTTCAGGTTTTGGGAGGTCCGGAAGGGCATGGAGAAAAATCAGAGTCCTACCTTCTTGATTCCCTCTTTGCCCCTGAAATATCTCCTCAGAATCTCCAAGGATGCCCAGAGGTAAGTATAAAAACTGTTACCAGGCCAGGCGTGGTGGCTCATGGCTGTAATCCCAGTACTTTGGGAGGCCAAGTGGGGCAGATCACTTGAGGTCGAGAAGTTCAAGACCAGCCTGGCCAACATGGTAAAACTCCCGTCTCTACTAAAAATATAGAAATTAGCTGGGCATGGTGGCAGGTGCCTGCAGTCCCAGCTACTCAGCAGGTCGGGGCAGCAGAATCACTTGAACCTGGGAGGCAGAGGTTGCAGTGAGCTGAGATCGTGCCACTGCACTCCAGCCTGGGCTACAGAGTGAGACTCCATCTCAAAACAAAACACAACACAACAAAACAAAATGCCTGTTACCATATATTCACCCCGTACTAAAGCAAAGTAGTTTATTCATCAGCCCCTGATAAGTCTTATACTCTGGAGAGAGTCAGGCATTAGTCTTCTACCCCTGATGTTCCAGCCATCAGAGTAGCTTCTTCCCAACCCCACTATGAGCCTGTCAGTTGTTCTAGGTTATCTCTTCCATCACCAAAGCTCCTCTGTGATCACCCTACGTAGTTTTCTACACCCTAGTTACTTTTCTACAGCAATTATTATCTAGATAATACTCCTCTGGTTGTCAAACATAGATGGCTTTATAACCTTTCTTTTATCTTATATGGTTTTCTGAGGATTTTGATGTTGTTGAACTTTTATTCTCTGCCTTATTCATTACTGTATCCCCAAAACCTAAAATACTGATCAACCCATAGTGGGCATTCACCAAATAACTGTTCAGTGTGTGCATAAATGCGAATAAAGCATACTGGTGCTTCATGGATTGCAGATTTTCAATAGCTATAAGATATGTTTGTAGCACTTGGTGAAAATCCCTTTTTTCCCCTCTTAAAAAAAAAGCTATTTATCATAAAACTCATTATCACTGTCATCATTAACATTTAACATTATTCTTGGAGTTTCATCCTATGTAATAAAGCAGGAAATAAAATGTCTATGAATTAGAGACAAGTTTACAAAATAATAATTGACCATATAGCTATAAAATTTAATTTAATCATAAGAAAGTGGGATGGCAAGATATAGTATATAAAATTAAAAATCAATAGCACTCCTATGTACCAGCAATAATTAAAAAATAAAATGAAGAGAAATTCCTTTCGTAGTAGCCATGAGAAATATAAAATTACTATAGCCTTATAAAATGTTAGATCAGTATAAAGAAATGTTGCAAACAGAAATAAAGGGAGACAAATGAAAAAGCCTTTTCAAATTAATTTATAAGTTTAACACAATTTCAATTAAAAAACCCCAATTATTTTAAATTATCTCAGATGTTCCTCAAGCTTATTTGGGAGAAAGCACAAATAAGAATAACAAGGATCAGTCAGGCATGGTGGCTCACATCTGTAATCCCAGCACTTTGGGAGGCTAAGGCGGGTGGATCACGAGGTCAGGAGTTCAAGACCAGCCTGGCCAAGATGGTGAAGCTCTGTCTCTAATAAAAATACAAAAATCAGCAGGGTATGGTGGCAGGTGCCCATAATCCCAACTACTCGGGAGGCTGTGGTAGAAAACTGCTTGAAACCCGGAGATGCAGGTTGCAGTGAGCCGAGATTATACCACTGCACTCCAGCCTGGGTGACAGAGCCAGATTCTGTCTCAAAAAAAAAAAAAAAAAAAAAAAAAAAGATAACAAGCATCTTCTTAACACCAAGGTCAGAGGCAACAAGAATGGAAACAGGTTTCATTCTGCCCTCGTGGGATTCCAGACTGCTCTTAATTTTCCTCTCCTGACTACCTGCCATGTAGACCTCAAGTTCCAGCCTCAGACGTGGCAACAGCATACATATTTCCCATTGGTTCTGCTTCTCTGGTTGAACCCTTACTAAGACACAGAAGACTGTTCTTTTCCTTTGTAGCTCATATCAATAGGACACTTATTTGTTAATTTATGTGTCAGCTGCTTCCTCCACTAGAAGCATAACGTAGTGGTTAAAAACAAAAATTAGGAAAAAAAGTGGCTTATGTTTCAATCCTGGCTCTGACATTTAACAGCTATGAGTCAGGTCCCTCATCTGTAAAATGGGAATAAAGTTGTTATAAAGATTAAATAAGGTATTACTTTCATAGATCAATACCTGACATATATAAGCAGTATATGAATTTGATGAATAAAAATATAACAAAAATAATGCACTGATAAAAAAGAATAGCTAGGAATGTTCGGTCATCCATTCTGTAGCCTCTTCTGGATATTTAGATAATTCTTTGTTTTTTTTTAAGTGGTTCCTCTAGGGATTACAATATACATTCTTAATGTATCAGTCTATTCTGAATTAATATTATACCATGTTACATATTAAGAACTTTAATATTATACCATGTTACATATTAAGAACTTCAATATGATACATATGATACATAATATGATACACATATAATATGATACATATAATGTATGTACTATACTGTATTATCATTTATATTAATAATACATTTTATTAAGAATCTTGGCCAGGCACAGTGGCTCACACCTGTAATCCCAACCCTTTGGAAGGTCAAGGCAAGTGGATCACCTGAGCTCAGGAGTTCAAGACCAGCCTGGGCAACATGGTGAAACTCTGTCTCTACTAAAAATACAAAAATTAACCAGGCGCAGTGGCATGCACCTGTAATCCCAGCTACCTGGGAGGCCAAGGCAGGAGAATCACTCGAACCCGAGAGGCGGAAGTTGCAGTGAGTTGAGATTGTGCCACTGCACACCACCCTGGGTGATACAGTGAGATCCTATCTCAAAAAAAAACCACAAAAAACAAAGAATCTTAATTCCGTTTATACCCCCTCTGTCCTTTGTGCTCTTGTTGTAAAATGTTCATTACATATAAATATATGAGTATATTATAAATCTAACACTACATTGTTGTTATTGCTTTAGTTAACTGACTTTTACAAAATTGAAGAATAAAAATAAAATAGTATTTTATATTTTCCTATGTATTTAACATTCCCACTGCTCTTTATTCCTTCCTGAGGACCCAAATTTCCATCTAGTATTGTCAGAGGCACGTGAACCAGAACAACTCCATCTTGAATACGAGTTGGGTAAAATGAGGCTGAAACCTACTGGGCTGCATTTCCAAACAGTTGAGGCATTCTAAGTCACAGGATGAGACAGGAAGTTGGCACAAAATACAGGTCATAAACACCTTGCTGATAAGACAGGTTGCAGTAAAGGAGCTGGCCAAAACCCACCAAAACCAAAATGGCCATGAGAGTAACATCTGGTTGTCCTCACTGCTACACTCCCACCAGCGCCAGGACAGTTTACAAATGTCATGGCCACATTGGGAAGTTACCCTATATGGTCTAAAAAGGGGAAGCCTGAATAATCCACCCCGTTTGGCATATCGTCAAGACATAACCATAAAAATGGGCAACCAGCAGCCCTGAGGGCTGCTCCGTCTGTGGAGCAGCCATTCTTTTATTCCTTTACTTTCTTAATAAACTTGCTTTCACTTTGCCCTGCGGACTCGCCCAGAGTTCTTTCTTGTGCGAGATCCAAGAACCCTCTCTTGGGGTCTGGATTGGGTCCCCTTTCCTAACAGATTTCTCTTTCTTATAACAGTATTATCTTCTCTTCAATGGGAAGATCTCACATATTTATTAAATGCATGTCTGTTGGTGACAATTTCTCTCAGCTTTTATAATGTCTTTATTTTTCCTTCATGTTTAATGGATATTTTCACCGTATACAGAATTCTAGATTAAGTGTCTTTTCTTTTGCCATTTTGAGGACATCATTCCATTGTCCAGTGCACAACACTGTCTCTGATTATGAGTCAACCATAATTCTCATCACTGTTCCCTTTTTCTTTAATATTCAGCAGTTTCACCATGATACACCTCGAGGTAATTTTCTTTGTATTTATCTTACTTGTAATTGGCCACACTTCCTGGGCTGCTGTTTGTGTGGGGTTTCTTTAATCAAAATTGGAAATTTCCCAGCCAACATTACTTTAAATATTTTTTTTGCCTCATCCTTCTCTCCTTTTTGGGAGTACTGCTGTCACCCTATGTTAGACAGCTTGATTTTTGTCCTGCAGGTCATTAAGGCTCTGGTCCTATTTTTATTCCAGCTCTTTTTCCTCTCCATACTTCAGTTTGGATGATTTGTTTACCCGTCTTCAAGTTCATTGATCCTTCCTTCTGTTACGCCCAATCTGCTGTGTCTCACCCAGGGAAATTTCAGCGTCAGGTTTTGTGTTTTTCAGTTCTAAGATTTACATTTGGTTGTTTTTCACAACTTCCTTATCTCCACTGCAACTCCTCACCTCTTTACCTTTTTACCTATTTTTTTCATGTAAATTATTTTAACATATTTGTTCATAAAGTTCCTGTTCACCTGTGAATTTGTTTCTATTAACTGACTTTTCATTCAGTAAGGGTCACAGGATCCTGTTTCTTCCCACGTCTAGTAATTTTTAAATTTTATACTGGCTGTTGAAGGTGATAGTTTGTAGAGGCTCCGGGATTCTGTTTTCTTCTGCAGAATTCAGTTTATTCCAGTAGACAGTTAAATCACTGGCAGATCTGGTGTAGACACAATTTTATGCTTTTATTTCTGTTTCGCACTTAGTCCTAGGGAAAATGTCATAGCCCTGGGGGGTAGTATTTGCCCCTAAGGGGTAGCCCTTCTGGGATTTCAAAGCAAAGTCCAAGGTGTTTATCAAATCTCCTCTAACTTGACAAGATTCCAACTCCAAATGTTCTCTCTCCCACAGCAGGCAGCTACTAAAATCTCTGTTGCCATCTGTGGCACTTCCCCTAGGCATGGGCAGTTCAGCAGTTAGTCTAGCATGTGAGAGGTGTTTATGTGTAGTTTGGGGTGATCCCTGGCATGGAGCTCTCCTTTCTAGGATTGCCATCTTCAATTTCCAGACATGCTGACAGTCGCAAAATCCATCCCGATTCCTCAAACCAATATGACACACTTTCTGCTTGAGTTCTGTCTGCCAGCACCTGATGGGCTGGGGAGTGCCTTATAAAGGTGGCTCCCCTGGATGGGGTCTTTCTTTCAAGAACCAAATTCACTCCAATTTCTGCTTGCTTTTGGTGGCACTCCAGTACCTTCAAACTATGCTTTAAAAATATTGTGTTTCGGCTGGGTGCGGAGGATCACCAGGTGAGATCGAGACCACCCTGACTAACACAGTGAAACCCTGTCTCTACCAAAAAAATACAAAAAATTAGCCGGGCGTGATGGGAGGCACCAGTAGTCCCAGCTACTCAGGAGACTGAGGCAGGGGAATGGCATGAATCCGGGAGGCAGAGCTTGCAGTGAGCCGAGATCGTGCCACTGCACTCCAGCCTGGGCAACAGAGCAAGACTCTGTCAAAAAAATAAATAAATAAATAAATATATATATACACACACACACATACACACACACACACACATATACACACACACACACATATATATATGTGTGTCCAAAATTTATTTTTGTTATTGGTGGGAGTATTATTCTGATACAAGCTACTCCATCATTACTGAAAGCCAATAACTTTCAGAATTATTTTTTTTTTTTGAGACAGAGTATTATTCTGTCACCCAGGCTGGAGTGCAGTGCCATAGTCTCAGCTCACTGAAACCTACACCTCCCAGGTTCAAGCAATTCTCCTGCCTCAGCCTCCCAAGTAGCTGGGATTACATGCACGTGCCGCGAAGCCCAGCTAATTTTTGTATTATTAGTAGAGATGGGGTTTCGCCATGTTGGCCAGGCCAGTCTCAAACTCTTGTGATCCACCTGCCTCTGCCTCCCAAAGTGCTGGGATTACAGGCGTGAGCCACTGCACTTGGCCTCAGAATGTTTTTTAAAGAATGATGAAGTGAGCCTTGCTCTTATACATATTAAAGTTGATAATAAGATACAGCAATTAGGCCAGGCGTGGTAGCTCACGCCTGTAATCCCAGTGTTTTAGCAGGCCGAGGCAGGTGGATCACCTGACATCAGGGATTCAAGACCAGCCTGGTGAAACCCCCTCTACTAAAAATACAAAAATTAGCTGGGCGTGGTGGCACCTGTAATCCCAGCTACTTGGGAGACTGAGGCAGGAGAATCACTTGAACCTGGGAAGCAGAGGTTGCAGTGAGCCGAGATAGTACCACACACTCCAGCCTGGGCAACAAGAGCAAAACTCCATCTCAAAAAAAAAAAAAGTACAGCAATTAAAACATTGTGGCACTTGTGTAAGACTGTATAGGTCAATAAAAACAGAATAGATATCCCTGAAAGAGACCTTATAAGTATTAAAATTTAATTTATAATAGAGGAAGCATACTAAACAACTGGGGAGAGAAATGATTTACTCATGTGAAGGACAGTCAGGGAAAAAGTAATGTTTGAAAGGAGCTTCACAGCATTTCACAAATTTCAGGATTAAAGAGTTAAATATAAAAACATAAACCACAAAAACGAAAATGAAATGTGGGTGAATATTTAACATCACTGTTTCAGTGTTTATGGACAAACTATTTCATCTCTTTCCTTAGTTTCTTTCTCAATTGCAAGAAGATAATAAAAAATACTTACCTCATAGGGTTTTTGTGATTAAATAAGGGACTTAGCTTATTGCCTGACACATAATCAGCCCTCAATACATGTTAGCTGTTACTGTAATTATTACTATTTAATAATTATGGGGATGGAATCTCTTACCATAAAAATAATAGAGGAAATATCAGAAGATTGGTAGATCTGATTATGTGAAAATAATCACTTTTATATATTAAAAAATATAAAAGGCAGGGAATGGTAGAGAAAATGTTTGCAAACACGGCCAAGAATTAATATTCTTAATATATAAAGGGTACTTAAAAATCAATAAGTAAAGCACTAATATCCCAATAGAAAATGAGAGGGAGGAAGGACTGAATAAACATTTCTGAAAGTAAACATATTTTAAAAGTTCAACTGTTACTAATCAAACAGATGCAAATGAAAACAATATGAGAAAGCTGTTTTGTTGCTAATTTGTCATTTTTTAGTGACCATACTCAAGTAGCATATTGAGACAGGTACTCTCCTGCCCTGGTGAAGGAGCTACTATGCCCTATTCAGAAAACTATCACTATGTGCCCAGAGTCTTAAAACAATCATATCCTATGAGTCAACACTTCCGCATTTCAGGAATCCATTTTGAGAAAATATCAGACAATGCTATTCACCATTTTTTTTCTATTCCTTTAAACAGAAAACAAGAAAGAAAGAAAATAAATTAAGTGCTCATCTCAAGAAGCTGGAAGAACATCAGAAAAAATCCAAACAAAGTAGATGAAAGGAATTCTGCAGAAGAGTGTTTTAAATTTTCCAAGTGGCTAAATTTTTTTGCAGGGCTTCTTATTGTAAATTTTAGTTTTATTGCCATTTGGTCAGAGAACCAGGAGCTATGTGATTTCTGCCTTTTGGGTTTTATTGATATTTTTCTTTGTGGCTAATTAACAACTTTTTATAAATGTACTATAGGTGTTGAAAAATTAAATATTCTATTTTATGTGTATAAAATACCATTTATTTATAGATATAACAAGTTTATTGTTATCTAATTATTTCATATTCTCATTTATTTTTTGCCTGTGATTTATGAAATTCTAAAGTGTGTTAATATCTTCAACTATGAGTTTGTAAATTCTTCTGTATTTCTAATAGCTGTTGCTTTATATACTTTGAAAGAATGTTTTTCAGTGCATAAAGTTGCAAGAGGATTGTATCTTCTAGGAATGTTGAACTTTGCAATGGTACAAATTGACAATGTATTCTTTTTAATATTTTAAACTTAAATTTCTAATCTGCCTAATATTAATATTGTCAATTTTGTTTCCTTTTTTTTTTTCTTCCTTCCTTTTTTTTTTTTTTCTGGAGACAGGTTCTTGCTCTGTTGTCTAGGAGTACAGCTCAAGCTATCCTCCCACATCAGCCTCCTGAACATGCTGGGACTACAGGTGCACACCACCATGCCTGGTTCATCTTTTACGAATTTTTTTGTTGAGGTGGGGGGGTGGGGAGGGCGGGTCTCATCATGTTGCCCAGGCTGGTCTCGAACTCCTGGCCTCAAGCCATCCTCCTGCCTTGGCCCCCTAAGCTCTGGGATCACTAGTGTAAGCCACTGCACCCAGCCAATTCTTTTTCTTTTGATTTGCATTTGCTCACTGTATCCAGCCCATCCCTTATTTTCAACTTTCTTGTGTTGTTTTATTTGAGTTACGTCTCTTGTTTACGCATAAAACTGGCCTTTGTTTTTTCCTAAGGTTTTACTCACTTTGGGATCTGTCCTTTAACAGGGGATTTCCTGAATCTCATGATTATATATTGTGTGTACCATCTCCTTTTTTTTTTCTCTCCTTTGCAAGTTCTAAGTCCTATTTTCCTCTACGAGTAGACCTAATTTTTCAAAGCTGAGATAATATACATGGTTAAATGTGCAAAATCACACTAATCCTAAGCACAAAGCTTGAAGAATTTGTACATATGCATATACTTGTGTAACAACCACTCAGGTGGAGATCCAGAACATTTCCCAGTACTCCATACGGCATCTACACCCTTCTCCAGAGGGGCCACTATGATATACTCGGATCATCAGCATTCATTTTGCCTGTCCTTGAACTTCATAAAAATATATTTATTCTTTTATATCTGGCTTCTTTGACAGAATTCTTTAAGACTCACTCATGCAGCGGCACTGAACAGTAATTTATTCTTTTTTTTCTTGTTATGTAATATTCCCTTGTGTGTGGGCTTCATAAACCACCCACTTTTCTGCTGATGGGGCCCTTCCCCTCAGGTTTTGGCTTATTTATTTATTTAGAGATGGAGTCTCACTCTGTCGCCCAGGCTGGAGTACAGTGGCATGATCTCGGCTCACTGCAACCTCCACTTCCCAGGTTCAAGCAATTCTTCTGCCTCAGGCTCCCAAGTAGCAGAGAATTACAGGTGTGCAACACAACACCTGGTGAATTTTTGTACTTTTAGTAGAGATGGGGTTTCACCATGTTGGCCAGGCTGGTCTTGAACTCCTGACCTCAAGTGCTCTGCCCACCTCAGCCTCCCAAAGTGCTGAGATTACAGATGTGAGCTACCACACCCAGCCTTGGCTATTTTAAATAAAGCTGTTACATACATTCTTGTACATGTCTTTTTATGGATAGTTGTACCCATTTCTCTCGGGTTTATGTCTAATAATGGAATTGCCAGGTCATAAAACAAGCATGTCCTTAACTTTAGTAGAAGCCAGCTTTTATTTATTTGTTTGTTTGTTTGTTTGTTTTGAGACAGAGTCTTGCTCTGTTACCCAGGCTGGAGTGCAGTGGCACGATGTCGGCTCACTGCAAGCTCCGCCTCCTGGGTTCATGCCATTCTCCTGCCTCAGCCTCCCGAGTAGCTGGGACTACAGGCGCCTACCATCACGCCCAGATAATTTTTTGTATATTTAGTAGAGATGGGGTTTCACTGTGTTAGCCAGGATGGACTCAATCTCCTGACTTCATGATCTGCCCACCTCAGCCTCCCAAAGTGCTGGGATTACAGGCGTGAGCCACCATGCCCAGATCAAAGTGCCAGCTTTTTAAAGGCAGCTACACTGCCATCACCAATGCATGAGGTTACTGCTGCTCCACATTCTTGTCAACACTTGCTATTCTCAGCCTTTTAAATTTAGCCATTCTAGTAGGTGTGTATAATGGTGACTTGCTGTGATTTAAGTTACATTACCATGATGAGGAGTGATATTAAGCATCTTTTTGTATGTTTATTAACCCTCTGGAAATGCTCCTTAATAAAGTAAACATTCAAGCTTTTTGTACACCTTTTTTAAAGAGAGACAGGATCTTACTGTGTTGCCCAGGCTGGTCTCAAATGATCTTCCTGCCTTGGTCTCCCAAAGTGCTGAGATTACAGGTGTGAGCCACTATGCCCAGCCTGTATACTTTTAAAAAGCCTGTACACTTTAAAAAATTAGGTTATTTGACTTTTTCTTACTGATTTGTAGGAGTTCTCTACATATTAGATACAAGACCTGTCTGATGAATAAAATATACAGTCATGCACCACATGATATTTCAGTTAATGATGACTGCATATACGATGGTAGTCCCATAAGATTGTAATAAAGCTGAAAAAGTCCTATTGTTTAGTGCTGTCACAGTCATCATAATGTTGTAGCACAATTCATTGCCTTTTTTCTATGCTCAGAAACACAAATATGTACCATTGTGTTACAACTGCCTACAGTATCCTTTTCAGTAACATACTGTACAGATTTGTAGTCTGGGAGCAATAGGCTATACTTGATAGCTTCAGTATGCAGTAGGTTATACCCTCCAGGTCTGTGTAGGTACAGTCCATAATATTTGTACAATGAAATTGTCTAATGACACATTTCTTAGAAGGTACCTCTGGCCAGGCACAGTGGCTCACACCTGTAATCCCAGCACTTTGGGAGACAGAGGCTGATGGATCACAAGGTCAGGAGATCGAGACCATCCTGGCTAACACGGTGAAACCCCGTCTCTACTAAAACTACAACAAATTAGCCGGGAGTGGTGGCGGGTGCCTGTAGTCCCAGCTACTTGAGAGGCTGAGGCAGGAGAATGGCGTGAACACGGGAGGCAGAGCTTGCAGTGAGCCAAGATTGTGCCACCGCACTCCAGCCTGGGCAACAGAGCAAGACTCCATCTCAAAAAAAATAAAAATAAAAAAGAACATACCTCTGTCGTCCAGTGACACACGACCGTATTATGAATGTCTTCTCTATGGCTTGTCCTTTTGCCTTCTTACAGTTTTCATGAATAGAAGTGCTTGATTTTGATTTTGATGTAACATCCTTTTTGTTTTATGGTAAGTGGGCTTTGTGACCTAATCAAGAAATCTTTGCCTAATCCAAGCTCATGGAGATATCCTCCTGCGTTTTTCTTGTGCTTTATAGATTTATCCTCCTTATTTGTATATGTTTAAGGTAAGGGTATGATTACTCCAGCATAACTTTTTGGAGTACTGGCACATCCTGTTAATTTATTTATTCATCAACATGTAATTATTGAGAGCTTACTACGTCAGACGTGTGGGATAGGTCAATAAACAAGAAAGATACCATTCTTGCCATGTAATCTAGTAAGCAGTTTAACAAGTTAGATCCGTCAGCCCTTTAATTTCAGGAAATTCTTAATCTGAGGAAAGAGCTGAGTAAAATCTCTAACTTGTGTCCAGTATCTGGCTATCTGATCGTACTACATAAATTGGAAGCTCTGTGTCCTGTTTCCATTTTTCCAGATATCCTACAAACTGATGATGGTTGAGGGGAATATCAGGAAAACTCACTCCCTTTATTTTTTCTGATTATGAACATTCAAAAACTGAAAATTTAAAAATTATCGCAAAATATACATTCCATAAAATTTACCGTCTTAGCCATTGTTTTTTTGTTTTGTTTTTGAGACAGAGTCTCGCTCTGTTGCCCAGGCTGTAGTGCACTGGTGCGATCTCAGCTCCCTGCAACCTCAGCCTCTCAGCTTCCAGCAATTCTCCCACCTCAGCCTCCCGAGTAGCTGGGACTACAGGCACCCACCACAACGCCCAGCTAATTTTTGTATTTTTAGTAGAGAGGGGGTTTCAACCCTGTTGCCCAGGCTGGTCTCGAACACCTGGGCTCAAGCAATCCGCCTGCCTCCGCCTCCCAAAGTGCTGAGATTCTATGCATAAGGCACCGTGCTTGGCCCATCTTAGCCATTTTTAATGTACGGTTCAGTGGTATTAAGCACATTCATACTGTTCCAATCATCACTACCATCCATCTCCAGAACACTTCAACTTCCAAAACTGAAACTCTGCACCCATTATAAACAACAAAACTCTATACCCCACCCTCAACCCCTGGCAAATACCATATGACATTCTTTAGAAACACATTTTTTAAAATACAGGAAAGTTTAAAGGCACCAGAAGTGAAAAGCAACACACAGTTCTACCATCCAGAAGCAACTGGTGTTAATATCTGGAACATAAAATGAAATCACATCTCAGCTGAAAATCAGATTCTAAAGTTGTGTACAAAGTGAAAATTGTGTATGTCAAAACAACTGTTGAAGGCCGGGCAGTGGCTCACGCCTGTAATCCTAACCACTTTGCGAGGCCGAGGTGGGAGGACTGTCTGAGCCCAGAAGTTCGAGACCCACCTGGGTAACATGGCGAAACCCCGTCTCTACAAAAAAAAAAAAAAAAAAATACAAAAACTAGCCAGATGTGGTGGCGTGTGCCTGTAGTACCAGCCATTTGGGAGGCTAAGGTGAGAGGATCACCTGAGTCTGGAGAGGTCAAGGCTGCAGTGAGCTGTGATCATGTCACTGCACTCCAGCGTGGGCAACAGAGTAAGATACTGTCTCAAAAAATAAATAAATAAATAAATAAATAAATAAATAAATAAAACTGTTGACATTTTCAGAGTAAGATACTGTCTCAAAAAACAAATAAATAAATAAATAAATAAATAAAACTGTTGACATTTTCTCTAAAACTTCCAGTTAGACATAGCAGCTTGAACACATACTTCTGGTTGATTTTTGTCATCTTACACTTACATGTTAGGAAGGACTCATGCTCAGAGATGCTCCAATCAGTTTTTTAGGGCCTCTGTCGTAAATACTGGATAGCCAAGAATCACCAGACATTTGAGGGAAAATGGAAAACTTAAAAATGGAAAAACAGGGCCAGGTGTGGTGCCTCACACCTGTAATCCCAGCATTTTGGGAGGCTGAGGTGGGCGGATCACAAGGACAAGAGACGAGACCATCCTGGCCAACATGGTGAAACTCCGTCTCTACTAAAAAATACAAAAATTAGCCTGGTGTGGTGGCGCGCACCTGTAGTCCCAGCTCCTTGGGAGGCTAAGACAGGAGAATCATCTGAACCTAGAAGGCGGAGGTTGCAGTGAGCCGAGATTGTGCCACTGCATTTCAGCCTGGTGACAGAGCGAGACTCCATCTCAAAAAAGAAAATGAAAAACGGCCATCCAAAAACAAACAAACAAACAAAAAACTTGGAAGAAACAGAAATTAACTCCCAGAAAAAAAAGTAATGTTGCATCAATGAAACAAGAACAGCATATGGGGAAAAAAAAAGGGAACACTCAAGAGAAAAAAAAGAACTCTCATAAATCAAACACCTGAGAGCAGAAAATTATTCAATACCCAGGAAAATACTGGAAGATAAAATTATTAGAAGATAAAATATTAGGAGAAATTACATACAAAGTAGGGCAAAAAAGAGAAAAGACAGGAAAGAAAATATATTTTCTTAAACACTTGAGGGTCAAGCCAGGACATCTACCATCCAACTATCGGGGTTCTAAAAAAATATACAACACAAAAGAGAGGAAATTACTAAAGAAATAATACAAGAACATTTCACATTAAAAGACCCTCTCATGTACAACACTGTGAACTTTCAGAATACGTAGAATAAAGACAAGAGGTAAAGCTTTCAGAGGGAAATAAACAGCTCGTATAGAAAGGATCAGGAATCAGAATGACCTCAGACTTTTCAGCAGCAAAACAGGAAGGTAGAAAACAATAGACCTTGTCCTCAAAATTCTAATAAAAAATTATTTCCAATCTAGAATTCTAAACCCAGCCAACCTAAAGATGAAATCGTGAAGACAGATTAAGGATGTTTTCAGATACTGGATCTAAAAAAGTTTACCTCCCATGCACACCATCTCAGGAAGCTACTGGAGGATCTGTTCCACCAATCCAAAGAAGCAATCCAAGAAAGACCACATGGAAGTCAGAAGACAGGAACTCAAACACAGGAGAGAGAAAAATGGTCTTCCCAGAGTCGTCAGGAAAGGCTGACAGCTGGAGAACAGGTCTAGAGAGCGCAGTCCAGACTGCAGCTCCAGAAATGGCACCAAGAAAACAGTAAGTTGCTTGATGTCTTTGATGGTGTGGAGGGGAATTTTACAGCTTGAGCTGAGTGAGCATTAATCAGTGATAAGTACACAGCTAAGCAATCTGCCCCCATCCCCAAATAGAGTCCATTAACTCTATGAAAAAAAATATTTTACAAAAGAGAAAGCACAACTATCACATAATTCACGGCTGTGCTGTGAAAAATAGTTACATACTTTTCACATTTATTATAATTAGTATTTATGATTTTACTAAAGTATGAATATTGTTTTAGTATTATAATGCTTAGAGTTTGATATTTATAATACTAGCACTGTTCAGTATTTAATGCATCCGATACTACTAAAATAAACTAGATCTCCATCAATCTCTACTTCAAGGCGAGGCACAGTGGCTCACGCCTGTAAATCCCAGCACTTTGGGAGGCCGAGGTGGGCAGATCATTTGAGGTCAGGAGTTCAGGACCAGCCTGGCCAACGTAGTGAAACCCCGTCTCTACTAAAAGTACAAAAATTAGCGAGGTGTGGTGACATGCGCCTGTAATCCCAGCTACTCAGTAGGCTGAGGTATGAGAATCACTTGAATCCGGGAGGCGGAGGCTGCAATGAGCCGAGATCATGACCACTGCACTCCAGCCAGGGCAATAGAGTGAGACTCTGCCTCAAAAACAAAGCAAAACAAAAAGAAACACTCTACTTCAGTTTTTCCAAATATCCTCAAATTCATGATGTCTGAGGGCATGAACACATACTTATGACTATTCTGCTAACTGCTGGATAAAATAATGGCACACAGAACCTAGCACATTTAAAAAATACTACACTACAACTGGCTGCAATTCATACTAACAATGATTCACTATTATCTATTAATATCCTTTATCACATTATTAGATCAAAAGACAATAATTATATGATATTTCTGTAAGTGATAAAGGACATTAGATATAATTTGATATCCATTCGTAGTAAAAACTCTAATACAATAAGAATACAAGAATACTTCCTGAATATGATTATCTGTTGGTGGGAGTGGGGGGAAGAGTAGCTACTTGTGTATATGTGTTAGTGTCACTCTCCAAAGCTCACATCATCTTTTATTAAAAAGATATAAAAGTATATTATTTAAAACCAGAAACAGGTCATACGTTCACAATCATCAGTTTTATTTATCACTGTTCTGGAGGGTATTTGCTGATGCAACTGGACAAGAAAAGTACTAATAGACATAAGCAATGGAAAAGAAGAGGGGAGAGTGTTATTTACATATAGCACCTGGAAAAACTGACATGAATTAACATACCATAAACAATATAAGTATCAGCTGGGTGCGGTGGCTCACACCTGTAATCCCAGCACTTGGGAGGCCGAGGCGGGCGGATCATGAGGTCAGGAGATTGAGACCATCCTGGCTAACACAGTGAAATCCTGTCTCTACCAAAAAAAATACAAAAACTTAGCCAGGCATGGTGGCAGGCACCTGTAGTTCCAGCTACTCGCGAGGCTGAGGCAGGAGAATGGCGTGAACCTGGGAGGCGGAGCTTGCAGTGAGCTGAGATCCGGCCACTGCACTCCAGCCTGGGCGACAGAGCAAGACTCCGTTTCAAAAAAAAAAAAAAGAAGAATAGCCAAGAAAATTCCAAATAATTGAAAAAATGATGAGGCAAAATTAATTTTAACAGACAATAAAACATGTAACATAGTGTGACATTGGACACAATGAAACATTTCAAGTGAACAGGGTACATCCAGATATATATATAGGAAGTTAACATAGGATAAAGCTTCATTGCAAATCAATGGAGAAAAACTGCAGAGATGGGAAACTACAGCCAGGGAGACAAATTTAGCCCATTGTCTATTTTTGGATGGCCTGCAAGCTAAGAATGGTTTTTACATTTTTTTAAAGTTAGGAGGAAAAATAAGAATTTAATGATACATGAAAATTACATGAAATTCAAATTTCAGTGTCCATAAATAAAGTTTTATTTCTCATTAGTTCATATACTGTCAACGGCTGCTTTTGTGCTACAACAGTGGCGATGAGTAGCGTTCAGAGACCATACAAACCGCAAAGCCTTAAAGTATTTCCTATCTGGCTCTTTACAGAAAAAGTGTGTCAACCCTTGCAATAATGGATGCTGGATTATTTTATTAGCTGAAAAAAAACTGAACTTGAATCCTTATACTCTATACACTGACATAAATTCCTGATTACTGAAAACAAAAAACAAACAAAAAAAATCCTTGTGGTTTAAAAAATAATACTGGTGGCCAGGAGCAGTGGCTCATGCCTGTAATCCCAGCACTTCGGGAGGCCGAGGCGGGCGGATCACCTGAGGTCAGGAGATTGACATCAGTCTGACCAACATGGAGAAACCCTGTCTCTACTTAAAAAAAAAAAACAAAAAAACAAACAAAAAAAACTAAAAACGAAACAAAATTAGCCAGGCATGATGGCACACGCCTGTAATCCCAGCTACTCAGGAGGCTGAGGCAGGAGAATCACTTGAACCCAGGAGGCGGAGGTTGTGGTGAGCCGAGATCGTGCCATTGCACTCCAGCCTGGGCAACAAGAGTGAAATTCCATGTCAAAAAAAGAAAAAAAGGAAGTCATAAAAGAAATGATAGATAAATTTAAAAATTCTGCCTGGACAAAAGCATCATAAACAAAGTCAAGACAAATTTCAAACTGATAGCATATATTTGTAACACAAATCCCAGACATGGGGCTAATTTCCTTAGCATATAAAATTATAAATCAATTTTAAAACATTAATCTCCTAATCCCAAGAAAGGGTAAAATACATGAATAGTCAATTGTAGATACGGAAATAAAAATGGCTGTTAAGTTCAAAAGAGAAATTCAAATCAAAACAGCATTGAGAGACTTTCTGCGTCTAACTAAGATGAAAGAGCTTGTAAAAGTTCAACAATACTGCTGAGAACAACTGAAAAACAAATGGATTGAAAGTACTGAGGAGCTGCCAAGGCAATCAAGACTTGAGAGTCCAACATCTCAGAGAGAAGGGAACTGCAGAAAGGTGAGCAAATACCCTATAAGATGCTGAGGCAGAGCTTTTGTCCATCTTGAGATGGACTAGAGAGATGTAAATAGACAGACATGTAAATAAATAAACAAATGGAGTTCACAGAGCAGAACTCCTGGGCTTAAGAGATCTTCCCACCTCAGCCTCCCGAGTAGCTGGGACTACAGGCGTGTGCTACCACGCCCATCTAATTTTTGTATTTTATGTAGAGATGAGGTTGCCCAGGCTGGTCTCAAACTCCTAGCCTCAAGCAATCCTCCTGCATCAGCTTCCCAAGTAGCTGGGATTACACACTCAAGCCATTGCACCCAGTTACAATTTTTAAACTGAGTAAGGCCAGAGCTTAAGATCCAAAGTTGAGAATATAAAATTATAAATCCATTTTAAAACGTTAATCTCCTAATCCTAAGAAAGGGTAAAATACATGAATAGTCAACTTGTTGATATGGAAATAAAAATGGCTCTTAAGTTCAAGAGAGAAATTTGAATCAAAACAGCATTGAGAGGTTTTCTGCATCTAACTGAGATTAAATAGCTTGAAAAATTTAAACAACAATAAATAAAAATTAAGGTTCACCCCACCAAGGAAAAGGTGCCATGAAGAACTTCAGGTTCTTTGTCAGGACCCATAGATGGCTACACCCTTAGAACATGGATTAACCAGGGGAAGACAGACTTATTTTCTAAAACCCTGCAACCTGACTCAGGTCAAATCCTGATTAGATCAAGGTCATAAGGTCCCACTTTACACAAGCATAAAGTAAATTTCAGAGGAAAATAGTATCTTTCACAGCTTCTCAATTATTCACTATCATGAAATATTTTAAGATATACAAAAAAGGCCGGGCACGATAGCTCACACCTGTAATCCCAGCACTTTGGGAGGCCAAGGCGGGCAGATCACAAGGTCAGGAGTTCGAGACCAGCCTGGCTAATATGGTGAAACCCCATCTCTACTAAAAATACAAAAATTAGTTGGGTGTGGTGGTGCACGCCTGTAATCCCAACTACTTGGGAGGCTGAGGCAGAAGAATCACTTGAACCTGGGAGGCAGAGGTTGCAGTGAGCTGAGATCGTGCCACTGCACTCCAGCCTGGG